>NC_041384.1:73459619-73467280 GCF_002162155.2 Triticum dicoccoides | reverse complement strand
GGTGCGCAATGCCCTACACAACCGCGCCTGGATCGCGGATATTCAGGGCGCGCTCGGCACCGAGGTGACTATTCAGTACGTCTCTCTCTAGCGGCACCTACAACACTTCGCCCTCGACGACACACCGGACAGGATTTCCTGGCGCTGGTCCACCTCCGGCTGCTACACCACGCGCTCTAGCTACCAGTCCCTATTCCTCGGCTCCACGGAGAACCCCAACTGGTGCATCACCTGGCGACTGTGGGTGCCGCTACGCATCAAATTCTTCGTCTGGCTCGGACTCCTCGGCAGATGCTAGACCGCCGACTGCCTCGCGCGCCACAACTTACCTCACGAGCCTACATGCCCCCTGTGTGACCAGGAACCCGAGACGATGCAACACCTCCTCTCCGGCTGCTCCTTCTCCTGCCAAGTTTGGCATGAAATCCTATCTTGGTGCCGCTCCATTGTCGCACCCCCGGGACAAGACGCCGACTTCCCCACCTGGCTCCACTCCGCCTTGCCGCTACCTCACCCTGCCTTCGCCGTGGGCTCGCTTCTGTTGCCATCCTCACAGCTTGGTGGCTCTGGAAGCACAAGAACGGATGCATCTTCGACGGCCACCACCCCTCGGTCAGCCACGCCGTCAATGACATTCGCGATGAGGCAAGACTCTGGGCTCGCACGGGCGCCGCAGGTCTCGCGTTGATCATGCCAGAGCCGTAGTCTAGGGCCTTGTGGCTGGCGCACCCACCTCCCCTCTGCGCCAAGGCTACCGTTGCATGCCATCCATGTGTACATGCTCGGCAGCCCTTCCCTTTTCAAGTCTTGTAATATTGCTATACTCTACCTATCAATGCAATGATACGCAAGCCTTTTGCATATTCGCAAAAAAAAATATTGTGTCATTCCCGTGTTCTCTCCCACCATGAGAGAAGAGTAGTGGCATCTAGAAATGATTTTCTACTCAAGAACACACATGTTTATTTTAAAAAATAAATTCAATGGCTATTTTTGAAGTCACAAAGGAATTCAAGAAACAATTTGCACGTAGATGGTAGAATAAGGGTTTTGGTTGGGTAGTAATTGCGTTTGTTGTACGGTAAGCAAAATTTCAAAACGCTCCCCTCGCCCACCCCTCCACGCGAAGAAGCTTGCCGAGAAAATACAACACCATTTTGAGCATTTTACTGCAAAAGGTTCATGTCTAGAAAAAGGACTACCTCTTCAAGCTAGTTAAAACAAACATTAACATATAGTGTCACATAGTTGAGTGTATTATACTACATGAGTTGATGGTTTATACGAGATGTGATACAAAAATTATTACAAAAAATAAAGAAATTAACATGGATGTGATGCAAAAATAATTTTGAAAAGAGAGAATAGGGTTAGATGGAAAAACAAAAGATGTTAATTCGTGATTAAGGTGGTTATGCATTATGTGATATATATATCCTTTCATTACTATATCATAATATTTATGCATAAAAATGTTTAAATCATAAGTATGTTGAACATGAAAAAACAATCTTAATTCATTTGCAAATTTCTAAAGACATGTAAGGGTATTCCCGGCAATAGTGGTTGACATAAATGTTGCTTCCCCTTCCTAATTTTGTTTTGGTTTGACCATTTCATGCGCCCAACACTAGTTAAAACTTGTCAATTATGGGCACAATTTTTTACTACTCTTACATAATATATTTGAGACATAAGTGCATTATGGAACAGACCATTCATTTTGTGAGTCAAACACAAGTTTAAACTGTTTTTTTACTTCTTCATAACTCATTTTGTCACTAAATATGTGTTATTTTTATTTGTGTACATCGTTCATTATGCTATGTTGCAGATTTGTGGTTCTACAAACATGTTTACATTTATAATTTTAGATTATGCATCCTTCAATGATATTGTGTGTTCTTATGTATCCTTTTATGTAGTATCTGATTCTAGAGTATAGGACTATCCATCTTAGGTGGAATTAAATAGATAATTCTAGATTGCACGAGATATCAACTAGCAATTTGCCCTCAAATCCCATTGTACGCTCTTGCTTGGTGATGCCATCGGCTCTTTGTATAAATGTCATGTTAATATACAGTAGTATGTAGAATTCAAAATTCAATAAATTGTAGTGTAACATGCCTAAATTTTGTACCCATTAAGAGATGCCAACAACTTGGCACTTCTCTATCTAGTTTAAAGCCAATTTAGATTGCCCTTTGAAACCCACCCAATCATGTAAACTTTATATTCTCATATGCTAATTTCAAGATAAATAATAAGTACAACTCTACCAAATTGCTTGCGTATGCAACTGTGGTACATCATACTCTTTTACTGTTTGACATTTATGGCTTGTGGCTCTTAATATAAAGATCTCTGGATGGGTCTCCTTAATGTCCTGTCTTAGGACTAGTCGTCACCTATTTGTCATTGGATGTAAAAGATAAAAAGGGGACCAAACCACATTTGTATTAAAGGGCATACAAGAATAATGAGTACACACACTGTCTTTGCATAACTAAGGTTCACACAGCTAACACTAACTGACGAACATAAAGAATTACACGGTAAAGAGCAAAATCATACAAGAACGAAGTTATGCCTAGATGGATGAAAAAGAAAAAACTACAAAGCGATCACAATAACAATCACTGGTTGAATTACAACAACAACCATCCATATCAACTATCGCATGACATAACAAAGACAACAAGATAAGTATTGCACTAGTAATACCTCCAGGAAGGTAACGACGCTCAATCGTTGTCGTTGCCAGATCGAACATAGCGGGCTAGATCCTCAGTTTTCATCCTAACGAGCAAGTCTGAGCAAATATGAGCAATATCTTCAACAAGGTAACAACGCAAAAACACCGACATTGCTAGGTAACAAATTAGGGTCAGATCTAGGTTCACCCCCGGAACTCAAGACCAGGTACTTGAGAAGCACCACTAAATTGAAGTCATATTCTATTATGACGACCATTTTCCATGATACCAGCAACTATATGTGTACCATGGTCTTAATGTGAACCACGCAAGTGAAGACCATGCTCACACATACTGGTTGTCGAGCCACGACAAGAGGTGGTCACCACTAAAGGCTCTGAACGAGAAGGTCGTCATCGCACACGTTATAAAGATTGCCGAGGGAGGAAGGTGCACCACCAAAATTCTAATTTGGGACGCTCTAACAGGCTGCACCATCCTCCTGCTCCGTCGTCCTCGCCTGTGCCGACAAAATCAACCAGCAAAAATACTCGTTGTTGCGGCCGTATCAGAAGGTCCAAGACCCTCGGCCCATCAATGGCCTAGTAGCGCAAGACCACAATGCCACCCGCATGCCCGATCGGAGGGCCGCCTCAATGGGGCGCATAAGTCACGATGTTGCCGTCCATGTACCCGCAGACAGGGTTGCGGTCACTGACGCCTCGCCACCAGGGACCACCAGTCTAGGCGAAAATGTAGCCGCAGTCGCTGCACAACTGTATTCTCTGCCTAAAGCCACCACACGTAGACCGCATCTCGCCGCCAATGGCTACGGGAACAAAGACCTCCCCGCCACCACCTTCATCGACCGATGCCCCGGCTTAGCCCGACCACTACTCTCTAGCACGGCGAGAGGAAGGGACGGCGAACCTTGGTTGGTGGCTACTGAATGCTAGACGCGTTTGTAAAAGTTATAAAATTGTACTCCCTTTGTATCAAAATATAAGATATTTTTGACACTATAATAGTGTAAAAAAAGTCCTACATTTTGATACCGAGGGAGTATCATTTTATATCAATCACACACACATAATACTGAATGGTGCACCTGCGTTTTGTTTCAGCTTTTTGACCGAAAATCCAGTGGAAACCAAGTTCTGGTGAAAACAAAGTAAAAATCATGTTTATAAAATCCTGACAAAAAAAAAACAATCTCACGTGCTTCAGAAACATGTCAAATTCAAATTCAGTTCCGCTTGGGAGCTAGAGAAAAACACAAATTCTGCATCAATTTTGCATTTTCACATGTTTCATTTTTTGGTTGCTGAATTTGTTTTCTTCATAGCTTCCAAGTGATATTGAATTTGAAATTGATTTTTTTTACATGTTTGTAGGACGTCACCCTCCTGCACACTATGTTTTTTTAGAATTGCTGAAACATTGTTTCCACTGAAACTTGATTTTCTGCCTAATGGTAGTAGTATTTGATCTGACCAAATACCATTGTACCACATCGTAGTTATAGTGGTAGTGGTAGCGGCGCTTGGTGCCCCCGGACGGGAGCTAAACAGGGGCGATGGAGCTGGAAATGGCGAAATGTCACCCTCCGTTTTTTTAACGGCAAGAAGCAGTCCAGCCGCAAGCAGGGACTGACCAGCGATAGATTACATTACATGTCGGACGCATCCGAGATTCCATCCAGATATTGTGCTAAGAAACTTGCTGCGAGAGGATGAACACAACTGTGCTGGAGAGATCTCGTTAGGTGTCAAGGATCATTCCTGAGTGACACCGGTCGATTAATTAGCCAAGGAAACCTGCTGGTTTCGATCCTCTGACTCCCAATCCACGGAAAACAACGACGGTCTAATCGTTTAAGCCGATCCTGTGTTGACAAGTCCTTCATATTCTACTGTAGATTTAGACGAGCTGTAGCTCGATCCCATCATCGGCAGATCCAGCAAGATCTAGTGTCTGATCAGATCAAATCCCGCACGATCACGACGATGACGACTAGAAACATTTCGCTTGGTACGCGCAAGTTTTCTCTTTTGAATTTATGACCAATGCATGTAGAAAAGATTGACTAGGGATTCACCGGTACTTTGGCTCACGTTTCCTCTGGTTAGGA
Source organism: Triticum dicoccoides (assembly GCF_002162155.2). Taxonomy (NCBI): domain Eukaryota; kingdom Viridiplantae; phylum Streptophyta; class Magnoliopsida; order Poales; family Poaceae; genus Triticum; species Triticum dicoccoides. Next base: position 73,462,450 of record NC_041384.1, on the reverse strand, counting down.
ACGATGGCACTAGGTACGTACCATCAGTGATCAGTTTATATATCACACTGGCAGCCACGTTCTGCCCATCGAAAGAGAGGAGATTGTCAATACCCAGAAAAATATATCTTTGATTGGCCATCTGGTTGACAATTGCTGCCTCCCTCGATGAACAATGGCTTATGTTTGGCCGGCCATGGCCTGCGCCTGAAGTTGAAAGGAACTGTTTATTTCATGGGGTAATGGGGGGACATTCATGCACCAGAGCAGGTGCGCTTAATTAGTGCTTAATTTCATCTAGTCAGCCCCTTCATTTCATTCGTTCGAGCGGTGCAGTTCTCCGGACGACTGAAGATTTTAAAGCTCCAAATCTGCATAATTTGCAGGTGCGACCATCATTTTCATACACAAAGTTTGCCACCTCGCCATTTGCCCTGTGAAAGAAGTCAACTCGTCAAGATGACATATATACGAAGAATAAATAACAAGAGATGTTTGTGTCAGAAAGAGAATCATATAGTCAACAACCTGAGCATCAACATGTGTGATTGGTTCAAAAAAAAATTTGTTAACTGAACATTACTAACAGAAGATCATATCAAATCTGATCTCCATGAAAACATTTTGATTATCAACTTAATCTGTCCAATTAAGAAGGCATTGACTCTAATAATTCAACTCCAGTTCTTGAGGAAACAGCTTATTCAAGTGAGAAGTACCACACCCACAAGATACTTGGAGAATAGGAATTCATTTCTTTCTCTACATAGGAATTCATTAATTTATCTGAACATTTCCATCTATATCCTTTGACATTCAAGTACACCTATAATACTGGAGAGCACGTTCCTTCATTTGATTTTTGGTATATCATACTCTTTTTCTATACCGTTTGGAAATTTTAGCAAAAGTCTCCATGTATACTATGATTCCCCTCACCAGGATAGAGTATCACTGAAAGTAAAATATTTTTGTTCAATCAATCATCGGCATACAGTATTTAAAAACAAGAGACATATCAGGTAGTCGACTTAAATTCTAAGATCTCGATGACATACGAGGTACGGACCAATTGATGGTATACACATCTTACGAGAACAACTATTTCCCCTTCGCCTTCTTTTTATTATCTGTTTTGTCTATTGACGATCACGAAGACGTATAGCAGCCCTAGAGTGTAGCCAAAGAAGGTGTGTGACCAAAAACTGTGAATCATTCTTTGTTAATTCCCTGCACTTTGACAAAACAATTGTTCAAGGTAAAACAGATCTTTCAGTCATGTTGGCAGTTGGAAAACGTTAGCATTTCTCACATAACTCCATTTGTTCATATTAATGATATTCGGACACCATTAGGTCCACTCCCAGACCTTCTTGCATTCACCATATACACTTGTCATGCTGACTGTCTCAACAATATGGTAACGCGGTACTAAACATTACCTGAAAATAAGTCTGTAACTTGTGTTGCACTGTGGCATGATCCTCTTAAATCTTCTAGAGCAACCTGTGGCATCCACACCAAACATAGAATGGAGCAGAAGTTCCTTTGCTGCTTGAGGGTAGAAGGAAATAAGGAGCCCAAGAAAAATCCTTCAAGAATCAAGATTCTTAGTATTAAGATATTATCAGTAAACAAGAGAGGCAGTTAACAGATTGCAGCAGAAAACAAAATTGCACATAAACAGTGGTTCCAGAGGTTTGACATTTTGTAAATAGGTTTTCAAAAGTGCCATATCAAGTCAAACCCAGAATGATTAGCACCTGCATAATTCTGAACTTATACGCTTTGTACTTTGTTGGACTACTTTTGCTTAATAAAATGGCTGCATGCATCACTCTGATGCAGAAGCCGGGTGTTATCCTCCTTTTTCAAAAAAAATGCTTCAACCGGAACTTTCAAGACTAGCTAGCTAAAACTGAGCAGATAGATGTTCCATAGAAACAATGTGACAAACCAAAAGAAACACTGCTGCCGACCCACCTGGTTAAGTTTTCCCCATCTCAAGTATTCTAAACATTCCCACGAAGGCGAACAAAAATGGTTGGATCTGACCCGTCAAAAAAGAACGGTTGGGTCTGACCCGTCAAAAAAGAACGGTTGGGTCTGAACCCCAACCATCAGACAGGTACTGTATTGTTGGGAGAGCAGAGAAATATTTTTTTAAACAAGAGAAATAAATTATAATGGCACCACTGAAGAAATATTTCTTTTCTTTAGGGGACTGAAGAAATATTTCTACTAGGATAAAACAAAAAAGTAAAAATAACTGTCACAAAATTGACCTATCGCGATAATTAAAAGGTTTTATGTCTCAAACATTTTGAAAGAAAAAAATACAGGCATGCTAAACAAATAGTAGTTAGCCCGCATATATTACTATATATGTAGGTTTAAACAGAAAGAAGTCATATGTCTAACTGTAAATTATGCATACAAGGTATATACGTGAAGGTAACAATTAGCTGCGATTAATGATAGGCAAATTGTAGGGTATTTTCATTCACATGTATATCTCTACCTTTATATTAATGAAAAATAAATAAGATGGTGATACATTAGCTTAGAAGTTTTTACAGTAATCCCCACAAAAACAAAGTTGTGATGGCATCTCCAGTGCAAAACCCCAAAACGGACACCACAAATGTCCGCAGACCATTCGGACGTGATCCGCGGCCATGATACGGGAAAGAGCAGAACGCTTATTGACAAATAATTCCCATTTGTCCGATTGGGAGGAGAGAGGTGGCCATGCATGTGGTTTCTTTAGTTGGATATGTGTGTGGTGTGCGGTCGGGAGGAGAGAGGATGACCATGTGGTTGCTTTTTGTTGGTCAAGTGGATGCCCCCCC
>NC_041384.1:73423102-73459297 GCF_002162155.2 Triticum dicoccoides | reverse complement strand
AAGTTATTGAAGATACTGGAAAACGGACAATGAGAACTGATCCACGAATATGTAGAGGTCTTGTTGGATTGCAAAAGTTGTCTGAACACTACAATCCAAATATATACGAAAGTTTTGAGAGCCTTTTTAGGAGATGGCCCTACAGTACAAAAGTAAAAGATCGGGACCGTTAATACAACCTGTAAGACTTGACAAGGAAGGCTCATTCCATGGGAAGTGCTGTTTTGACTCTGGGGAACATATGCTCCAGGATAAACAGTAAATTCTAAACAAATAGTAAATAAATTTAAGAATTCTTTTTTTGTAGATGTTCACGATAGTGTCACAAATGTGCTTGACAATTTTCATGCGAAACGGTGTAACATTTGTAGGCAACATTTGAACGTTTGGTTTTTTTTGTCACAGATCAAAATGTTTAAGTTTTCGCCCTAAAAATTTAGAGATACCATTTGGGTGTGACAATAAACACATGTATTTTGAAAAAAAAAATGTCAATTACAAAACATATTTTTGCCGAGCAGGAGCATTTGCTCCCTAGACTCAAATTGGATTTCCGCATTCCATGATTGTTCATGAATTGGGCTTTTGTTTCCTGGGAGCTCCTATTACACGCTTTATGAGCAAATAAGCCCTATAGTGCGACGTGGGCCAGCAACCCGTCTAACGCTTCATGCGCGTATGATTTTCAGTGATTTTTTTATTTCAGTTAGTTTTTCATCCACCTTTTTTTTGTTTCGGTTGGTATTTTCTTAGGAAATTTTTAATATTATAGGATACATGAACCAAAAAATATTTGAGTATTTAAATAATACAAAAACACAATTACGAATTTGTTTTAAGAAATATTCACATAAATTTAAACAGTGTAAAGAAATTATTTTAATGTTCATGAATTTAGATAATGTCATTGATTCAAAAAATTGAAAAAAAAAATTATACAATATTCGGAATTATTTTTTAAAATAATACATAATGTAAAAATTATAAGAAAGAAAACGAGAAAACAAAAATAAAAAATAAAAAACTAGTGGAAAACCAAAGAAAATCATGGAGAAATGTAGGAAAAGTAAAAGCCGAAGAATCAGTATTTTTTTGTTTTCCTTAGAATCTCACAAAAGCTTTATTACGGCTCTTTTTTTAGATTTCTTTACTACGGCTCATGTGCATGAGCTGTTTTTTTTAGGTGAACTAGGGATTTTATTCATTGTTCATAACAGCAGGAATACAAGTAATATCTGGCAGTTTCCCTAGCCACAAATGGCGACCAAAGGGGAGTGTCGAAGCCGCCTTAGCCAAGGCATGAGCTTCAAAATTTAACTCCCTTTTCTCAAAACGAAAACTAACATTAACAAAGTCTTTCATACTCTCTCTAATCTCATAAGGAACTAGAGCATAAGCTGATAGTGCGCCTCGATTGATATCTGATATGACTTGCATGCAGTCTGAGGCAACTATCACATGTGAAACATTGAGATCCCTTGCTAGTGCTAGTGCTTCGTTGCATGCATGTGCTTCAAGGCTTGGCGCATCAATCAGGCCATCAAAAACAATAGCAAAAGCGCCCAGGTACTGCCCTAATTTGTCTCTGCAAATCGCAGCTACAACACCCTTAGTTCCCTGCCGAGAAAGAGCACCATCAACATTGATCTTTACATTGTCCCCATCTGGTGCTATTCAGCTGTGAGCCCGTTGCTGCATGGTATTGTTTGTCTCCGAGCTTGAACGCACGGTGGCAATTTCCAAATCATCTAGATACCGGTTCACGAAGCACATTGTAGGCAACGGACTTTGATACTCATCATCATGAATAGCCTTCCTCCTCTCCTACCATATAGCCCACATCGTGATCAGTACCTTAGCTTGGTCTTATTGGTTCGTTGACTCGAACAGCCAGAAAAGCCACAGTCGTGCATCCTCTAATCGGTTAGATAGCATATGCTCAAGGACCTCTTCATCTCCCAATGCCCAAACACACCTCGCCATTCGACACTCAAACAGGAAATGTCGCCACGAATCTGTATCTGCACTACAAATCGAGCAGACCGGAGATGTTGCCATGTTTCGCTCATGGCGCACTGTCCCCGTTGGCGAAGACATATGAGCTAGTCTCCACACAAAAAACTCTCACTTTCGACGGGATTTTAACCTTCCATAGATGCGTCCACGCTTTCTTGTCTGCTGCCATGTTTGAATGCCCCGACCTCTGGTCTAACCAATCTTCTCTTTGGTTTTTAATTCCGGTTAACATTCTATATGCTGATCGCACTGAAAGAACTCCACTCTTATCATAGTGCCAAGCCCAGAAATCTTCCCGCACACGGAAACTTAGCGGAATGTTCATGATTGCATCCATGTCTGGCCTGATGAAGTGCTCCAACAGTGCCTGTCTGTTCCATGTTCGTGTTATGGGGTCAATTAACTCTGAAACAACTTGTGGAGGGTTCAGTGAGATAGAACATATTGATCTCAGTTTATAATCACGCGGCAACCAATTATCAAATCATATATTTGTACTACTCCCAGTGCCAATCCGCTTTATGAGTCCAAGAGCTAGGACATCACGCCCTTCCAGCAAAGATCGCCACACCTGCAACGGGTGGGAACCCAAAGTCGCCTAAATAATATTGGAATTTGGGTAGTACCTTACCTTTAAAATACGAGCATTTAGGGAGTCTGGTTCCTGTAAAATTCGCCATGTTTGGCGAGCTAGCAAGGCAAGATTAAATAGTTCGATATCACGGAACCCCATCCCTCCCATGAACTTCGGTTTGCACATAGTTTTCCAAAAGACCCATGCTGGCTTCCTCTGGCCTTGCTTACTTTTTTTTTGAGAAATTCTGGCCTTGCTTACTTTTTTTTTTGAAGAACACCGCGCTTTATTTCAAATCATAATGTTTTGGGGAATACAAAGATGGTCCGGAGGACCGTTGAGCTACACATGACGACCGATATCTAAGGTAGTGGCCATCCTCGCTAAATTATGTGCCTCACTATTACTAGCGCGTTGGTCGTGAACGAACTCACAGCTAAGGAACCTCGACTTTGTCTCATGTATATCATTTAAGATCATGCAATATTCTCCTCGGTGCAATTGACTTTTCAGGTCGTTGATGACTCTCAGACAGTCGGATGCTATACGCATTTTGGTGACAACCATATCTTCTGCCAAAGCTAGAGCCTCTCTACATGCATAAGCCTCGAGCGTTGCAGGCTCGGTTACTCCCTTGAAGACGAGTGCAGAAGCGCCAAGAAACTGCCCCTCTACGTTGCGACAGATCACACCCACGGCGCCAATATTTGATGACTTCGCCACAGCCCCGTCAGCATTCAGTTTGGTCTCTCCTGGTGAAGGCGGTATCCATCTAGGCGCTGATGTACTAGCAGCTCCACTAGTGTTCTTGATCTTTTGCTTCTTGGCTAGCAGTTCTCTCACCTCTTGTAAATAGCGTTCGATGAACAAATGCGTGGACAGTGGACTTTGAAATTCCTGCTCGTGAATAGCCTTGTGGCGCGCCCACCATATCGCCCATAGGGTGGTAAGAACAGCAACAAACCTGTCTTGGCTCAACGTATTACAGAGACCATGCAGCCATAGCTTTGGATCAGACGTCTCATCGCCGTATACAGGTAGCAGTGAATCATCATCATCGTCTCGGAGGGACCACACGCTCTTCGACATATTACAGTCTAGGAGGGCATGTCTCCAAGTATCGCATGCAGCTTGGCAGATCGGACATACTGCCTCCTTCGACATGTGGCGACGTTGTCTCTCTTGGCCGGTCGGCAGGGACGCCCGAGCTAGGCGCCATGAAAAAATACGAAGCTTGGCGGGAACTTGGACACCCAAAGCTTCTTCCAACTGCTCTCCTGCTGAGAAGTGTTTGACGGATCGGTTCCTCCACTAAGCCACTTCTCCCGTCTCATTTTTGTTTCCATGACCATCCTGTAGCAAGAACGAACAGAGAACACTCCAGATTTCTCATACTGCCATGCATAGAAATCACATTGATTTGTGTGGCTGAGCGGGATTTGGCGCACTATCTCGACATCCATCGGAAGCAAATATTCAGTCAATGCTTGCTCGTCCCAAGTTCTGTCCACTTGTGATATAAGGTCTGTAACTTTGTCCTGAGGGTTTGGAGAGATTACACTAATTGGGCGCATGTTATAATCTCTAGGTAACCAATTATCATTCCAGATGTTGGTGTTCTCACTGTCTCCAATGCGCTTAATCAGCCCTGTGCACAAGATATCCCTCCCTTCGCTGAGGGAGCGCCAAATTTGTGATGGCCGAGACCCCACTTGGGCTGAAAGAATGTCTGAAGCTGGGAAGTAAACCGCCTTAAGTATTCTCGCACTCAGAGTATTGGGGTCATCAAGAATCCTCCATACCTGCTTGGCAAGAAGCGCTAAGTTAAAAATCTCCATATCTCAGAAACCTAGGCCTCCCTTGTATTTTGGCATACACATAGATTCCCACGAGACCCATGCTATTTTCCTTTCTCCCGCCTTGCTACCCCACCAGAACTTGCGTATCAATGAAGTAATGTGCTGACATAAACCCCTTGGTAACTTAAATAGAGCCATGGAGTATGTCGGTATAGCCTGCACCACCGACTTAATAAGCACCTCCTTGCCACTTCCCGCTAGGCACTTTTCTATCCATCCCTGAATATTCTTCCAAACTCTGTCCTTTAGATAGGAGAACACTCCATTCTTTGCTAGTCCCACATCAGATGGTAGCCCCAAGTATCTCTCACAGATGGTCTCTTTTTGGACTTCAAGAATAGCTTTAATTATCTCTCTTTGCAACACAGGACATCCCTTACCAAAGTAAATGGAAGATTTGTCATGGTTTATACGCTGACCAGAAGCTTGACAGTACGAGCTCAGAATTTCCTTCAGTTTCGAGGCATTCTCCACAGTAGTTTTGCTGAAGAGCAAACAATCATCCGCAAACAAGAGGTGGTTTACCTTCGGTGCCGTGGCAGCAATTTGGACGCCCTCAAACAGCCCCTCATTGCTTACTTTCTTTAACATGCATGAAAGTCCCTCTGCCGCCAATAAGAACAAGTAGGGAGAGATGGGGTCCCCCTGCCTGATGCCTCTGGAAGGGTGGAATTCATTACTCTGACCTCCATTAAAGAGTAGAGAGAAAGAAACTGAAGTAACCCCTCTCATAACCTGACGCACAAACAAATCGCAGAAGCCCAACTTTTTCATAATAGCCTCCAAATATACCCATTCCACACGATCATATGCTTTCATCATGTCCATCTTGACAGCACAATGCCCATTCTTCTTGCTCCTATTGTTCTTCATAAAATGAAGGCACTCATATGCAGTAATATTATCGGTAATTAGACGGCCGGGCACAAAGGCCGACTGCTCTTCAGAGATAATATCCGGGAGAATCTGCTTCAGTCGGTTAGCAAGTACTTTGGATGCAATTTTAAAAATCACATTGCACAAGCTAATAGGCCGAAACTGAGACAGTAAAGTGGGGTTTTGTACCTTAGGAATAATAACAATGAACGTCCTATTGATCTCCTCAGGGGAGTCTTCTCCCTTCAAAACTCGAATCACAACCTTGGTTACCTCTTCACCGCATAAATGCCAGTACTTCTGAAAAAAGTGAGCCGGAAAACCGTCGGGTCCCGGTGCCTTAGTGGGAAACATTTGAAACAGAGCTCTCTTCACCTCTCCTTCTGTGATGTCTTTTGATAACATATCATTCATCGAGTTTGTAACCTTACAAGGTACATGAGATAGCACCTCTTCCATTCCAATGACTCCTTCTGATGCATACAAATTTTCATAAAAGTCCATCGCCATTCGCTCAAGTTCTGCTGGGTCATTACAAACAGTCCCGTTAGGTCGCGTCAAACTCTCTATATGATTCTTCTTTCGCCTGTTGGACGCCTTATGGTGGAAAAATTCCGTATTCTGATCACCTTCAAGAAGCCACTGAATACGCGCCCGTTGACGCCACATTACTTCCTCTCTAAACCGCAACTCGATAATGCGTTCCTCAACCTTAATTTCCTCACGTGAGGCAGCAATCCTAATTGGGTCCTCACGTAGCTCACCCAGCTGTCGGCGTTCTGGGAACGGGGGTCCCCAGGCTTGCCTGCCTGCGGCCTGCGGCGTGGCTCAAAGGGGGGCCCAGCATGGCCCATCTTCACCAACACAAACCCAAGACCCTCGCGAGGGGCCAAGCCTCGCGGGGCGAACGACGCAGAGCTTCCTCAGGCACGGCCTCGTCAGGCTGGCTCCCGAGGAGGCGGAGAGATTAAGGCGGGGTACCTCACGAGGTGCCCATGACGCAAGCCATGACAACTCAGGGCGCCGGGCGGGTGCCAGCCCACGCAGCGTCCTCCTTTCCTCTTTGGTGCAAAGGGGGCAAGCGCAGCCGCGGAGTACCGAGGCATCAGGCAAAGGTTGCCATTTCGGTGCAACGAGACCAAGACCAGGAGGACTACGAGATGGAGGTCACCGTGGAGCCCAAGACGGCGTCATCACCAGAGCTTTGCGCAGGCGAAGACTACTTTTGTCAGGATAGTTGATACTTGTTGTCCCCCTTCAAATTAGCCCGCCATTGTTGGCTCCCTTCCCGCTCAATATTTGGGGAGAGGACCAAGGCCTCTATAAATAGGAACAACCACCCACACAGCAAGGGGGTCGGTCAGAGGAGAGCAGAGAGAGAGAGAGAGAGAGAGAGAAAGGTGACTGAACTCCTCGGAGCAGTTCATCGCCCCAGCCAAGAACAGACCCTCGCGAGGTTGTTCCTACTTGTATTGTTCATCATCATCAGCCCAAGAGGCAATCCACACACCACACACTGGAGTAGCGTATTACACCACAACGGTGACCCGAACCAGTATAAACCTTGCGTCTCTTGTGTTGTTCTTTCCTTAGTTTAGATCCAAGCATGGCGGAGGGGTGCAGGTAGGTAGGAGGCGAAATCTCCGCGCGCACCCTAGTGTTCGAACCTCAAGGGTCTGCCGGAACCCGAAATCTGACATTTGGCGCGCCAGGTAGGGGTGCGTAGGAATTCGTCTTCCGTCACCCCGTCCTCCTCCGACCATCGCGCTCATGTCTGACGCTCGTCGGGCCCGCGCGGAGTGCTGGGCCGCCCTCGCTTCCCACGTCGCCCAGACGGCCCCTGTCAGCGGGCGTCCTCACCGTTCCCCGTCACCTGCCGTCAACGCCGCCACCGGCCCGGCGGGGGACGAGCAGCAAGCATCGCCTCAGCATCCATATGTGCGCCAAGACGGCTGCACCGCAACTCTCACGCTCGCCCCAGCTGGTTCTTCGTCCCGCGCGCTTCGCGCGCCCATGGGACCCCGCAACCTCTCCCCCGCCTATCGCGCTGCACCGACACCCCCAGTCGTCGCGGCCCTTTGGGCGGCTCGCAGGCGCCGCCTACAAGTTACCGCATCAAGCCGTTCATCCGCCGGGTCAGCGCCGCTTTCACGCGGCAGGGGGCTCCCTTGGATCGGGCGGTGACCAAGACCGGCCTGAGCTTCACCTTGGAGGACCACCCCTCCAACTCGGCCTCCTCGGGTGCGCTCCCCATGCTGTGCACCCCCACCATCTGCCAGGTGGCCGTCACCAGAACTCTCATTGATGACGGGCAGGCCTCAGCGTGCTCTCAGTCGAGGCCTTCAACCTCCTCTGCATACCCCTGGAACGGCTGCAGCCCAGCCGGCCCTTCTCAGGCGTTGGGGGCAGGTCGTCCGGCTCCTTGGGACAGATCCGGCTCCCAGTGACCTTCGGCACCTACGACAACTTCCGCACGGAGCTGGTCGACTTCGACATCGCCCCCATCGGCCTCCCCTACAATGCCATCCTCGGCTACCCAGCGCTGGCCCAGTTCATGGCCGCGACGCACCCGACGTACAACCTCATGAAGATGCCGGGAGCAGCGGTGTCCTCACCGTGCACGAGGACACTGGGGACGCTCTGCGGGTGCTCAAGCTCGTCTTCAAAACAGCGGCGTCGGCACAGCCCGCCGCCTTGGAGGCCCCCGAGCCCAAGGGGGCTGCGCCCGCCAAGAAGAAACAGTTGTTCACCCAAGACAAGGCAGAAACCAAGCAGATACCCGTCGACGAGGACGGATCCACCAATGCCACTTTCACCATAGGCGCCCACCTCAAACCCGAGCAGGAGGAGGCCCTGGTCGGGTTCCTGCGCGCAAACAAGAAGGTATTCGCTTGGGAGCCAGACCAGTTGGCAGGGATCCCCAGGAGTGTAATCGAGCATCACCTCAACGTGTGCCCCAACGTGCGCCCTGTGAAGCAGAAGGCCAGGTGGTAGTCCACAGAAAAGCAGGCCTTCATCGTCCAAGAGACCCGCAAATTAGAGGCTGCTGGGGTCATTCGCGAGGTCCGATACCCAGATTGGTTGGCCAACCATGTCGTTGTGCCAAAGAATGAAGGGAAGGAACGCATGTGTGTCGACTTCACCAACCTCAACAAAGTGTGCCCGCAAGATCCGTTCCCGCTCCCCCGCATCGACCATATCGTCGATTCCACTGCGGAATGCGACCTGCTATGCTTCCTGGATGCCTTCTCTGGGTATCACCAGATCAAGATGGCGGTTGAAGACGTCGGGAAGACAGCCTTCCTAACCCCGTGTGGGGTGTACTGCTACACCTGAATGCCATTCGGACTGCGTAGCGCAGGGGCGACCTTTCAGCGGCTGATGCATATCACCTTGGGCCCGCAGCTCGGGAAGAATGTTGAAGCTTACATCGATGACATCGTGGTAAAGTGTCGGGAGGTCAGGACCTTGATACAAGACCTGGAGGAAACCTTCGCGAGCCTCAACGCAGTGAACCTACGGCTCAATCCAGAGAAATGTGTGTTCGGAGTCCCCTTGGGTAAGCTCTTGGGTTTCCTCGTGTCTCACCGAGGCATTGAGGCTAACCCGGAGAAGGTCAAGGCAGTGGAAGACATGAGCCCGCCAAAGACCCTCAGAGAAATGCAGAAGCTCACGGGGCGCGTGACCGCGCTAGGGCGCTTCATCTCCAAGTTGGGGGAGCGAGCGCTACCCTTCTTCCAGCTAATGAAGAAAAGAGGGCCCTTCGAGTGGACTGAAGAGGCCGACAAGGCATTCCGGGATCTCAAAAAATACCTGACCAGCTCACCGGTCATGGTGGCTCCGCGCCCTCAAGAGCCCCTGGTGCTTTACCTCGCCACCACTCCCTACTCCGCCAGCGCAGCCCTGGTGGCAGTCAGAGAGGAGCGTCGAATCAAAACCGCGCCAGCAGCCCGAGGCAAGGCGGAACTGGCACGAGGAAGGCCCACAGAAGCCGCCATGACGGCTGATGAGGACCAGCCACCGCAGAGGGGCGCACCAGAGGCAGAAGAGGCCCCTCTCCTAGATGGCCAGTCTCAGGAGGCCTCATGTCTCGAGAGGCGCCATGGTCTCCAAAGGAAGCCGCCAGCACTGACGCACTCCACCTTATTGAGCACCCAGTGTACTTCGTCGGCACAGTGTTGCGGGATGCAAGGGCGCGGTACCCTATGCCCCAGAAACTCCTCCTCGTGCTACTGGTGGCCTCGTGCAAGCTGCGGCACTATTTTCAGGGTCACCCCATCAAGGTCGTCTCGTCATACCCCCTGGAGAGGGTGCTCAGGAGCCCCAATTCAGCTGGGAGAGTCGCTGAGTGGAACATAGAGTTGCAAGCGTTTCAGCTCGAATTCAGCATGACCAGAGTCATCAAGGCAGCAGCGTTGGCGGATTTTGTGGCAGAATGGACGGAGGCGCCAGGCCTCAAGGCCGACGAGGATCGGTCCCTGTTCCCGGGAAGCGAGGCGCCAGAAGGCTGGGTCATGTACTTTGATGGGGCGTTCTCCAGACACGGCGTAGGGGCTAGGGCGGTGCTTATATCGCCCACCCAGGACAAACTCTATTACGCCGTGCAGCTTTGTTTCCAGCAAGGCGAAAAGGTCTCCAACAACATAGCGGAGTATGAAGGTTTAATAGCGGGCTTGAAGGCCGCAGCTGCCCTGGGGGTGAAACGCCTCACCATCAAGGGCGATTCGCAGCTCCTTGTCAATTTCTCCAACAAGGTGTACGAGCCAAAGGATGAGCACATGGAGGCCTACCTTGCAGAGGTCCGCGGGATGGAGAAGCAGTTCTGGGGTTGGAGTTGCAGCATGTGCCCCATGGCACCAATCAAGAGGCCGATGACATCGCCAAACGCGCGTCCAGGCGGTTACCTCAGGAGCCTGGCGTTTTTGAGGAACGACTCTTCAAGCCTTCAGCCTTGCCGTCACTATCAAACACGGCTCAGCCCCGGGAGGAGCTCCCCCAGCCACCTGCCTCCGGAGCTCCGGCCTGTGGCCCGGCCTCAGGAGCACGCCTACTCCTGACGATGGAACCTTAGGAGGGATGTTGGATCATGGAGCTCCGGAGCTACTTGACGCAAGGGACCCTGCCGGAGAAGGAGGAGGAAGCAGAGCGAGTGGCACGCCAGGCCACGGCATACTGCATCAGAGATGGAGAGCTCTACCGGAAGCGACCAAACGATGTATCCCAGCGCTGCATCTCTAGGGAGCAAGGGAAGGAACTACTGGAAGATATACACGGTGGGGACTGCGGACATCATTCATCGTCACGGACCCTCGTCGGCAAGGCGTTCCGCAGTGGGTTTTATTGGCCCACCGCGCTCAATGACGCCGTTGAACTAGTGAAAGCTTGTGAGGCCTGCCAGTTCCACGCCAAGCAGATCCATCAGCCGGCAGGGGGCTTGCAGACTATCCCCCTTTCGTGGCCATTCGCAGTCTGGGGGCTCGATGTTGGGTAACGTAGCAGAAATTCAAAATTTTCCTACGTGTCACCAAGATCTGTCTATGGAGAAACTAGCAACGAGGGGAAGGAGAGTGCATCTACATACCCTTGTAGATCGCTATGCGGAAACGTTCAAGATAACGGGGTTGAAGGAGTCGTACTCGTCGTGATCCAAATCACCGGAGATCCTAGTGCCGAACAGACGACACCTCCGCGTTCAACACACGTACAGCCCGGTGATGTCTCCCATGCCTTGATCTAGCAAGGAGAGAGGGAGAGGTTGAGGAAGACTCCATCCAGCAGCAGCACAACGGCGTGGTGGTGGTGGAGGAGCGTGGTACTCCAGCAGGGCTTCGCCAAGCATCGCAAGAGACGAGGAGGGAGAGGGGTAGGGCTGCGCCAAGAAGGAGAGGAACTCGTGTGTCTTGGGCCTCCAATACCTCAAGTATATATAGGGGAAGGGGAGGGGCTGCGCCCCCACCTAGAGTTACCTCCCTAGGGGTGGCGGCAGCCCCCATATCCCATCTGGGTGGCGGCCACAAGGGGAGAGGGGGAGGCGCACCTGGGGTGGGCCTTAGGGCCCATCTGCCCTAGGGTTTGCCCCCCTTCCCTCTTGGAGGCGCCTTGGGCCTTGGTGGGGGGGCGCACCAGCCCACCTGGGGCTGGTCCCCTCCCACACTTGGCCATGCAGCCCTCCGGGGCTGGTGGCCCCACTTAGTGGACCCCCGGGACCCTCCCGGTGGTCTCGGTACGTTACCGATAAACCCTGAAACCTTTCCGGCAACCAAAACAGGACTTCCCATATATAAATCTTTACCTCCGGACCATTCCGGAACTCCTCGTGACGTCCGGGATCTCATCCGGGACTCCGAACAACATTCGGTAACCACGTATATCTATTCCCTATAACCCTAGCGTCATCGGACCTTAAGTGTGTAGATCCTACGGGTTCGGGAACCATGCAGACATGACCGAGACGTTCTTCGGTCAATAACCAATAGCAGGATCTGGATACCCATGTTGGTTCCCACATGTTCCACGATGATCTCATCGGATGAACCACGATGTCGAGGATTCGATCAATCTCGTATACAATTCCCTTTGTCTAGCGGTATTGTACTTGCCCGAGATTCGATCGTCGGTATCCCAATACCTTGTTCAATCTCGTTACCGGCAAGTCTCTTTTACTCGTTCCATAACACATCATCTCGTGATCAACTCCTTGATCACATTGTGCACATTATGATGATGTCCTACCGAGTGGGCCCAGAGATACCTCTCCGTTTACACGGAGTGACAAATCCCAGTCTCGATTCGTGCCAACCCAATAGACACTTTCGGAGATACCTGTAGTGTACCTTTATAGCCACCTAGTTACGTTGTGACGTTTGGCACACCCAAAGTATTCCTACGGTATCCGGGAGTTGCACAATCTCATGGTCTAAGGAAATGATACTTGACATTAGAAAAGCTTTAGCATACGAACTACACGATCTTTGTGCTAGGCTTAGGATTGGGTCTTGTCCATCACATCATTCTCCCAATGATGTGATCCCGTTATCAACGACATCCAATGTCCATTGTCAGGAAACCGTAACCATCTATTGATCAACGAGCTAGTCAACTAGAGGCTTACTAGGGACATGGTGTTGTCTATGTATCCACACATGTATCTGAGTTTCCTATCAATACAATTCTAGCATGGATAATAAAAGATTATCATGAGCAAGGAAATATAATAATAATCAATTTATTATTGCCTCTAGGGCATATTTCCAACAGTCTCCCACTTGCACTAGAGTCAATAATCTAGTTCACATCGCCATGTGATTAACACTCACAGTTCACATCGCCATGTGACCAACATCCAAAGAGTTTACTAGTGTCACTAAACTAGTTCACATCATCATGTGATTAAGACTCAATGAGTTCTGGGTTTGATCATGTTTTGCTTGTGAGAGAGGTTTTAGTCAACGGGTCTGCAACATTCAGATCCGTATGTACTCCGCAAATCTCTAGGTCATATTATAAATGCTGCTTCCACGCTCCACTTGGAGCTATTCCAAATGGTTGCTCCACTATACGTATCTAGTTTGCTACTCAGAGTCATTCGGATAGGTGTTAAAGCTTGCATTGATGTAACCCTTTATGTCGAACTCTTTATCACCTCCATAATCGAGAAACATGTCCTTATTACTCCAAGGACAATTTTGACCGCTATCTAGTGATCCACTCCTGGATCACCTTTGTACCCTCTTGCCAGACATGTGGCAAGGCACACATCAGGTGCGGTACTCAGCATGGCATACCATATAGAGCCTATGACAAAAGCATAGGGGACGACATTCGTCCTTTCTCTTTCTTCTGCCGTGGTTGAGCTTTAAGTCTTAACTTCATACCTTACAACTCAGGCAAGAACTCCTTCTTTGACTGGTCCATCTTGAACACCATCAAGACCATGTCAAGGTATGTGCTCATTTAAAAGTACCATTAAGCATTTTGATCTATCCTTATAGATCTTGATGCTCAACGTTCAAGTAGCTTAATCCAGGATTTCCATTGAAAAACACTTTTCAAATAACTCTGCATGCTTTCTAGAAATTCTACATCATTTCCGATCAACAACATGTTAACAACACATACTCATCGTAAATTCTATAGTGCTCCCACTCACTTCTTTGGAAATACAAGTTTCTCATAAACTTTGTATACACCCAAAATCTTTGATCATCTCATCAAAGCATACATTCCAACTCCGAGATGCTTACTCCAGTCCTTAGAAGGATTGCTGGAGCTTTGCATACTTATTAGCATCTTTCAGGATTGACAAAACCTTCCGGTTGTATCACATACAACCTTTCCTCAAGAAAATCGTCGAGGAAACAATGTTTTGACATCCTATCTGCAAGATTTCATAAATAATGCAGTAATCGCTACTATAATTCCAACAGACTCTTAGCATCGCTATGAGTGAGAAAGTCTCATCATAGTCAACTCCTTGAACTTGTCGAAAAAAAAATCTTAACGACAAGTCGAGCTTTCTTAATGGTGATACTTACCATCATTGTCCGTCTTCCTTTTAAAATCCATCTGTACTCAATAGCCTTACGACCATCGAGCCGTTCTGCCAAAGTCTACACTTTGTTTTCATACATGGATCCTCTCTCGGATTTTATGGCCTCGAGCCATTTATCGGAATCCGGGCCCACCATCGCTTCTCCATAGCTCGTAGGTTCATTGTTGTCCAGCAACATGACTTCCAAGACAGGATTACGTACCACTCTGAAGTAGTACGCATCCTTGTCATCCTACGAGGTTTGGGAGTGACTTGATCCGAAGTCTCATGATCAATATCATAAGCTTCCACTTCAATTGGTGTAGGTGCCACAGGAACAACTCTTTGTGCCCTGCTATACACTAGTTGAAGTGACGGTTCAATAACCTCATCAAGTCTCCACCATCCTCCCACTCAGTTCCTTCGAGAGAAACATTTCCTCGAGAAAGGACCCGATTCTAGAAACAATCCCTTATTGCTTTCGGATCTGAGACAGGAGGTATACCCAACTGTTTTGGGTGTCCTATGAAGATGCATTTATCCGCTTTGGGTTTGAGCTTATCAGCCTGAAACTTTTTCACATAAGCGTCGCAGCCCCAAACTTTTAAGAAATGACAGCTTAGGTTTCTCTAAACCATAGTTCATACGGTTTCATCTCATCGGAATTACGTGGTGCCCTATTTAAAGTAAATGTGGTTGTCTCTAATGCCTAACCCATAAACTATCATGGTAATTCAATAAGAGACATCATGGTATGCATCATATCCAATAGGGTGCAGTTATGATATTCGGACACACCATCACACTATGGTGTTCCAGGCTGTATTAGTTGTGAAACAATTTCCACAATGTCTTAATTCTGTGCCAAACTCGTAATTCAGATATTCATCTCTATGATCATATCATAGATCTTTTATCCTCTTGTCATGACGATCTTTCAACTTCACCCTGAAATTACTTGAACCTTTCAATAATTCAGACTCATGATTCATCAAGTAAATATACTCAACATCTACTCAAATCATCTGTGAAGTAAGAACATAACGATATCCACTACATGCCTCAGCACTCATTGGACTGCACACATCAAAATGTATTACTTCCAACAAGTTGCTTTCTAGTTCCATTTTACTGAAAACGAGGCTTTCAGTCATCTTGCCCATGTGGTATGATTTGCATGTCTCAAGTGATTCAAAATCAAGTGAGTCCAAACGGTCCATTTGCATGGAGTTTCTTCATGCATATACACCAATAGACATGGTTCGCATGTCTCAAACTTTTCAAAAACGAGTGAGCCCAAAGATCCATCAACATGGAGCTTCTTCATGCGTTTTATACCGATATGACTTACGTGGCAGTGCCATAAGTAGTTGGTACTATCATTACTATCTTATATCTTTTGGCATGAACATGTGTATCACTACGATCGAGATTCAATAAACCATTCATTTTAGGTGCAAGACCATTGAAGGTATTATTCAAATAAACAGAGTAACCATTATTCTCCTTAAATGAATAACCGTATTGCGATAGACATAATCCAATCATGTCTATGCTCAATGCAAACACCAATCTTGATGGTAGAGGGAGCGTACGATATTTGATCAACCTTGGAAATACTTCCAACACATATCGTCATCTCACCTTTTAGCTAGTCTCCGTTTATTCCGTAGCTTTTATTTCGAGTTACTAACACTTAGTAACCGAACCGGTATCTAATACCCTGGTGCTACTAGGAGTACTAGTAAAGTACACATTAACACAATGTATATCCAATATACTTCTACCGAGCTTGCCAGCCTTCTCATCTACCAAGTATCTAGGGTAATTCTGCTCCAGTGGATGTTCCCCTTATTACAAAAGCACTTAGTCTCGGGTTTGGGTTCAACTTTGGGTTTCCTCATTAGAGCAGCAGCTGATTTGCCGTTTCATGAAGTATCCCTTCTTGCCCTTGCCCTTCTTGAAACTAGTGGTTTCACTAACCATCAACAATTGATGCTCCTTCTTGATTTCTACTTTCGCAGTGTCAAACATCGCGAATATTTCAAGGATCATCATATTTATCCCTGATATGTTATAGTTCATCACGAAGCTCTAGCAGCTTGGTGGCAATGACTTCGGAGAAACATCACTATCTGGAAGATCAACTCCCACTCGATTCAAATGATTGTTGTACTCAGACAATCTGAGCACAAGCTCAACAATTGATCTTTTCTCCCTTAGTTTGCAGGCTAAGAAAATCGTCGGAGGTCTTATACCTCTTGACGTGGGCACGAGCCTGAAATCCCAATTTTAGCCCTCGAAACATCTCATATGTTTCGTGACGTTTCAAAATGTCTTTGGTGCCTCAACTCTAAACCGTTTAACTGAACTATCACGTAGTTATCAAAATGTGTATGTCAGATGTTCGCAACATCCATAGACGACGTTCGAGGTTTAGCACACTGAGCGGTGCATTAAGGACATAAGCCTTCTATGAAGCAATGAGGACAATCCTCAGTTTACGGACCTAGTCCGCATAATTGCTACTATCAACTTTCAACTAAATTTTCTCTAGGAACATATCTAAACAGTAGAACTGAAGCGCGAGCTACGACATAATTTGCGAAGACCTTTTGACTATGTTCAGGATAATTAAGTTCATCTTATGAACTCCCACTCAGATAGACATCCCTCTAGTCATCTAAATGATTACATGATCCAAGTCAACTAGGCCGTGTCCGATCATCACGTGAGACGGACTAGTCATCATCGGTGAACATCTTTATGTTGATCGTATCTACCATACGACTCATGCTCGACCTGTCGGTCTCTTGTGTTCCGAGGCCATGTCTGTACATGCTAGGCTCGTCAAGTCAACCTAAGTGTTTCACGTGTGTAAATCTGTCTTACACCCGTTGTATGTGAACGTTAGAATCTATCACACCCGATCATCACATAGTGCTTCGAAACAACGAACTATCGCAACGGTGCACAGCTAGGGGAAACACTTTCTTGAAATTATTATGAGGGATCATCTTATTTACTACCGTCGTTCTAAGTAAACAAGATGCAAAAACATGATAAACATCACATGCAATCAAATAATAGTGACATGATATGGCCAATATCATATAGCTCCTTTGATCTCCATCTTGGGGCTCCATGATCATCTTGTCACCGGCATGACACCATGATCTCCATCATCATGATCTCCATCATCGTGTCTCCATGAAGTTGCTCGCCAACTATTACTTCTACTACAACAGCTAATGGTTAGTAGTAAAGTAATTACATGACATTTATGTTGACATGCAGGTCATAAATAAATTAAGACAACTCCTATGGCTCCTGCCGGTTGTCATACTCATCGACATGCAAGTCGTGATTCCTATTACAAGAACATGATCAATCTCATACATCACATATATCATTCATCACATCCTTTTGGCCATATCACATCACATGGCATACCCTGCAAAAACAAGTTAGACGTCCTCTAATTGTTGTTTGCTTGTTTTACGTGGCTGTTATGGGTTTCTAGCAAGAACGTTTCTTACCTACGCAAAACCACAACGTGATATGCCAATTGCTATTTACCCTTCATAAGGACCCTTTTCATCGAATCCGTTCCGACTAAAGTGGGAGAGACAGACACCCGCTAGCCACCTTATGCAACTAGTGCATGTCAGTCGGTGAAACCAGTCTCACGTAAGAGTACGTGTAAGGTCGGTCCGGGCCGCTTCATCCCACAATACCGTCGAAACAAGATTGGACTAGTAACGGTAAGCATATTGAACAAAATCAATGCCCACAACTGCTTTGTGTTCTACTCGTGCAAAGAATCTACGCAATAGACCTAGCTCATGATGCCACTGTCGGGTAACGTAGCAGAAATTCAAAATTTTCCTACGTGTCACCAAGATCTGTCTATGGAGAAACTAGCAACGAGGGGAAGGAGAGTGCATCTACATACCCTTGTAGATCGCTATGCAGAAGCGTTCAAGAGAACAGGGTTGAAGGAGTCGTACTCGTCGTGATCCAAATCACCGGAGATCCTAGTGCCGAACAGACGGCACCTCCGCGTTCAACACACATACAGCCCGGTGATGTCTCCCATGCCTTGATCC
The DNA here is from genome assembly GCF_002162155.2 of Triticum dicoccoides. Classification (NCBI taxonomy): domain Eukaryota; kingdom Viridiplantae; phylum Streptophyta; class Magnoliopsida; order Poales; family Poaceae; genus Triticum; species Triticum dicoccoides. Next base: position 73,441,333 of record NC_041384.1, on the reverse strand, counting down.
AGCAAGGAGAGAGGGAGAGGTTGAGGAAGACTCCATCCAGCAGCAGCACAACGGCATGGTGGTGGTGGAGGAGCGTGGTACTCCAGCAGGGCTTCACCAAGCATCGCAAGAGACGAGGAGGGAGAGGAGTAGGGCTGCGCCAAGAAGGAGAGGAACTCGTGTCTTGGGCCTCCAATACCTCAAGTATATATAGGGGAAGGGGTGGGGCTGCGCCCCCACCTAGGGTTCCCTCCCTAGGGGTGGCGGCAGCCCCCAGATCCCATCTGGGTGGCGGCCACAAGGGGAGAGGGGGAGGCGCACCTGGGGTGGGCCTTAGGGCCCATCTGCCCTAGGGTTTGCCCCCCTTCCCTCTTGGAGGCGCCTTGGGCCTTGGTGGGGGGGCGCACCAGCCCACCTGGGGCTGGTCCCCTCCCACACTTGGCCCATGAAGCCCTCCGGGGCTGGTGGCCCCACTTGGTGGACCCCTGGGACCCTCCCGGTGGTCCCGGTACGTTACCGATAAACCCCGAAACCTTTTTGGCGACCAAAACAGGACTTCCCATATATAAATCTTTACCTCCGGACCATTCCGGAACTCCTCGTGACGTCCGGGATCTCATCCGGGACTCCAAACAACATTCAGTAACCACGTATATCTATTCCCTATAACCCTAGCGTCATCGAACCTTAAGTGTGTAGACCCTACGGGTTCGGGAACCATGCAGACATGACCAAGACGTTCTCCGGTCAATAACCAACAGCGGGATCTGGATACCCATGTTGGTTCCCACATGTTCCACGATGATCTCATCGGATGAACCACGATGTTGAGGATTCGATCAATCCCGTATACAATTCCCTTTGTCTAGCGGTATTGTACTTGCCCGAGATTCGATCGTCGGTATCCCGATACCTTGTTCAATCTCGTTACCGGCAAGTCTCTTTTACTCGTTCTGTAACACATCATCCCGTGATCAACTCCTTGATCACATTGTGCACATTATGATGATGTCCTACCGAGTGGGCCCAGAGATACCTCTTCGTTTACACGGAGTGACAAATCCCAGTCTCGATTCGTGCCAACCCAACAGACACTTTCGGAGATACCTGTAGTGTACCTTTATAGCCACCCAGTTACGTTGTGACGTTTGGCACACCCAAAGTATTCCTATGGTATCCGGGAGTTGCACAATCTCATGGTCTAAGGAAATGATACTTGACATTAGAAAAGCTTTAGCATACGAACTACACGATCTTTGTGCTAGGCTTAGGATTGGGTCTTGTCCATCACATCATTCTCCCAATGATGTGATCCCGTTATCAACGACATCCAATGTCCATGGTCAGGAAACCGTAACCATCTATTGATCAACGAGCTAGTCAACTAGAGGCTTACTAGGGACATGGTGTTGTCTATGTATCCACACATGTATCTGAGTTTCCTATCAATACAATTCTAGCATGGATAATAAACGATTATCATGAACAAGGAAATATAATAATAATCAATTTATTATTGCCTCTTGGGCATATTTCCAACACTCGACATCATGGGTCCGTTTCCTCGGGCGCCAGGGGGCTACCGCTACCTTTACGTTGCGGTAGACAAGTTCACCAAGTGGGCTGAAGTGGAGGCTGTCCGCACCATTCCTGCGGGTTCCGCGGTCAAGTTCATCAAGGGCATCGTGAGCCGGTTCGGGGTGCCGAATCGCATCATCACGGGCAACGGTTCGCAGTTCACCAGTAACCTCTTCAAAATGTAATGTGCTAACCTTGGAACGCAGATATGCTACACTTCGGTGGCGCACCCCCGAAGCAATGGCCTGGCCAAGCGAGCCAATGCGGAGGTCCTGAGGGGCCTCAAAACCAGGACGTTCAAGAAGAAGCTGGAGGCCTGCGGCAGAGGTTGGTACGACGAGCTTCAGTCTGTGTTGTGGTCCATCCGCACAACCGCGACCAAGCCGACTGGAGAGACCCCGTTTTCCTGGTCTACGGGGCCGAAGCGGTCCTGCCTCACGAGGTCAGACGTCGCTCCGCGCGGGTCCTGGCGTTCAACAGGCGCAACAGGACGCCATGCGGGGGATGGACCTCGTGCTGGGGGAGGAACATCGCCGAGAAGCCGCGCTACGAGCGGCGAGGTACCAACAAGCGCTGCGTCGATATCACTGCCGCAACATCCGCCCCAGGACACTCGAGGTAGGAGACCTCGTGCTCAGGCGGGTCCTCTCCAGGGAGAGGCTGCACAAGCTCTCTCCCATGTGGGAGGGCCTGTTCAAGGTTGTTCATGTTTCCAGGCCCGGCTCAGCGTGCTTGGAGACTCAGGAGGGAGTGCTGGCCCAGAACGCATGGAACATCCAGCACCTCCGGTGGTTCTACCCCTAAAAAGGCCCGGAGCCTATGAAGCAAGGCGAATGCCTGTGAAGCTATCGCGTTTTGGAAAGGCCCGGAGCTTGTGAAGCAAGGCGAATGCCTGTGAAGCTATCGCGTTTTGGAAAAGGCCCGGAGCCTGTGAAGCAAGGCGAATGCCTGTGAAGCTATCGCGTTTTGTAAAAGGCCTGGAGCCTGTGAAGCAAGGCGAATGCCTGTGAAGCTATCGCGTTTCGAAAAAGGCCCGGAGCCTGTGAAGCAAGGCGAATGCCTGTGAAGCTATCGCGTTTCAGAAAAGGCCCGGAGCCTGTGAAGCAAGGCGAACGCCTGTGAAGCTCGTCGCCCGTGACACTCTCACGGAATAATGAGTTGGGGTTGTACACGCTCCGGAGTCTCAGGAGCGCCGGCCTCAGGCCCTGGGGCTCCCTCCCGCGCCTAGTGGCAGCACTTAGCTCCGCGCTGGTGAGAAGACGTCGAAGACTAGACTAGGTGTCGGACGCAGCTTTTCATTTGCTTTCCACAGTTGGCTTGTTCTTCTTTATTTGAAGTTTTATTGAAGTTGTTGCCGTCTTTGGCTTGCGGTTCTTCGGCTTTTCACGCTCCTGCCTCGATTTCTCTTGTGCAAGGCCTCGCGAGGAGGAGAGCCGAGCGCCCTCGCGAGTGCTCCTATCCTAGTCACTCAAAGGGTTCGCGACCTGGGCCCCTTGCAGGAGCACCCCTCCAGTCTGTTCCCCTCGGGCACCGCGACACAAACGCAGGGCCTGGGTCAGTCGCCCCCACGGCTGGGGCCGGGAACCATCCACGCGCGGGCACATAGTCGGAAGGTACGATGAAGAAAGCGAAACGATAATTAACAGCAATAACCCATATACGCCCCCGCGGGGCACCACACTACTGTCCTTCTTTATGCAGGAAAAGGGAAGAGAAAAAACAAATCTGGTGCGGCTCGCCTCGCACCGGCCCGCAGGGAAGCCCGAGCTGCCTCCGGAGCTCAGGCGGACTCCCTCTCGCGCCTCACCAGGGCGCGTCGGTGGGCAGACGCGTCACCACCCCCCAAGCAGATACGACGGTGTGGGGGCTGGCTGTGGCCACCACTAGGAGAGTCGCCGCTTGAAGAAGGACCGGAGAAGCTTGAGGAACCCTGAGCGCCGCCAGCCCCGCGAGCGCCGTCCTCTCCATCATCGCCGGAGCCGGGTTCCCAGCCGCGGTCGTCGCTCTCGGGGCAACACCCTGCGCGGCGACCATCTTCCCCAAACACCCTCACGTAGAGGGTGGCATCGCCGTCGAACCTGAAGTATAGGGTGCACCGACGGCCCAAGCCACGCGCACGGGCAAACATCTGCCAACCGCGGGCCAGGGCCAGGCTCCCGGCTGCGGAGACCTCCAGTGAAACCCATGAGGCCCGGCTGCAGCAGCCGTCGGTCTGAAGCCAGAGGCCGCCCGGGGCGCCGGCCGGGAGCTCACCGAGAAGGAAGCGAGGAAGTGGGAGCCGGGTGCTAGTCGGCTCCGCCGACCACACGATGAACTCCGGCAGCACCTCTGCAGCGCGAAAGCGCGGCATAGGGGGACGCAGCCGGAGCGCACCCCCCGGCCGCAGCAATCCGCCTGCCACCGCGCTAGAAAGTGTCTTCGTGGCCGCGGGGAGCTGCTGTGGTGGCCACAGGATGTTTGCGGGGGCGCCCTCGGCCGCGCTTGGGCAGGGGAGAGGCATGCTCTGCCTGGCAAGCCTTCCCCTTCTCCGCGGCCGAGAACCTCCTCGACGGGGCCATGAAGAAGGAGAAGCAAAGGGAGATGAACCGGAAGGGCGCACGCCGTCCCGTACTTATAGCCGGCGGAGGCCTACCACCGACCTCCACGATCGCAGGTAATCATGACCCATTTTGCATGCAGGGACTTGTCCAGTCAGTGCAGTTATCGAGGCACCATGGGGAAGTGGAGACGCCCACGTCCAATCAACTGCCATGCGGCGCCCAAGGCCAAATCCGGGCGCGCCTTGGGCCCGGGGGCTACTGTCAGCGTTCTGGGAACGGGGGTCCCCAGACTTACCTGCCTGCGGCCTGCGGCGTGGCTCAAAGGGGGGCCCAGCACGGCCCATCTTCACCAACTCAAACCCAAGACCCTCGCGAGGGGCCAAGCCTTGCGGGGCGAACGACGCGGAGCTTCCTCAGGCACGGCCTCGTCAGGCTGGCTCACGAGGAGGCGGAGAGATCAAGGCGGGGTACCTCACGAGGTGCCCATGACGCAAGCCATGACAACTCAGGGCGCCGGGCGGGTGCCAGCCCACGCAGCGTCCTCCTTTCCTCTTTGGTGCAAAGGGGGCAAGCGCAGCCGCGGAGTACCGAGGCATCAGGCAAAGGTTGCCATTTCAGTGCAACAAGACCAAGACCAGGAGGACTACGAGACGGAGGTCACCGTGGAGCCCAAGACGGCGTCATCACCAGAGCTTTGCGCAGGCGAAGACTATTTTGTCAGGATAGTTGATACTTGTTGTCCCCCTTCAAATTAGCCCGCCATTGTTGGCTCCCTTCCCGCTCAATATTTGGGGAGAGGACCAGGGCCTCTATAAATAGGAACAGCCACCCACACAGCAAGGGGGTCGGTCAGAGGAGAGCAGAGAGAGAGAGAAAGGTGACTGAACTCCTCCGAGCAGTTCATCGCCCCAGCCAAGAACAGACCCTCGCGAGGCTGTTCCTCCTTGTATTGTTCATCATCATCAGCCCAAGAGGCAATCCACACACCACACACTGGAGTAGGGTATTACACCACAACGGTGACCCGAACCAGTATAAACATTGCGTCTCTTGTGTTGTTCTTTCCTTAGTTTAGATCCAAGCATGGCGGAGGGGTGCAGGTAGGTAGGAGGCGAAATCTCCGCACGCACCCCAGTGTTCGAACCTTAAGGGTCTGCCGGAACCCGAAATCCGACACCAGCCTTCTTCTCAGGGTCCTTAATTCTGCACGCACTGAACCAAAAGTGGTTGATCCCCATCCACTCATGGCCGCAGCCATGAGCAACAACTTGTCTCTTATCTCTTGTACTGATGTGGTAGTCGAAGCCCCCCATACTTCCTGTATCTTTGCCTGAAAACCCTCATGCCTTTCCCACATAAGCTCATACCGGAACGGCCTCTCCTTGCCAATCCGCTGGTTGTGTGCCTCCATACTGTTAAGGAGAAGAATAGGTGAATGGTCGGATTTAACGGCATGCAGATGGCGTACAGATGCCAAAGGAAATAAAGAGCTCCAATCCGCTGTCGCCATTGCTCGGTCAAGTCTGACCCTACAAGTGGCACCATTCTGCACTTTACGTTCGAAAGTCTAGTCAAAACCTATGTATCCCAAGTCACACAACTGACATACATCGACCACCTCTCTGAATGCATTTATTTGTCCCACATCCCGCTCATTCGGGCCAAACTGCTCTTCCCTTCGCAAAACCTCATTGAAGTCTCCAATACACAGCCACGGAAGATCACTATCTGCCTTCAAAAATCGCATCATATCCCAGGTTTTATATCGCATGCTCCTATTTGCCTCCCCATACCAACAAGTTAGGCGCCATGGATCTTTGCCATTCTCCTTAACCTCCATATCTATATGATATTTAGAGGAATTCCTTAGTTCCAGCACCAAAGGCCGCTTCCAATACATACACAGACCACCACTTCTCCCCGAGCTGCCCACTCCGTAAGCATTGTCATACCCTAAAGTTCTTGCCAAACCCTCCATGTGATTCTTTGCAATCTGCGTTTTCACAACACAAAGGATCGCCGGCTCACTCTCCCGCGCAAGGTCGCGCAACTCATTAACTGTTGCGGGGTCGCCTAACCCGCGACAGTTCCAACATAGGATCGACATTAGGCCCGGCGGTCCTTCTTGAGGGAGGCCGCCGATGTTGCCAAGTCTTGTTCTGAATCTTTTTCCGCTCCCAGACTGCTCGCTTCTGCCTTTGCTCCCAAATAAGCATACAACTGACTAATCTCGACATCATACATAGACACATACAGACTTTTCACTTCAACATAAGTACGTGCCTCAGCCTTCCACGTTCCACCAGGATCCCCATTGCCGGGACACAAGAATTTCCGCATGTGCAAAAACGAATGCAACTGGCTAATCTCGACAGCATGTATAAGCACAGGCAAGCTTCTCTCTTCACCAGGAGTACGTGTCTCAGCCAACCAACTAGAGATTCCGGCGGCTGATCCTTACACGCAGCCACACCTCCGATCATAACTTCTTTCCGCGGATGATGCCATGGTGATCCGTGCCTCGCTTTATGCGGATGATGCTGCCGTGTTCCTTGCGCCCATTAAAGTTGACGTCGATTTTTTCACGGACTCCCTTGCGCGGTTTGGAGAGGTCACCGGTTTGACCATGAACTGCTCTAAAAGTTTGGTTGCTCCGATTCGGTGTGGAAACTTAGACCTTGGTGATATCCTGCATTCCTTTCCGGCCAACCGTTCATCATTCCCCATGAAATACCTTGGTTTGCCTCTATCGGTTAAAGGTATGAAGCGCATCCACTTCCAGCCGCTTGAAGATAAGATCGCTACCCAGCTCACCCCTTGGCTTGGCAAACTAATGGCTGCTCCGGGCAGAGCGGTACTGGTCAAGTCGGTCATCACGGTCATTGCCATTTATTACATGACGGCGCTAAATCTTCCAGTTCAGGTCATGAAAAAGATTGATTCCCTTCGACGAGCTTTCCTATGGGCTGGGTGTGATAAGGTCACGGGTGGCAATTGCAAGATCAATTGGGAGCAGGTGTGCAAGTCCAAGGCTCATGGTGGCCTAGGTATTTTGAATCTGGACAAATGATGCTTATCTCGTGGAAATCTGAAAGGAGAGAAATGCTCGTGTCTTCCGCAACACCGCGGTGCCGGTGGGGGTTATTGTTGCTAAAATCAAAGAGGAGGCTTCCATGTGGTGTCTGGCAGGGGCAAAATTTTTGAGTAATGTAATGCCGCGAGAGTAATGCTTTGTAATTCGGCCTTGGGCCAAAACCTCTATTTCTTCTTCTTAATCAATGAAAATGGCAAATCTTTTGCCTTATTTCAAAAAAAAAACTTCTTTCCGCACGCCCAGACGACGCTTCGTCGCTGCAAGGTATTCCTTCCCCGTTCCAGAGGCCGAGCTCGAACCTCCAGCTTTGGTGCTCCGCAACATCCGATCCCATCTGGGACGAAACCAATTCCCTAGACGCCCTCGCACAAGGCCATCGAAACCATAACGCCAAGGCCGGGGAGCCCGAACGAACGTCATCGGCGGCGAAGGGGACAAGGGACAAAGGACTCAACGCCGGCGACGCCGGCGGAGTAGGTAAACCCTAGTCGCCTCGCCTTGCTTACTGTGCATGAGCTGTTGTTCCCGTGGTTCGGCCGGCCCATGTCGCTCGTCATGTGGGAGCTTGCACGCTTGTGAAATAAAAAAGAAAATGTACGATTTGGAGCAAGCCCTGGCTTGGATCGCCTCGTAAACGGGCCTGGTGGGTCACCGCTCGTGAGCAGTAGCAGCCGTGAGTTTGGAGCTTGCACGCTGTTAGTTTTCCGGAAAAAAATGTTTGTGGTCATATTTTCAAAACATAGAATTTCTTGGAACAAATAATCCCCACCAAAACAATGTTGTGATGACATCTCCAATGCAAAACCCTATAGTACTCCCTCCGTCCGAAAATACTTGTCATCAAAATGAATAAAAAGGGATGTATCTAGAACTAAAATAAGTCTAGATACACCGCCTTTTATTCATTTTGATGACAAGTATTTCCGGACGGAGGGAGTACAAAAGTAAAAGATCAGGACCGTTAATACAACCTGTAAGACTTGACCAGGAAGGCTCCTTCCATGGGCAGTGTTGTTTTGGCTCTGGGGAGTATATGCTTCCGGATGAATAGTAAACTTAAATAAATAGTAAATAAATTTTAAGAATTCTATCTTTTTATGTAGATGTTCATGATAGTGTAAAAATGTGCTTGACAATTTTCATGCGAAACGGTGTAACATTTGGAGGTAACATTCGAATGTTTGAAAAAAAATTCACAGGTCAATACGTTTAAGCTTTCGCCCTAAAAATTTAGGGATAGCATTTGGGTGTGACAATAAACACATGTATTCTTAAAAAGTAACAATTACAAAATACATTTTTGGCGAGTAGGAGCATTTGCTCCCTAGAGCCAAATTGGATTTACGCATTCCATGGTTCTTCAAAGTTCATGAATTGGGCTTTTGTTTCCTGGGAGCTCCTATTCCACGCGTTATGAGCGAATAACCCCTATAGTGCGCTGTGGACCAGCAGCCCATCTACCGTTCAGTGATTTTTTTACTTCAGTTGGTTTTTCATCCACCTTTTTTTTTGTTTCGGTTGGTATTTTCTTAGGAAATTTTTAATATTAAAAGATACATGAACCAAATTTTTTTGTGGATTTAAATAATACAAAACACAATTACAAATTTGTCACATAAATTTTAAACAGCATAAAAACTAATTTAAATGCTCATGAATTTAAATAATGTCATGGATTCAAAAAATTGAAAAACTTCAAAAATTCATAAAAGTACACAATATTCGGAATCATTTTTAAAATATTTATTTAGAAAATTATACATAATGTAAAAATGAAAACAAAGAAAATGAGAAAACAAAAAAGAAAAAGAACAAACATTAGCCGATATGCGAAATCAAACACGCACCCAAACCCTAACCAAACAAATCCAAACTAGGGGGGGAAAGGTGATGGGGAGCCGCGGCGTACAAGCGCCGTCGTCGATCGGTGCCTGCGGAGTAAAAACGTATTACTAGAATGACCTGGGGCGAGGACAATCCGATCGAAGGAAGAAAAGAGAAGAGGCCGGGATGGAGAGCGGTAGCGCGCGGGCCGTCCCGCCGTCGAAGTCCTCCGAGAGGAGAGTAACCTTCGGCGACGAAGATTCAACCGAAGAGAAGAGAAGAAAGATCGAGAGCGGCAGCGCGCGAGCCGTCGCGTCGGCGGGGGCTCCGCGGAGCAGAGTGCCCTCGGGTGAGGACGGGCGCCCGCTCGACAGCGTGATGCGCGCCAGCCTCATTCGCCACTTGAAGCATGGCGACGGCTCTATCTTCAGAAGCAACGGTTATTGGACCAAAGTTTATCGTCTCCAAGATACCAGCGAGAGTACGTACGTAATTTTTTTCATCTTATGATTGCTGAATGGCTCCAATGTAGGAGGTTGGCTCCCGGTTTCCTTAAACTTTCTGTATGTACTAGGAGACCACTAAGGTTTCACTTCATGATTTAGTTTACACCTTACAACCAGCAACAACTCAAATATTTGTTTCAGTAAAAACCAAAGACACACCCTCTGCATTTTGCAAGATTTTGGCAAAATCCTAAAAGCACCTCTTTTATCCTGTGGCCAAAATCATAAGATGTGTATAAAAAGTTAAATGTTTATATATATGTTTGATCAGGTTTGTAGAAAATTATATCCACAGCTATGATATACAGTATCAAATAACTGAATGTGAAAATATATGGTAAATCTAGTGATACTATTTTAGTGTTACAGTTCTTGATATTTTACTCTCTATAAACTTGGTCACTTGGTCAATCACAGATAAGTTTGACTTCTCTGAAAATTAACGAACGGATGGTATTTAAAGTAGAGGTGCTATATGATCTAAAAAGATGGCTAAGAGCATCTACAAGCACTGTTTCTGTTGATTAGAAAACCCACAGCCACCTATCGATCGAAGTAGGGATGCTATATGATTTCAAGAAATGGCGCTACTGAGCATTTGTAATCACTTGTTCTGTTTATTATAGACCATTTAAACGCATGGATCCTCATGATTGCATTGTATTTCTTTTTTTATTTAGCTTGCCTATTATTAAATCAAGATTGTCTTTTTGGATGAGTAGGAGGATCTAACCCCATTTTAATCAATCTCGACCCACTGTTTTCAAATTTTGTATTGCTTGTCCTAAAGAGGCCACGTGATTCACAGTTTCTAGATTAAAAAGACTGTGCAGCTTTATTTAAGAAAGCTCTTGCATTTATATATTCTGCACAAATGTTTGAACTTTCTCATTCTCATGAAAGACAAATAATGCTCCAAATATTTAGTTTCCTCTGATTTTCTCTAGTCATCAATTTATTTTGTGACCGGACCACAGAAATATATATGCACAGTTAGTGCAAACTGTGATTGATATGTTTTTAACCTAAACTTCAGGATATCGATAATATTGCGTTGATAATTTGTAAGCTTAATATTATCATAATTCTGTTTTGATTCCACTTTCTAGCCTTGCTTGCATCAATCTATGTATCCTGCCACTCGTTCTCTTCATCTCCTTTTAATTGAAATTTTGGGGTTAACAATTTTTATAATCTACTGCATGTACAATTCCCATTGCTTCTCAATCAGCTTGTCTGGAGCCAATGATGATGACCGAGCCATTAGCCTCCTGCATGCCTGACAGGATGGTTTGTGAAAGGCAACATTTTCGCACCATGCTGCAGATATTCTCCCTGAAGCTAGCTTACACTTCTTCACATGTTACTGGCCCGGTCCAGTTGTACGGATACGTGGCTGTCAGGGATCTTTTGAACCCTATGCGTAACTACATCTTCAACCGCACAAGGGATGATCCTTTCGTCGTGGAGCATGACGGCCTTATCCGAATGTCCGGCCCTAAGAGGGGCATCAGAATGGGGGCTCCCGTGCTGATTGAGTTCGACATGAAGGTCAAGAGAGGAGTCGGAGAAGCAGAAGATGATTTACAGCTCGTCGATTGCGTTGCCTGCCTCAACGACATAACCTCGAGACATGCTACGAAGAACAGAAGACGGATCGATGGCGATTGCGGGGCGGTGGACATAGCCTATGCGCTTCTGAGGGGCGCCGCGGAGGCCACCGTGCAGGTTGGGATATCAGAGCTGGCACAGGACAGTGGCTTGATAAGGCTGAACGCAGCATTGTTTTACACCAAGGAGTTGAGCGCGCAGATCCAGCTGTTTGACGGAGTTGTCGCCGCCGAGGCGACTGAGCTTTGCAGGACTGTGCTTGCCGTGGCGAAGGGAGGTCAGTTGCTTGTATCGTTGATGCTCGATCAGACTGGTGGCTCGGGTGATTGCGCTTTCAGTCGTAGCTGCACCTTCCCTGTTCAAAAGCATGGAAACCATGTCTCCGTTTTCAAGCTTGGGCTGGCCGCTGTCGAGGTGAAGGTAACCTGGTCGACTCTGGACATCGCCGGAAGCCTTTTGGGTCCAAATTGCTTCCAGTGGGAGTTCATGGCAGCTGAGGACGTTGAGTATGAAGGTGACTGAATAGCACTTCCTCTTGATGGGGTGTCCTCACTCCTAACTACTTAAGTATTATAGTATGTTTGTTATCTGGATGTCTATGTCATTTCTGAATGCCTATGTGTATGTGAAATAGCCGCGCTTTGTGGTTTGCTGGTACCTCTGCTCAAGTTTGTTTGTGTTTGATTTTCTAATGCTCAAGTATTGTCATTATACTGGGGACATGTTCAGACTTGGTAGTAGCAAATATAATTCCCCTGTAAGTGCATCTATAAGACACATGACATCTGGATTATTATTTTTGTATGCGTTTCGACACTCTGTCCTGATGCAATTCTTGCCTTAATGTTGGCTTGCCACTAGCTGGGGCAGCCTGATTTACCGTTGTGTGAGTTCTTGTGGGCATCACTGGACACTTTGACAGCCCTTCTCTTGCTGGTGCCTGGTGGGCAGAAACAACAAAAATCTGAGTAAATTGTACCGAACGACAACAATTGTGTCACTATTTTACAGAACCATGACTTGTGTGGATGCCAATTTGCACAAAACAGCAACTTTTGTGCTGAAGTCAAGTCACTAACTGCACGGTTAATAGCGGAACTGACGAGGCTGAACCACATATCAGTGCCAATCCATCTAGAACCTGGCATGTGGGCCAGCTTTGTCAAATTAGCTGCCTGGTTAATGAATTTGCCACAAAAGTTGTAATAATTTTATTGAAGCTGACAGTACAAAATTTGTGGTAATGTGAAACTGGTGACTCAATTCTTACGTTTATGTGCAATTCACTCTTTCTTGGGAACACCCGCGCCCGTTTCAAATCGGCGCAAGGAAAACGTTCTTGCTTTTCGGCATGAGTGGACGACATGGCACAAGTTGGTGACTGAGTCGGCAGTCACCATTTCAGCCACTCGTAGCTGCACGCCTCTGTTCCATGTACTCAGCCGTGCCCTCGATTGCGTTTGCATGAGCACCTTCTATACTTCGTTCGATTTGGCACAAATTCTTGCCTTCTTGCTTCATTACTGAGAAATGAGTCCCTGACCCGGGTTGCACTGCGGCATGTTCCCCTTCATCTTCTGGAGTGACCTGTGGCATCCATATCAAACATAATGGAGCATAAGTGGCTTCCTTTGAGAATAAAGATTAATTATTGGTATATCAGTAAGCAAGAGACGCGGCTAACGGATAGCAGCAGAGGACACAATTGCACATGAGACAGGCGTTCCAGACATTTAACGTTCTGCAAATAGGCTATCAAGAAGACGATATCAAGTCAAACACAATGATTGGCATTCGCTTAATACTTCAGCTCGAACTTTTGCAAGACTAAAATTGAGCAAATAGATGTTTCTTCGAAACAATGCGACAAACCAAAGGAATACTGCTGCCAATCTGGTGCTTCAGTTTTCTCCATCTCAGCTTATTTTTTAGTGAAAATCGGCATGAGAACTGACATTTTAGTGCTAAAAAATAGGAAGAGAGGGTAAAGCCCTCCCTCCTGAGGATCGAGTTTACAAAGACACAAACAAAGACGAATGCAGAAAAGGAACAGAAAAACTGCAAAATCTCCATCCTTTGGTAATTAAAAGCTAATATACCAACAACCCAGTTTCAAAAAAAGAAGGCCAAGGAATTTAACAGTCTACAAAAACATATATACCAACAACCTACATAAATCATTCTATTAGCTTTATGTTTCAAGCAGATCTGTCAAATTTCAAAAGAAAACAGAGGAATATAAAAAAATATTAGTACACCCACATAGATTTGTAAATTTGTAGACTGAAAGAAGTCATATGTCTAATTATAAAGTTTGCGTACAAAAATCTCCAAAGTAGTGAAGGTGTATCCGTAAAGGTAGCAATAGTGTGAGTTTACTGACAGGCATATAGGATATTTTCATTGACATGTGTACCTCTACCTTTATTAATGAAAAAATAAATAAGATGGTGATACATTAGCTTAGAAGCTGTTACGGTACAAAAGTACAAGCGCAGGAGCTTACGCAACATTATAGAGTATCAGGACCATTAATACAATCTGTAAGACTTGACCAGGAAGGCCCATTCCATGACTCTTCAAACTGCATGGATTGGGCTGTTGTTTCCCTGACTAAGGTCAGTTCTAGTCATTGGTGGGCTCACATGAAAAGCTGATTGTCTTGTATTTGTCGGCCCGGTAAGCTGAAGGGAAAGAGCGGAAGGCTCCATTGAGCCAGAGGTACCCCCACCAATGCTGAGCTTGGACATACTGACAACCTCATCCGCCTTAATTGCCTCCTTTAAATTCACAGGAGTGGGCTTTAGGACTTCATGGCTTGCATTTGCTGCTTCCACATTAGAAACGTTCGCAGGCCAAAGTGTTAGTGGAACAGGGAGCAATGAAGGGTAGAACGCTGGAACTGTCGAGACAGATGCGGCCTTGAACGATACACCATTGTTCATCTCCAAATCTGGTGCTTCCAATGAAGGCCCTCCGTATTCAGATTCCTCGTGCTGCCTTAGTTGCAAAGTTGGCAGATCTTTATCACACTCTGCTTCCTTCTGTCGCCCAAGATGAAACAGCGACAGTTTATTTGAACTACTTGTTTCATCTTGAGTGCTGCAGAGCGTAAACTCTTCCGCGCCATCGGGGGACTCATCCATTGGCTTCAGGTTGAAGAGGAAAGCACAAGTATCAGCAGGTAGTTTAACATATGTGGAGAAGGCAGACAATCTCTGTTATTATGTACAACAAAAAGTTGCATACCATTTCCGGGACCATGTCAAACAAGCTTGACCTCCTCTTCCGTCTTGAGAAGTTTGTCTGTCTAATGAAGTACTTCTGGGCGTGGCTGGCCACCTGAGTTGGGGTCCTTGAGACAACAAAACTACGAGATATCCCACGCCAGTCTCCTTTGCCAAGCTTCTGCAGACCCAGTAGAAACAACCTATGCTCTTCTTCAGTCCAAGGTGTACCTGAAGCACAAATAGGTCTATGATTGGAAGCTGCACTCACAATAATAACATAGCGAAGCAGACTTGCCCATGTACATTTCAAAAAGGAAAAATCATCATTGCTATCTGAACCTGATGTAAACCACGAGCTTTTGGCTTTGTTACCTTAAAAAAAAGGTCAGTTCAGAAAACCATTGTGTCTGGCCTCAGCTTTCTACGCAGTCGGTCACAAAGTTCATGCACATTCCACACCACCACAAGGTCCAAAATGTGAAACAGACCGAAAGAACCATTCTAGCTTTTCTGAATGACTAAAGCAGAAAAGAAATTGTTGCCTACTTAATCTGTACTCCCTCCGTAAACAAATATAAGAGCATTTACATCACTACTTTAGTGATCTAAACGGTCTTATATTTCTTTACAGAGGGAGTATCTCAGTCCCCCTAAGTCTCCCTGATTCAATATGAGTGATTCCAGTGGAAAGTTCTACAGTATATCAACTAAGATGTTGCCCCATGTAAAACAAGGGCACTCCATCATAAGTATTTTCCTAATGTTTGTAGCGGCATATTTCAATTAATTTTAGAACCATTAGCACAGAAGACTTAAGACCAAAATACAATATCACAAAAGGAAAAGGAAAGCTGACATCTAACACTCTAACAGATCTACCTTAGTCTATAAGCAACTAAAAGGGCACTTGGCTCCTACAGTCCCTTTGAAGCCAAGTGCCAACAATAAAGTACCCCAGGGCGGGAGTACAATCATGCAATAAAATAGCATATCACTGCAAACATCTAGGACTGGTCAAACCAGCTGGAAATTAATATGGCTAGATTCTTTTAGGATCAGGTGATTAAATAAAGGTCAAAGAGACATCAGGGCGGGACTTGTGGGGCTCTTTATTCGTGGCCAGTCACAGTCGCTCCGCAATGTGATCCACACAGGCCCGGTGTGTGATGCACATGTGCATCTAACTTAATCAGGTGAGAAAAGATATGGAGTACGTTTGTGTTGATTTGTGTCGGCTATTCTGGACGGTTCATAAATATCGCATGGTAACAATGGTATCAGCAGGCAAACAAACAAATTCTAAGCATGTGTTCAAATTATTGACACCCACTCAAAATAATTGCTTATAGGAAGCACGAAAAATAGAAAAGTTTTGGAACGCTTGTTGGTTTCTTCAATGGGACTGGGACTCGGCACGCTTTGATATTTAAAGGAGGTTTGCTTATCATTGGGATGGCATCTTGGTTGCATATGAATCTCCGGAGAAGCGAAAGTATACGAGGAACTAAAAAGAAGGGATGAACCCACAAAATTCTGTTTTCTCTCGTAGTACACGAGATGCTGTGCCTGAAGCAATATTGTACTACAGAATTTGAAGAAAGCTAACTCAATAATTAGAGATTAAAGACACTGAATGATGGGGGGAGACGACAAGAAAATCGTCTCTTTCCTCTCCTAGCTGCGGGTTTTATTTTTATTTTATTCATTCATACCGCTAAGGCTAAGCGCTGCATGAGGCGCCGCGGTAGGTAGATGCACCTGAAGGCGATGAGTTAACCAGAAGCAAACAGATGCGGAGACGGTACGGGGCGCTAATGGCGGAAACAAAGACGCCATTTTCCTCGGTCGCTCACGGAGGTAATTCGCCGGGGAGAAGAGAGGGAATGTTCTACCGCCCAGCCAATCATTTCACTCATCGAACGGGAGGATGATAGGCAAGATACGAGCAAAGAAGGCATTGAGGGAAGATCTTATTCTTAGTGGTACCTTTCTTGCGCTCGGCCCGGCCATTGGTCGAGCAGGAGGCGTGCATGGGGTCGTCGGAGACGTACCCGGGCGCGCCCTCGCCGCCTCCCCTGGCGGCGCCGCCCCCCGGCCCCACGGCCGGCGACGAGCCCCCGGACCCGCCGCCGCCGAGCGACGACGCGATGCAGCTCATGCTCGCGCTCTTCTTCATCGCGGCCACCGGCGGCGACGTGAGGTGCACGCCGAACAGCCTCACGCCGCCTCCGCCGCCGCCAGCGCCGGAGCGGGCGGGGCAGGTCCGCGCGTTGTGGCCGTTGTTGCTGCAGTGCGAGCACCGCCTCGTCATCCCCACCGCCGGCGAGGCGTCACGGCCCCGGCACCGCGCGTGTTCGTGCGTGCGTGCGTGCGTGCGTACGAGGAGCGCTGGGAGCCAAAGGAAGCGTAGCGCCAGATGTGTCGCCGTGCGCGTTCAGTTCGTTCCCTCCTTCCCTCTCTCTCTCTATCTCTCTCTCTCTCCGGAGGGAGGGGAGGGGTGGTGATATTTTTGGGTATTTATTGAGAGGAGGGGTTGAGAGAGCCTTGCGACGAAATGACAAGAACGGCCATGACCTCCTTCTATTAACGGATGGATGGCGGTAAACTCCACTTGTGCATAACCACTCCGCCCTGCGGCTGTATCCGAGGAGCTTGCGTGTGCTTTTTTCCTCTTTATCATACTAACTGATAAAACGCAATCAGTGTTTATTTTAAGCTTACGCAGACTCCATTCGGTGCAACTCTGGCTGAGACGTCATATCGGCCCGATCAACATAATGACCAGTGGTTTAGCAATTTTGATAAAAAATGGTACAGAAGAGTCGCCACCCCGCCCTCCCAATCACCATAATTTCGAAACGCGCTCCAAATACAGCCGGCAAGCCCCTATATTTGAAGGTTGTGAGGCGTTGATTTGGAGCAGGGCTTTATTGTCAACCGCTCGTGCAGAAGGGAATTCGTCCCTTTTCATCCTCCTACATGGCCAACCTTCCGTCATTGCTAATGGCGCGGATGGCTAGACGTCAATTTGACCTGGAAGTGAGCTAATGAATGACGGCCGCCGCATCCCAACTGCCCACGCAATTGTCGCCATGTTTTCAACCACTTTTCCCTGCCGCCTGCAGGCTGCAGCTATAAAAAGGTCGTCGCCATGAATGATCTAGCTCGTAGCCTCGTCGCCCACGGCTTCCTCTACGGCCGGACAGGTAGATCACATAGGAGGAGAAGTGGATCCTAGTCGAGAAGGAACCGCATGAGGCGGCCGCCCCTCCTCGCCGAGAAAGAGGAGTGTCACGCGCGCTGGAAGCCGCGCATGAGGATCCCACGCTCCTCAATGAGTGGGCGAATTGGGATGTCAAAACACATGTCATTGTTGGAAGCCACACGTGACGATTCTCACTTTGCGCATCTCGTCGATAGCCTCCATATTACTATATGGAGCGTGCTTCGTAGCATTATGAAGGCTGCTAATATGGTGACTCTATTAAAGTTGCTCTCAGGTTGCATATGTCATTTGGTATCAAGGTGGAATGGTGGATTACAATAACCTGGTTTCAAAAAGCTTCTGTATATTTTTTTATTTCAAAAAAAAAGCTTTTGTATATTTTTTTAAGAGAAGAGAGATGAAAACACATGTTGCATTGTGCTTATCAAGTAAAGTAAAAAAACAGACGAGGTTTGATGAGATGTTTAGAATCCACTTTGAAGGAACGGAATGGTTCATGTACGAAATTTAAAAGCCAATCCTATATGGGAAGTGCTAGTCGTTGGTAATGCATAGATCGTCCGATCAGCCCCCTTACGCACCATATGATAGCGATGATGGTAGCCACGAGACCAGCTCCATGCATTGTCCTCTTCTACTCACA
>NC_041384.1:73421740-73422730 GCF_002162155.2 Triticum dicoccoides | reverse complement strand
CTGCCTTGACGTGTGTTTGCCACCAAGGAAGCAAATAGTTGCAATAGCGGAGGACCTCTTGCAACTATGCTGGTGAGCTTTATAGGGGCAACTCGTCTTTGCAGCAGTGGCACCAGCTCATAGGATCCACCGAGCGCCCGTAGGAACATGCATCCCGACTCACAAGGACAATCTTCCAGCAACGAGGGACGACAAACTCAAGCTTGCAACAATCGGCCCTAGCCTTGCAGCACCGGCAAGTGTCCCCCTTGTAGTAGTGGCATCGTTGAATGGGCCTTGCACAACCGGTACCCCCTTGCAACAACAGCGTCCCCCCTCCCCCCTCTTCCTCATTGCCAGGATCCTTTACCTCTCTTAGTTGCACCTTTGCAACATCTAAGAAGAACCATGGGGAGGCCATAGATGCATGAAAGTAGCCTTACAACACCGTTGTTCGAGGTGTGCAATAGCTTAGTGGCGTGGTGGTCCAACGGCAACACATGATGGCAACAACGACAAGCTTGCTTGCAAAATGGTGGTTGATCGACGAGGATTGGTGTGTGCGCCCTCGGGCTGGGGAGAAAGAAAATGTGAGGACGAAACAAACTTGAGGAGGATGTGGCAGAGGGGAGAGCGCCATGTGGGGCCCATGAGGACACATAGCAAATGTGTTGGTGGCCGACGCGAGCGCATCATCACTCTTCTTGCTCAAATCATTTACAATACTACTTCCTCCGTCTCATAATGTAAGGCTTTTCTGACACTACACTAGTGTAGTGTCAAAAAAGCCTTACATTATGGGGAGGGAGTATAATTCAAAGCACACCATAGGGAGTTTTCTTATAGAGTTACATTCCTACGATAATTGTAAAATCTTTTGTTTCAAACGGGTGACTTCGTGTGTTTCTTCATTTATACCATCTCTATCCCATAATACAGTGTCTTTTTGTTTCGCAAAAGTCAATCTTCCGAAACTCTGACCAAATTTATAGAGAAAATTATCTATATCTT
>NC_041384.1:73419171-73421515 GCF_002162155.2 Triticum dicoccoides | reverse complement strand
CTATATCTACAATACTAATATATATCACATGAAAATATTTTTCATAATGTCCACTCAAAAAAACATTTCATAAGAATCTAATGGTACTTAATTATTCAATGTTCTAAATATTGATAATTTTTTCTAAAAACCTGATAAATATTTACAAAGTTGACTCTTTTTTTGCGAGGAACAAAGTTTGACTTAAAAATTCAGTACGCACTATATTTTTCCCAAACTGTCTTCACATTGTTTACTTTCTTAACCGGGCACAAAATATCTGCAGCCATTTTTGTCTAGACACGACGAGTGCTTGGCAGGGCATGGTACATGTAGAAGGATAAGCTATGGGCTGTGCAATCACAATATATTGATCGGTGCACCAGGCACGTATATATAAGTACAGAGGTGGGCCACAACCTCAACTATACAAAGGAAACAGGAGGTGGGCCCTACACACAAATATACACGTACACAATATACTCAACACCCCCCGCAGTCGAAGCGGCGCCAGTGACGCAAAGACTGGAACGGAACTCCTCGAAGGTAGAAGTCGGCAGTCCCTTCGTCATCACATCGGCGAACTGTTGTGCAGTCGGCACATGAAGAACCTGAATACGTCCAAGAGCCACCTGCTCACGCACAAAGTGAATGTCCAGCTCAATGTGTTTAGTCCGGCGATGATGAACGGGGTTGGCGGAGAGGTACACCGCAGAAACGTTGTCGTAGTAGACAACCGTAGCCTGGGAGACGTCGTGATGCAGCTCCTGAAGTAACTGTCGTAGCCAGGTGCACTCGGCAACAGCGTTGGCCACAGCTCGGTACTCAGCCTCCGTGCTGGAGCGCGAAACCGTGGGTTGTCGCTTGGACGACCACGAGACAAGTGAAGGACCGAGGTAGACGCAGTAGTCAGAGGTGGATCGACGAGTATCGGGGCAGCCAGCCCAGTCTGCATCGGAGTAGGCCACCATCTCCAGAGAAGTAGACACCGTGAGTGTCAATCCGAGGGACATCGTGCCGCGGATGTAACGAAGGATCCGCTTCACGAGAGTCCAATGGGAGTCACGAGGGGCGTGCATGTGGAGACATACCTGCTGAACACCATACTGAAGATCCGGTCTGGTGAGAGTCAAATACTGAAGAGCACCGACGATAGACCAGTAGAAAGGAGCATCCGACGCAGGCGATGTTGGAAATATGCCCTAGAGGCAATAATAAAAGCATTATTATTATATTTCTTTGTTCATGATAATTGTCTTTATTCATGCTATAATTGTATTATCCGGAAATCGTAATACATGTGTGAATAACAGACACCAATATGTCCCTAGTAAGCCTCTAGTTGACTAGCTCGTTGATCAATAGATAGTCATGGTTTCCTGGCTATGGACATTGAATGTCATTGATAACGGGATCACATCATTAGGATAATGATGTGATGGACAAGACCCAATCCTAAGCATAGCGTGAGATCGTGTAGTTCGTTTGCTAGAGCTTTTCTAATGTCAAGTATCTTTTCCTTTGACCATGAGATCGTGTAACTCCCGGATACCGTAGGAGTGCTTTGGGTGTATCAAACGTCACAACGTAACTGGGTGACTATAAAGGTGCATTACAGGTATCTCCGAAAGTGTTTGTTGGGTTGACACGGATCGAGACTGGGATTTGTCACTCCGTATGACGGAGAGATATCACTGGGCCCACTCGGTAATGCATCATCATAATGAGCTCAAAGTGACCAAGTGTCTGGTCACGGGATCATGCATTACGGTACGAGTAAAGTGACTTGCCGGTAACGAGATTGAACGAGGTATTGGGATACCGACGATCGGATCTCGGGCAAGTAACATATCGATTGACAAAGGGAATTGCATACGGGGTTGATTAAATCCTCGACATCGTGGTTCATCCGATGAGATCATCGTGGAGCATGTGGGAGCCAACATGGGTATCCAGATCCCGCTGTTGGTTATTGACCGGAGAGCGATCTCGGTCATGTCTACATGTCTCCCGAACCCGTAGGGTCTACACACTTAAGGTTCAGTGACGCTAGGGTTGTAGGGATATGTATATGCAGTAACCTGAATGTTATTCGGAGTCCCGGATGAGATCCCGGACGTCACGAGGAGTTTCGGAATGGTCCGGAGGTAAATATTTATATATGGGAAGTCCTGTTTCGGGCATCGGGACAAGTTTCGGGGTTATCGGTATTGTACTGGGACCACCGGAAGGGTCCCGGGGGTCCACCGGGTGGGTCCACCTGTCCCGGGAGGGCACATGGGCTGTAGGGGGTGCGCCTTGGCCTACATGGGCCAAGGGCACCAGCCCCACATAGGCCCATGCGCCTAGGGTTTGAGGGGGGAAG
>NC_041384.1:73411699-73418691 GCF_002162155.2 Triticum dicoccoides | reverse complement strand
CCCCCCTAGGAGATTGGATCTCCTAGGGCCGGCCACCCCCCCTTGGCCCTCCTATATATAGTGGGGAAAGGAGGGACTTCACACCTTGGCCTTTGGTTGCCTCCTTCTCCCTCTCCAACACCTCCTCCTCCTCCATACTGCTTGGCGTAGCCCTGCCGGAGTACTGCAGCTCCATCAACACCACACCGTCGTGCTGCTGCTGGTGCCATCTCCCTCAACCTCTCCTCCCCCCTTGCTGGATCAAGAAGGAGGAGACGTGGCTGTTCCGTACGTGTGTTGAACGCGGAGGTGCCGTCCGTTCGGTGCTAGGATCTTCGGTGATTTGGATCACGTCGTGTTCGACTACATCATCCCCGTTCTTTGAACGCTTCCGCTCGCGATCTACAAGGTATGTAGATGCATCTAATCACTCGTTGCTAGATGAACTCATAGATGGATCTTGGTGAAACCGTAGGAAAATTTTTGTTTTCTGCAACGTTCCCCAACAGTGGCATCATGAGCTAGGTCTATGCGTAGTTCAAGATTCTTGAACGAATAGAACACAATTTGTTGTGGGCGTAGATTTGTCAACTTTCTTGCCGCTACTAGTCTTATCTTGCTTCAGCGGTATTGTGGGATGAAGCGGCCTGGACCAACCTTACACGTACACTTACGTGAGACCGGTTCCACCGACTAACATGCACTAGTTGCATAAGGTGGCTGGCGGGTGTCTGTCTCTCCTATTTTAGTTGAAGCGGATTCGATGAAAAGGGTCCTTATGAAGGGTAAATAGAAGTTGACAAATCACGTTGTGGCTTTCACGTAGGTAAGAAAACGTTCTTGCTAGAATCCTACTTCAGCCACGTAAAACTTGCAACAACAATTAGAGAACGTCTAACTTGTTTTTGCAGCAAGTGCTTTGTGATATGATATGGCCAAAGTTGTGATGAATGATGAATGGTCTATATGTCATGTATGAGATGTTCATGCTATTGTAATAGGAATCACGACTTGCATGTCGATGAGTATGACAACCGGCAGGAGCCATAGGAGTTGTCTTTATTTTTTGTATGACATGCGTGTCATTGAAGAACGCCATGTAAACTACTTTACTTTATTACTAAACGCGTTAGTCATAGAAGTAGAAGTAGTCATTGGCGTGACAACTTCATGAAGACACGATGATTCATGATGATGGAGATCATGGTGTCATGCCGGTGACAAGATGATCATGGAGCCCCGAAGATGAAGATCAAAGGAGCTATATGATATTGGCCATATCATGTCACTACTTTATATAATTGCATGTGATGTTTATTATGTTTTATGCATCTTGTTTACTTAGGACGACGGTAGTAAATAAGATGATCCCTTACAACAATTTCAAGAAGTGTTCTCCCCTAACTGTGCACCGTTGCTAAAGTTCGTCGTTTCGAAGCACCACGTGATGATCGGGTGTGATAGATCCTTACGTTCACATACAACGGGTGTAAGACAGTTTTACACAGCGAAAACACTTAGGGTTAACTTGACGAGCCTAGCATGTACAGACATGGCCTCGGAACACGGAGACCGAAAGGTCGAACACGAGTCGTATGGAAGATACGATCAACATGAGAATGTTCACCGACGATGACTAGTCCGTCTCACGTGATGATCGGACACGGCCTAGTCGACTCGGATCGTGTAACACTTAGATGACCAAAGGGATGTCAAATCTGAGTGGGAGTTCATTATAATTTGATTAGATGAACTTAATTATCATGAACTTAGTCTAAATATTTTACAATATGTCTTGTAGATCAAATGGCCAACGTAGTCCTCAACTTCAACGCGTTCCTAGAGAAAACCAAACTG
This sequence comes from Triticum dicoccoides, assembly GCF_002162155.2. Taxonomy (NCBI): domain Eukaryota; kingdom Viridiplantae; phylum Streptophyta; class Magnoliopsida; order Poales; family Poaceae; genus Triticum; species Triticum dicoccoides. Next base: position 73,416,855 of record NC_041384.1, on the reverse strand, counting down.
AAAGACGATGGCAGCAACTATACGGACTGGGTCCGGAACCTGAGGATCATCCTCATAGCTGCCAAGAAAGATTATGTCCTACAAGCACTGCTGGGTGATGCACCTGTCCTCCCTGCAGAACAAGACGTTATGAACGCTTGGCAGGCACGTTCCAATGACTACTCCCTCGTTCAGTGCGGCATGCTTTACAGCTTAGAGCCGGGGCTCCAAAAGCGTTTTGAGAGACATGGATCATATGAGATGTTCGAAGAGATGAAAATGGTTTTCCAAGCTCATGCCCGGGTCGAGAGATATGAAGTCTCCGACAAATTCTTCAGTTGTAAGATGGAGGAAAATAGTTCTGTCAGTGAGCACATACTCACTATGTCTGGGTTACATAACCGCTTGACTCAGCTGGGAGTTAATCTCCCGGATGATGCGGTCATTGACAGAATCCTCCAGTCGCTTCCACCAAGCTACAAGAGCTTTGTGATGAACTTCAATATGCAGGGGATGGAAAAGACCATTCCTGAAGTATTTGCTATGCTGAAATCAGCAGAGGTAGAAGTCAAGAAGGAACATCAAGTGTTGATGGTCAATAAAACCACTAAGTTCAAGAAGGGCAAGGGTAAAAAGAACTTCAAGAAGGACGGCAAGGTAGTTGCCGCGCCCAGCAAGCAAGCTGCCGGGAAGAAGCCAAAGAATGGACCTAAGCCCGAGACTGAGTGCTTTTATTGCAAGGAAAGTGGTCACTGGAAGCGGAACTGCCCCAAATACTTAGCGGACAAGAAGGCTGGCAAAACCAAAGGTATATTTGATATACATGTAATTGATGTGTACCTTACCAGTAATCGTAGTGACTCCTGGGTATTTAATACCGGTGCCGTTGCTCATATTTGTAACACACAGTAGGAGCTGCGGAATAAACGGAGACTGGCGAAGGACGAGGTGACGATGCGCGCCGGGAATGGTTCCAAGGTCGATGTGATCGCCGTCGGCACACTACCTCTACATTTACCTACGGGATTAGTTTTGAACCTCAATAATTGTTATTTTGTGCCAAGTTTGAGCATGAACATTGTATCAGGATCTCGTTTAATTCGAGATGGCTACTCATTTAAATCCGAGAATAATGGTTGTTCTATTTATATGAGAGATATGTTTTATGGTCATGCTCCGATGGTGAATGGTTTATTCTTTATGAATCTCGAGCGTAATGCTACACATATTCATAGTGTAAGTACCAAAAGATGTAAGATTGATAGTGATAGTCCCACATACTTGTGGCACTGCCGCCTTGGTCACATAGGTGTCAAACGCATGAAGAAGCTCCATGCTGATGGACTTTTAGAGTCTCTTGATTACGAATCATTTGACACGTGCGAACCATGCCTCATGGGTAAAATGACCAAGACTCCATTCTCAGGAACAATGGAGCGAGCAACCAATTTATTGGAAATCATACATACTGATGTGTGCGGTCCAATGAGTGTTGAGGCTCGCGGTGGCTATCGTTATGTTCTCACCCTCACTGATGACTTGAGTAGATATGGGTATGTCTACTTAATGAAACACAAGTCTGAGACCTTTGAAAAGTTCAAGGAATTTCAGAGTGAAGTTGAGAATCAACGTGACAGGAAAATCAAGTTTCTACGATCAGATCGTGGAGGAGAATACTTGAGTCACGAGTTTGGTACACACTTAAGAAAATGTGGAATAGTTTCACAACTCATGCCGCCTGGAACACCTCAGCGTAATGGTGTGTCCGAACGTCGTAATCGCACTCTATTAGATATGGTACGATCTATGATGTCTCTTGCCGATTTACCACTATCTTTTTGGGGCTATGCTTTAGAGACTGCCGCATTCACTTTAAATAGGGCACCGTCGAAATCCGTTGAGACGACACCGTATGAATTATGGTTTGGGAAGAAACCTAACCTGTCGTTTCTAAAAGTTTGGGGATGCGATGCTTATGTCAGGAAACTTCAACCTGAAAAGCTCGAACCCAAATCGGAAAAAATGCGTCTTCATAGGATACCCTAAAGAAACTGTTGGGTATATCTTCTACCTCAGATCCGAAGGCAAGATCTTTGTTGCCAAGAATGGGTCCTTTCTGGAGAAAGAGTTTCTCTCGAAAGAAGTAAGTGGGAGGAAAGTAGAGCTTGATGAAGTATTACCTCCTGAACCGGAAAATGGCGCAACTCAAGAAAATGTTCCCGAGGTGCCTGCACCGGCTAGAGAGGAAGTTAATGATAATGATCAATATACTTATGATCAAGCTCCTACTGAAATTCGAAGGTCCACAAGGACACGTTCCACACCAGAGTGGTACGGCAACCCTGTCTTGGAAATCATGTTGTTAGACAACAGTGAACCTTCGAACTATGAAGAAGCGATGGCGGGCCCGGATTCCGACAAATGGCTAGAAGCCATGAAATCCGAGATAGGATCCATGTATGAAAACGAAGTATGGACTTTGACTGACTTGCCCGTAGAACAGCGAGCCATAGAAAATAAATGGATCTTTAAGAAGAAGACAGACGCGGATGGTAATGTGACCATTTATAAAGCTCGGCTTGTCGCTAAGGGTTATCGACAAGTTCAAGGGGTTGACTACGATGAGACTTTCTCACCGGTAGCGAAGCTGAAGTCCGTCCGAATCATGTTAGCAATTGCCGCATTTTATGATTATGAAATTTGGCAAATGGACGTCAAAACGGCATTCCTTAATGGTTTCCTTAAGGAAGAATTGTATATGATGCAGCCGAAAGGTTTTGTCGATCCTAAAAATGCTGACAAAGTGTGCAGGCTCCAACGCTCGATTTATGGGCTGGTGCAAGCATCTCGGAGTTGGAACATTCGTTTTGATGAGATGATCAAAGCGTTTGGGTTTACACAGACTTATGGAGAAGCCTGTGTTTACAAGAAAGTGAGTGGGAGCTCTATAGCATTTCTCATACTATATGTAGATGACATACTTTTGATGGGAAATGATATAGAACTTTTGGACAACATTAAGGCCTACTTGAATAAGAGTTTTTCAATGAAGGACCTTGGAGAAGCTGCTTATATATTAGGCATCAAGATCTATAGGGATAGATCGAGAATAGGTCTTTCACAAAGCACATATCTTGATAAGATTTTGAAGAAGTTCAAAATGGATCAGTCCAAGAAAGGGTTCTTGCCTGTTTTGCAAGGTGTGAAATTGAGCTCAGCTCAATGTCCGACCACGGCAGAAGATATAGAAGAGATGAGTGTCATCCCCTATGCCTCAGTCATAGGTTCTATTATGTATGCCATGCTGTGTACCAGACCTGATGTAAACCTTGCCGTAAGTTTGGTAGGAAGGTACCAAAGTAATCCCGGCAAGGAACACTGGACAGCGGTCAAGAATATCCTGAAGTACCTAAAAAGGACTAAGGAAATGTTTCTCGTTTATGGAGGTGACGAAGAGCTCATCGTAAAGGGTTACGTCGACGCTAGCTTCGACACAGATCTGGATGACTCTAAGTCACAAACCGGATACGTGTATATTTTGAATGGTGGGGCAGTAAGCTGGTGCAGTTGCAAGCAGAGCGTCGTGGCGGGATCTACATGTGAAGCGGAGTACATGGCAGCCTCGGAGGCAGCACATGAAGCAATTTGGATGAAGGAGTTCATCACCGACCTAGGAGTCATACCCAATGCGTCGGGGCCGATCAAGCTCTTCTGTGACAACACTGGAGCTATTGCACTTGCCAAGGAGCCCAGGTTTCACAAGAAGACAAGGCACATCAAGCGTCGCTTCAACTCCATTCATGAAAATGTTCAAGATGGAGACATAGAGATTTGTAAAGTACATACGGACCTGAATGTAGCGGATCCGTTGACTAAACCTCTCCCTAGAGCAAAACATGATCAACACCAGAATTCCATGGGTATTCGATTCATCACAATGTAACTAGATTATTGACTCTAGTGCAAGTGGGAGACTGTTGGAAATATGCCCTAGAGGCAATAATAAAAGCATTATTATTATATTTCTTTGTTCATGATAATTGTCTTTATTCATGCTATAACTGTATTATCCGGAAATCGTAATACATGTGTGAATAACAGACACCAACATGTCCCTAGTAAGCCTCTAGTTGACTAGCTCGTTGATCAATACATAGTCATGGTTTCCTGGCTATGGACATTGGATGTCATTGACAACGGGATCACATCATTAGGATAATGATGTGATGGACAAGACCCAATCCTAAGCATAGCGTGAGATCGTGTAGTTCGTTTGCTAGAGCTTTTCTAATGTCAAGTATCTTTTCCTTTGACCATGAGATCGTGTAACTCCCGGATACCGTAGGAGTGCTTTGGGTGTATCAAACGTCACAACGTAACTGGGTGACTATAAAGGTGCATTACAGGTATCTCCGAAAGTGTCTGTTGGGTTGACACGGATCGAGACTGGGATTTGTCACTCCGTATGACGGAGAGATATCACTGGGCCCACTCGGTAATGCATCATCATAATGAGCTCAAAGTGACCAAGTGTCTGGTCACGGGATCATGCATTACGGTACGAGTAAAGTGACTTGCCGGTAACGAGATTGAACGAGGTATTGGGATACCGACGATCGGATCTCGGGCAAGTAACATATCGATTGACAAAGGGAATTGCATACGGGGTTGATTAAATCCTCGACATCGTGGTTCATCCGATGAGATCATCGTGGAGCATGTGGGAGCCAACATGGGTATCCATATCCCGCTGTTGGTTATTGACCGGAGAGCGATCTCGGTCATGTCTACATGTCTCCCGAACCCGTAGGGTCTACACACTTAAGGTTCAGTGACGCTAGGGTTGTAGGGATATGTATATGCAGTAACCCGAATGTTATTCGGAGTCCCGGATGAGATCCCGGATGTCACGAGGAGTTTCGGAATGGTCCAGAGGTAAAGATTTATATATGGGAAGTCCTGTTTCGGGCATCGGGACAAGTTTCGGGGTTATCGGTATTGTACTGGGACCACCAGAAGGGTCCCGGGGGTCCACCGGGTGGGTCCACCTGTCCGTGGGGGGCACATGGGCTGTAGGGGGTGCACCTTGGCCTACATGGGCCAAGGGCACCAGCCCCACATAGGCCCATGCGCCTAGGGTTTGAGGGGGGAAGAGTCCTAGGAGGGGAAGGCACCTC
>NC_041384.1:73293650-73411334 GCF_002162155.2 Triticum dicoccoides | reverse complement strand
GGGAACCCCCTTGGCCGCCGCCCCCCTAGGAGATTGGATCTCCTAGGGCCGGCCACCCCCCCTTGGCCCTCCTATATATAGTGGGGAAAGGAGGGACTTCACACCTTGGCCTTTGGTTGCCTCCTTCTCCCTCTCCAACACCTCCTCCTCCTCCATAGTGCTTGGCGTAGCCCTGCCGGAGTACTGCAGCTCCATCAACACCACGCCGTCGTGCTGCTGCTGGTGCCATCTCCCTCAACCTCTCCTCCCCCCTTGCTGGATCAAGAAGGAGGAGACGTGGCTGTTCCGTACGTGTGTTGAACGCGGAGGTGCCGTCCGTTCGGTGCTAGGATCTCCGGTGATTTGGATCACGTCGTGTTCGACTACATCATCCCCGTTCTTTGAACGCTTCCGCTCACGATCTACAAGGTATGTAGATGCACCTAATCACTCGTTGCTAGATGAACTCATAGATGGATCTTGGTGAAACCGTAGGAAATTTTTTGTTTTCTGCAACGTTCCCCAACAGGCGAGCCCTCAAGAGCAGAGACCTTGGCCTTCGTGTCAACAGGAGTAGCAACAGGGTGACAGTTGAGCATGCCAGCACGCTCAAGAAGCTCATGTGCATACTTCTGCTGATGAAGAAAGAAACCATCCGGGTGCCGAACGACCTCAATGCCAAGGAAATAATGTAGAGCACCCAAGTCCTTAATGGCAAACTCGTCACGCAGCCGGAGAGTAATCTGCTGAAGAAGAGCTGCGGTGGAGGCCGTCAGGATGATGTCATTGACGTAAAGAAGCAAATATGCAGTCATGTCACCGTGGCGATAGACAAACAGTGAGGCGTCCGAGCGAGTGACGCTGAAGCCCAGTGTTTGAAGAAACCCGGCGATCCGCTGGTACCAGGCGCAGGGTGCCTGCTTGAGCCCTAAAGAGAGCGGGACAGCAGACACACATGCCCAAGAAGTGAGGCGTCGACGAAACCGGTGGGTTGCTCACAATACACCTGCTCCTCAAGATGGACGTGGAGAAAGGCGTTGGAGACATCCATCTGGTGAACGGGCCAGCCGCGGGACACAGCAAGCTGGAGGACGGTGCGGATCGTGCCCGGTTTTACAACCGGGGCAAACATCTCAGTGAAGTCCACTCCAGCGCACTGGCGAAAACCACGGACCACCCAGCAAGCTTTGTAGCGCTCGAGAGTACCATCCGAGCGGGTCTTATGATGAAAGACCCACTTGCCGGTGATGACGTTGGCGCGAGGAGGCCGGGGAACCAATGTCCAGGTGCGGTTCCGTAGAAGAGCATCGAACTCTTCCTGCATCGCCGCAAGCCAGTGAGGATCACGGAGGGCGGCGCGAACGAACGCGGGAAGAGGCGACGGCTCCGCGGTGGAGGCCGCGAGGACATACTCGTCGCTCGAGTGCCGGAGGCTCGGACGATGAACGCCGGTACGAGCCCGTGTAACTGGGCCAGCCGGTGCCGTCGGAGCCACCGGCGAGGCAGCCGGCAAGGCGGCCGGCTGCGCGGCCGGCGAGGCGGCTGGTGTCGGGGCCAGTGAGCCGACCGGTGTCAGAGCCGGCGAGGAGGCCGGCGAGGTGACCGGCGTCGGAGCCGGCGAGGAGGCCGGCATCAAGGCGGCTGAAGAAGAGGTCGAGCCAGCAGCGCCCGACCCTGCGGCGCCCGAGTCGAGGGCGGCGGGTGAAGGAGGGACGCCGGCTGCGCCGGCAGGGTCGGCTGAGGAGGCCGGCGCCGGCGTGAGGGCGCGAGGACCGCCAAAGCCCGGAGGCGGTCCACGGGCCAAACGAGACCGTTCGCCTGACGTAGTCGTCGAAGAGCCGCCAGTGGCCGGCGGTGACGAGGCGACAGGAGGTACCTGCTGCTGAAACGGAAACACCATCTCATCAAAGTAAACGTGTCGGGAGGTGAAAACACGATGGGAGACGGGATCATAGTAGCGGTAGCCCTTAGTGTTAGGTGGGTAGCCGAGAAAGATGCAGGCGACGGAGTGGGGTGCAAGCTTATGAGGCGCAGTAGCGGCGATGCTAGGGTAGCAAAGGCAGCCGAAGATGCGAAGCCCATCATAAGAGGTAGGTGCACCGAAGAGAAGATGATGAGGTGTAAAGTTCCCGCGAGTACGACATGGGCAGATGTTGATGAGGAGAGAAGCGGTGACGAGAGCGTCAGGCCAAAAGCGCGGAGGCACATTGGCGTGAAAGAGAAGAGTCCTAACGCAGTCATTGAGAGTGCAAAGGATGCGCTCAGCGCGACCGTTCTGCTGCGAGGTGTACGGGCAAGTGAGATGAAAAAATCGTGCCATGTGTGGTGAGAAGATTACGAACAGCGAGGTTGTCAAACTCCTTCCCGTTGTCTGTCTGCAAGGCGAGAATGGGACGACCAAATTGCGTGAGAACATAGGAGTAGAAAGCGGCGAGAGTGGATATAACATCTGACTTGCGGCGCAACGGGAAGGTCCACACATAATGCGAAAAATCATCTAAGTATGACAAGATAATAAAGAAAGCCCGTATTACTGGCAACAGGAGAGGTCCAAACATCACTATGAATTAACTCAAACGGGTACGATGCAACAAAAGAAGAAGCCCTGAACGGAAGACGAGCATGTTTGCCGAGGCGACATGCATGACACGAGTGATCCTCGTTCTTATTACACGTGAAAGAAAAACTCCAAAGTATGTGGCGAAGGGTGGCAGGATTAGGATGACCCAAGCGAGCATGCCAAAGATCCACTCCGGTGGCGAGAGCGACAGGGGCGGCGGAAGTGGTGGAGGTGGTGGAGTGAACCGGGTAGAGCTTGTCGGGGCTGTCACATCGGTGGAGCACCATCCGTGTGCGAGCGTCCTTAACAGAAAAACCATATGCGTCAAATTCAACGGTAACCGGATTTCCACGTGTAAGAGAACGAACAGAAACAAGATTTTTAATAAGTTCAGGAGAAACTAGGATATTAGACATGGAGATTGGAGTGGAGTTAGACGGAAAATATGCATGACCAATATGGGTGATAGGAAGAGAAGATCTGTCACCGACGGTGATGCGGTTGAAAGTATGGACAGGATGGGCGGTGTGGAGGTTACCGGGGTATGCCGCCATGTGAGCGGTGGCGCCGCTGTCCATGTACTAGTCGCCGCCGCCGGTGTAGCTGGACGGTGAAGGAGTATTGTGGAGAGCCGCCAGAAGGGCCAGGTCCCACGGTGCCGGCGGGAGAGGCGGCGCGGCCGTCAGGGGCAGTAGCGGCGGCCCACCTGGCTGCGGCTGCTGACCGTAGGGCGCCGCGTAGGGCTGCGACGCGGCGTAGAACGCCTGGTGTGACTGTGGTCGGGCGTCGATAAGTCCCGGGGCAGGGGCCCGAGGTACCGACATGGAGTAGGCGTGCACAGCGCCGGTCCATGGGTTCTGGCCGGCATACTACGGGGCCGGCTGAGAGGCCTGCTGCGGTGGGCGGGGTGCTCCTCCCTGAGCGCCTGCGCCCCCTGCTTGCGGCCACTACGATGGCCGCCGCGACGACCCTCCACCCCCATTGGCCGCCGGCTGGGGCGACGGGAAGGGGGCGGCCGGGGCGGGTGGGAAGCCTGGCGGGAAGGCGGGCGCCGCCGGCTGTGGCGGCGTCGGGCGCGGCGGTGGCGGGCGGAACCCCCACGGGTGCCGGCGATGAGGGCGGTGTGGGTCGCGCGAGTCCGTGCCACCCGCATCCGGCGCTCCTCCAACTTGAGGTACGCGACCACCTTAGCGAAGGTAGGCTCCGGGATGAGGGTGAGGTTGGAGGCGGCGTTCCCGAAATCCTCGTTGAGGCCGTCGGAGAGGGTGCTGATGAGGAGCTCGTCGCCGATCTTTTCCCCAAGATCACGGAGCTCATCGGCGAGCTTCTTGAGGCGCATGCAAAAAACATCGATGGATGAGTCAAGTTGCTGGCACCCGTAAAACTCACCGTAGAGCAGGACCTTGCGCTGCAGCCGGTTGTCGGTGAAGAGGCCGTTGAGCTTGGTCCAGATCGCATGGGCGTCATCCTCGTCGTCCACCACGGTGTGAAAGAGGTCGGTGGAGATGATGAGATAGAACCAACGGATGATGGTGGCGTCGAGGATCATCCACTCTTCATCATGGAGCACGAGGGCCGAGTCCACGGTGCCGTCAACGTGGCCATGAAGGAGGTACTCGCAGAACACCAGCGAAAAATACCGCTTCCAGGCGGAGTAGAAGGCGGTGGATTGATCAAGTTTGACCGGGACGCGCTCGTGGATGTTAAGGTCGCGGACGAGAGTGACATCGGGACCGACAAACGGGTTGGAGACGGTGGGGGAGGAGGAACTCATGACTAGGTTTAGGGTTTGTGAGGCGTGGCGCAGGGAGCGTGGCGCAAGAGCGGCGCTGGCAGAAGATGACGCGACGCGCGGAACAGCAAGCGGCGCAGGGAGCAGCGCTGCGTGCGAGCGGTGCAGGCAGCGATGCTGGAGCAGCGATGCGGAAGCTGAGCGGTGCGTATGAGCGGCGCAGGAAAAGAGGCAGCGAGGCGGTGGCGTGCGGGAGTTGGCGCAGGGAAAGAGGCAGCGAAGCGGTGGCGTGCGGGAGTTGGCTGGGCGTGCGGGAAAGATGCAGCGGGGTAGCCGAGAGGGAGCGGAAGCAATGGACTAGCGGTGGCGGCGGCGGCGCGTAGAGGTGCGACAACGGCGGCGGCATAGGGTTTAGGATCGTGCTGCGATAGATACCATGTAGAAGGATAAGCTATGGGCTGTGCAATCGTAATATATTGATCGGTGCACTAGTACGTAAATATAAGTACAGAGGTGAACCACAACCTCAACTATACAAAGAAAATAAAAAATAAACCCTACACACAAATATACACGTACACAATATACTCAACAGTACAGCAGCAGCTCCCCTAGGAAATAAATTTAGCGGTTCGAAGAAGGCGATAAGAGGCGCACGGAGAGCCGCACACGTCGCTCGCACAACGTGCTCTCCGCGCAGCGCAGCGCGGGGCAGGTTGACCCATCGACCGACCGACCCGGCGCGTCATCTCATCCCGTCTCCCGCGCGTACGTAGGGCGGGCGTGGCGCGCCGGCGTGCACGGCTCGTCTAGTTCCCCGTGATCGCGGACAGCCGGACACTTGTGCCCTGCGCCATGGCCGGCCGTCGGCGTCACGCTCATCATTGCACCACTACTACTACCACGTTAATCAACCCCATGCATCCACACATCCTTTCTTCTCGAAGTAAAGCCATGTATGTCCGGTGAGGTTCACGTAATTACCATGGACGGTGCATAACGTATGTACCGGAGAGAGGTGTCGACCGGTGGTGCTGGTGCACGTGGGTGCGAAGTTTTTCCACGGTGAGGCGACGTGCCGGTCGATCGACATGGCGTACTCGATCTGCGTGCTCCAAACAAAGCACACACGTATGTATGCTGGCGTTCACCGCACGGTCCGCATCGCATCACATCACATCGCATCGATCGGGGTGGATAGATCGGTCTCTTCGTCTCCCTCCCAAAGTTTTGGCATCCCTGCACGCACGAGCGTGCATGTGCGTCTCAGAGAATAGAAAAAGCCCCGAAAAAGCCTCTAGAAACCGAACAGAAAGGACTTTTTCTACAAAGACTAGTAAAAGACTCTATTGAAGAGTCTTTTTTGATTAGTCCTTAAAATTAAAAAAAAATTCTAAAACTTCTGAACCAAACACCACCTTATTTCACATGCAAGGCCGTGTACGTGTAGCACGCACGCACGCACGGCATTCCTTTCCGTCCTCCTTGCGCCGTGCGTGCATGCATGCATGCATGCACCGGAGGACTCCATGCACCGATCGAGACGATGCACTTTTCTAGTTTTCTTATCTTGTTGGAAAGGCCAACCGAGGGGAGAAAAGAGGAAGAAAAGAGGTTCGCACCGCGCCATCTGATCCGGATATAATACGGCTGCTTTTCGTGCCATGCACATGATCGAAAGCTATGGGATGGGGAGGGGTACTAGAAAGAAAGCATCTCTGACTTCCTGGCTCAGGCTCAGGCTCAGGCTCAGGCTCACCCTATGCGCGCGCTAGCTGCCTTCGATCCATGCCGACTTTGGCTAGCTTTTGGATGCTTCTCCCTATCCTTCCATGCGTCTGCTTTCGTCTTCCTCGATCCCAGCTTCCTAGCAGCAGCCTCCACCGGCACGTACGCGCGCGCTACTCAAACACGTGGACGTTTCAGAGTGCGTAGTGAAGGCGGAGTATGTAGATTAATAAGGCTGGTCATAGTGGGAGTAACATAGGTAGTAACATAGATGCCACATAAGCAAAAATGATGATGTGGCAAGTAGTTAATGAGGAGAGAGGCAAATAGAGTAACATAATATGTTACCATCACATAGCGATTTCCAATGCATAATGAGTCTACAAAGTAATAAATGAAGGCAACTATGTTACCACACCTATGACACTACCCACTATGAAGGTAGTAACATAGACTAGTAACATATGTATGTTACTAGTCTAAGTTACTCCCCACTATGACCAGCCTAAAGAGGTAAACTTGGAAGATTAATAAATACTTCCTTCGTCTCAAAATAAGTGACTCGACTTTGTATCAAAGTTAGTACTTATGCTAAACTTACCAGGCTACTCATGCTAAACATATCGGGTTGTTAAATGTTAATGTCCAAGATACCATGATTTTTAAACGTAAGTTATCAGGTCTGTCATTCAAAACCTACCATGTTATTTTCATAGAAATTACCGGTGTATACTTCAACAATCCTTCTTCCCTAGGTCAACGTTACCATCATGCTTGCGCGTAACTTATTAGATCTGCGGTGCGTAAAAATAACAGGCTATTTACAGACAAAAATCAGGTCTGTTTCAACACCTCTTCCCCTCCCCGAAGGTCAAAGTTACCATGGTATTATATACGTAAATTTACATGATTGTGGTGCATTAATTATCATCTATTTACACATAAGCCATCCGGAAGGGGCGTAAGAAAGATGGTGTTTGAAGAGCGCGGAATCCTCAAAGTAATCGCGTGGAGCAGGGCATGACAACTCTCTCTGTTGCGGTTCAACGCTGGAGTATGGCCCGAGATTGATCCCCTGAACCTAGGCCGCTGCCTAGCAATGTGGTTATTGACGATCAATGCAGCAACCACAAGCTCTTCGTCATCCGATGAACAAATGGAGTCGTTAAAAAAATACTCGTCACCAATATTCATGGTACCTTGCGAGCAAAGTGTCGAACACCTTGCGGTCGTGATGGAGATGCAGCCGGTGAAGAGCAGATCGGTCGCCCCGTGAAGGCAGCGGGCCTCTAGAAGCAGAGACGCGCAACGACAGGCAGCCTTGCAGCACGAAGCGGACGGTGTTGGGGCCGATGGGCTCGCCGACGGCCTTGGTTTCTTTGGTACCGGAGGTGGCAAAGAAAGCTCACAAACACGGGCAAGAACTCCTCTGAAAGCGACCGGCGGGGCGGGGGGATTTGTGTGGATTCGTCGGAGCTTGGGCGGCTGGCCTGCACAGCGAATGAGTGGTCGGAATATGGGCGGCAGCTATGACGCGGGGGGAGGGGGGGGGGTGCAAAGCCAAGTAGGAAAGGGGGAAAGGGAACTTTACCACCGATGGGCGGTCCAGGAGAGGAGAAAGAGGGTGCCCCCACCCGTCCGCGCGATGTCCGTTTGGACGCAAACACGTCTTAAATTTGGATCGAAAATGGATTGATAACGGACAAAAAACAGGCGTCCATTCGTTTACAGGCGCGCGCTGGGCTGCGATTTGTGTCTGTTTTGACCCAAACAGATGCTGCCGGACCAAATAGGGTCACGCGTTAGAGTTGGCCTTAAACTTAGCCGCCTACGCATCAAAAAATTACTGTGGCAATCCAACCGTCATTAAATCACAACAACGATTCCTAGCTCTGGCACAAAAACTTGCCAGCCATCTTCTCGCTTGTCAAAGTTGCTAGTGCGTCAGAGCATCTACAACACAGCTTCCCAAACCTCCTCTACGTCTGGACGGACAACCCGATTACTGATTGATAAAAAAAATCCGACATGGACGAACTCCTCGTACCGGTTTCAGCATCCGGGCTGACTGATACACTTTATATCCCGTTCATATCTGAGGTGGATATGGGAAGGCCCGAACGTTTCCGTCACATCAGACTGGCCGCAAGGACCCACACGGAAACACTCAGAGACCCATCGGTCCTACGGCGTCTCCTTTAATTTTTGATGAGGAAGCACCGCGTGGCGCCACTACGGCGTGCCACCTGAGGGCCCAAGTACGGCTATTTAAGTCAGACAACGACCAACAACCCTAGCCGCATCCCATTTTTCTCCCCTCCGCGCCGCCATCCACACCCATCCACTCGCAGCTCGTCGTCCGTAGATATGGCCCGATAATGGATAACCACCTACACTCTGCTCACTCCGGAGCGCCGACTGAAGCTCCTAGACTATCTAGCTTGCCTTCGGACTATCTAGAGGAGGAGGAGGAGCAAGCGTCGGACGCGACACGCTGGCCGAGTTTGAGGTCGCCCTAGCGGAGGATGCGGTAGAGCAACGGGCCATTCTGGGCTCCATCCGCTTGGAGGCGGAGGCGGAGACAAACCGCTGTTACATCCGTGACCGATGGGCGGAGGTGGATGCAATTTTTGTTGACATGGAGTCCGACGAGGAGCCGTAGTCACCGCAGGAGGCGGCCATCCGCCAGGTGGCAGCTAGCATGTCGGAGGTGGCGGTTCGGCCATCTATGTGGCATGTATTTACATGAGTTATGTGCGTTGCATGATTTATTATGAATTTAAGAAGTAAATTTAAACGCATCCACAAACATTTGGGGAGGTTCTCGCAAAAAAAAAACATTTGGGGAGGTTGGCCTATAGATGCTCTTAGCGTCATAAACTGGGACATCCCTCTCACGCTTTCAACGCTCAATTCTGAACCCCAAGTTTCGATTTTGGGTTGAACTTTTGTCCCGACTTGCAAGGCAACAGCCGTCGACCACCGAGCCAGAAAGCCCGCAGTCTCGTCCAAGGCAACAGCCGTCGACCACCGAGCCAGAAAGCCCGCAGTCTCGTCCACTCGACACAATCACATTCACATCTCGCCTGACGCGTCCTCTTCTTCTTCTACCCTTTCCATTATTTTCGCCGACGCGGGGACGGAATATCCCCGCCACTGAAAATCGAGTGGCACGCACGTCCTTAGTACTACATATCCTCCGTCCATCCATCCAAAAGGAAGGACGCCGTCGTACTGCACTGCTTATCGATCATGCGCTTCGTCTTTGCGCCCGCCGGCCATAGCTTAGCTGATAAGGCAGGTGCACGTGCCCTCACCAGCCTACCGATCCATCTTTGCTTTGCTTCGGGCAACTGCGCGCCACTACTTAATCAACTCGCCGGAAAGCTTCGCTTTGGTAAAGCGTGTGTAGATCGGCCATGATTTCCGTCGCGATCGCACGCTTTCTCTGGCTAAAACAATGCAGGTGTAGAAACGTCTGTGTGTGTGCATCGCTCAGAGGCCGAGGGTCCTTTCAAAAAGGGTATAGAAATGGCTTCAGCTACAGCGGCAATGGTTTCTCCAACACATATGGTACTGCATCTCTCTGATTGATTGAAAAAGGAGAAACTCATGCGTTCGTCTCAACGATTCGCATATACTCCCACTCGCCATGGTGTTAATTAGTGCATCGGCTCCGGTCGAACACCTGTATGGACCCTAGTGGACAGATAAGATAAATAAGAGCACATGATTAACGAGAAAGCGAGATCCGATCCTGCGCACACAGACGGAACAAAAGGCAGGAGATTGCGAAAACGACATGGACGTCGGGAGTTAACCACTGGGTTGCTATCCTAGCTACTAGCTAGATGCCGGAAAAGACGCGGAGGGTTTATTGGTTGCTGGTGACCTGGCTATGATTGTAGCCCCAAGAGGCCAAGACTCTCTATTTGGAATTACTCCATATGATTGCTGACTCGGTGACTCGTCTTATGTTTGGAGTACGTGTGCCATGTTTTTCTTGGATCTCTTCGGGAACGACTCCGGGGTACGTTGGTGAGGTAATTTCATGTGCAATACCAGACATTTTTTTTATGTATTCTCTTGTGCTACACAGAAGAATATTCTCTCCGAAAATTAAGGTTTTTCTTCAGAGTTAACATTAATTTGCTTGGAAGTAATAAGATGGTGTATACATTGTTTGCTCCTAGCTAGATTATTTTGGCTGAAAAGTTGGAGTGTGTCGAGACAAGTCAGCTTGTTTTATTTATGCAAATAAACCGACTTGGACATAACTAGCAATCGCTGTCAACCACAGATCCAGTTCTTACTCAAAGTTGAGTGGTTTCGTTTTGTGCTTCTCTCTGTCTCTTACTAATATACACACATTGATTTGTCAGTTAGTGTAATTTTCCACAAAGATACTACTCTCTCCGTCCCACAATATAAGACTGTTTTACGGAGGGAGTAGGATTTAAGATTCGGCCGGACTTATCCTTCTTTTTTAAAGAAAAATCTATGATTTATGATTCCGCTGTAAACCTAGTTTGTAACATAGTCAACGAATACCTACAAATTAGAATACCAGCAAAAAATGGTTTCGTTGGGGCTAATCCGGTTCATAGAAAATTTAGAGGAAAAGTATAGGAATATAAATTTATTTCCTCCAGTAGCACTGTTCATCCATTTGGTTCCAAAGATGAAGCACAATAAAGGTGAAGAAAATCCTTTTGATCTCACTCTGAAAAAAAAGTACGAATGTAACAATCCACTCGGATCTTTAATTCCTACCCATGAAGTACGACAACAGGGATCTTTGTGGCACAATAACATCTTAAATATTTTTTTCATGTGGTTCGACTTTGACTTTACTTTGGTTAGTAAAATTTCTATGGTTCCATTCTTGCAAAGCCAACACGCAAGTTTCAGATTTCATGTATTTTGGAGTCCTATTTGTATCATATTCTTGCATTTTTCATATACAGTTCAGAATCCTATTTGTCACTGCTTAGAATGCCATATCTTTCACCGGATTTCATTAGATTCACTAGGAACCAATGTTTTTATTCCAACTCCGCCCAAGCCCCATGAAAAATGTTGTTCTTTTTTGGATAAATACATTAGCGACGCTAACTACATGCGAGTATAATCTACCGCGACAAGCAAAAGGGTAGAAAAGTCAAATAAAACATTGAAATGGTAAAAATCATGAACTCATGACCTTATCTTTGAATTTAGATAACTATCAAGTATGAAAGCGCACATATATATTCCGAGTGAATAGTCCCACTATGAAAAAAAGTTAAATTTTGGTATTGATGTTTCGGACATGATTTCATATTTTTAGTCATAGTTTTTCATGTTTTCCTTTCTGAAATTCTGACCATGTTACGCCAACAAGTTTACACATTTTTCGTCATAATTTTCTTACTTTCCTTGATTATTAAGCAACAAAATATGACCATATATTAACTGAACGATGTACATACCAAAAAGAAAATTTGAAGCAGACATGCGCAACATAGATCTCTTATAAAAATAATACAAGTTGTCATTTCTAGATCCATCTTTTGCATCTGGACATTTCTTCAAACCTCTTGATAGGACCAAATATGTACAGATTGTACCAACCTCAAAGATCCTTTTTCCCGCAAAAACAAAAAACAAAAAAATCTCAAGGATTTTGAAGAAAACATGAGTTATCCATTCCAAAAGGTTAAAATCATTTTTTCCGGGTACAAAAGGTAAAAATCTAATAAAGCTTAATGCATAGTGGCTGAGGAAATACCACCACACACACGTGTTGTACTATTGGAAGATTATTTTAGCACAAAGGAACAGACCAAGAGAACCATTGAGAAAATTAAACTTAACATCACAATCTTCACACACCACCTTTGGACATGTGGAAGGATCACCAGACATGATTCTGCTAGATGTAGAGCCAGCAAACCGTCGAACCAAAAACACTACATGCGTACTGACTGTCTGATATAATAACCACCCCAAAAACACAGGTAGAACTGTAATAGTTTTATTCTCTGGGACACAATATTCATCCAAAACGCCTCCTGCAAGGGGCGCATCCAAGGATGTGTTTGGTTGAGCTGCCGATTCTGTAAAAGCTGCAGATTCTAGCGAGACAGACGGCATGCTACAGGGAGCCGGTGGTGGGCCGACCTAGTAGGGTGTGGGTCATCATGCTGATGTCACTCGAATTTCAGTTTAAAATGATATATTTCAAAAACTTAAATTTACTTAAATTTTTGAAAATCATGAATTTGAAAAAGTGTGAACATAGTATAAAAAATTGTTAGCACACTTTTAAGAATTGTTGATAACTTCCAAGAAAAATGTTCATGGCAAAGGATGTTCCCGTGTTTCAAATAATATATGTGTGATTTTTTTAAATGTGTAAATAGTGTATAAAAATGTTAGCGCAATATACAAAAATGTTTTGTACCATTCAAAAAATGTACATGAGATTTTAACAAACTATTCCCTAGTTTTAAAAAAATGTTTGTAAAATTTGTGAAATTTTTTATGCAGTGTAAACCAATGATCTCACAAGTTTTTTTTTTCTATATTTCCATTTAAAAAGTACGTGACATTTCAAAGAAATACTCACGTGTTTCCAGAAAATGTCTTTCAAAGTCAAAAATATTTATACAATGTAGAAAAAAGTCAGCACGGTTAAAATAATGTTTATTGCCAATAAAAAGTGTACAACGTGCATGAGAAAAATGTTACTATGTATTTGAAAAAGTGTTCAAAACATGTATTTTATAAAAAAATTTACATCACATTTCTGGAAAATGTCAAACGATATAAAAAAATGCAGTCATGTGTCCGCAAAAAAACCAAGAAAGAAACAAAAATAAAAAAAAATAAAACCAAAAAACAAAGAAACTCAAGAAAGAAACAAAGAAGACAAGAGTATAATGAAGAAAGAAGGAAAAATAACAAAAGCCGGGAAAAAATTAAAAAATACCTTAAAACCCAAAGAAAACCGATGGAAAAAACAAAACAAAGCAAGAAGAAAAGAACAATAAAACCGAAGTAGAGTGACATAAAGCGATATGACCGGCAATGAGCGGCCTATGCTACTTGGCGGCCCGATATTCACCGCCCTCAACGATTTCCAATAGGACGGCCTGGCGCACAATACCTCTTTAATTTTGGGAAGGTTGTAGAAACTTAAAAAAAAACCATTCATCTTCGTTTTGCTTGACTTTTTTCATGTTTGTTTTTCTGTCCTTTTTTTGTTTCATTTTTATATTGTGAACACTTTTTGTTCGTCAAGTACCAAAATTGTTCATAAATTTCAAAAAATGTTCATCCAATTCAAAAACATATTCATTGAATTCTAATTTTGTTCATCAAATTCAAAATATGTTCACCGAATTTATTTATTTTAAATCATCAAGTACTAAAAATGTTGATCACATTTTTTTCAAATGTTCATGTATTTCAAAAAATAATCATCGAATTCAATTTCTTTTCGTAAAATTCTAAATTTTTCATCAAAGTCAAATTTTGATCATCAACTTAAAAATTAATTCATCAAATAGAAATGTTCATAAATATTTTTCATAAAAAATCATGAATTTAAAAAACACTCATCGAAATTTTTGGTAATTCATGGATATGTTTTGAATGGGCGAACGTTTCATGAAATTCATTAATACTTTCTTTGAATTTATGATTGTCTTTTGAATTTGGTGCACTTTTTACCAAATATATAAACATCTATACCAATATAAAAAGAATGAAAGGAAAAGATCCACTTAATCTCAGCCATCAAAATGGTGTTCGCAATTAAGTCCATATGAAGTCTCGCGTACATTCTCTCATATATGGGCCTCAACCCAGTAAAAGGCTTTCTTGGTTTTCGTCTTGTGCTTGCTCGCCGCCTCATAGGGGACCTTTTCTTTACGAAATAATTGTTACTCATAAAAAAATTATGAAATAATTAAGGGTACCCTTTGCAAAGATCACTTCCACCTTCTCAAATTGTAACAAGTGACATAATGCATGTTCCCTCAAAAAACAAGTGACGTACTGCATGTGCATTACTTGTCGCAACCTTAAGTTTATTTTTTCATATATTCGTTTATTCGAAACGTTTTATCTCTTAAATTGCGCATCTAAATAGTGAACTGTTTTCAACGTTGGACTTTTCGCGTCGAGATCTTCAAAACTAGATCCATGTTAATATGTTTCGACGAACTTTGTATTCATGAAACATAAATAAAAAATGTGTGCCTGCACAAGAAGCAAATATGTGCCTCTAATGAAAGAAAAAAAAATGTGTTTTCTCCTTTCTGAGAAGCACATCTCGAGTAAGCAAATCTGTGTCTCCATGAGAAGTAAATTCGCGCCTCTTATCAAAGAAAAATGTGTTTTTTTTTCTTTTCGAGGGTCACAGTTGTGTCTCTCACGAAACAAATCTATGCCTTCACAAGAAGCAAATCCATGCTCCTCGCGAAAGCAAAAAAACACATTTTTTTTTATTTACGAGAAACACGGTTGTGCTTCTCATGAAAGTAAATCTGTGCCTCCACGAGAAGCAAATATGTGCCTCTCGCAAAAAAACATATTTTTTCGCGCAATTTGTTTTATCCGAAACCTAAAGAAAACCAGGTAAAACAGAAAGGCCGTATAAAATGGAAAAAACATTTGAAACCAAAAAACATTATAGAAATATATATAAAAAATCCCGATGAAGTGCCCAACATGTGAAGTGACCCTTGCGGGGCTCTCACAAAAGGTACCCTTAGTTAGCTGCTCCATTTTTTTTGCCGACCAGCGTGATGGGAGCTCGTACATTTTGCATGCGTCGCTAGGCAGCGACCTATCAATCACCCTGCTCCCCAAGTGCATGCATTTGGGTCGGATCATATGGGGCGGGCGCCCCTTTTTTCCACTTCTTTTGTTATTTTTTTCCTCTACAAAATTGTTTGGGATTTAGAATCAGTTACGAATTTTAATAATAGTTAAGATTTCGAAAAGAGTCACATTTCATAAAAATATGCATGAGTTTGAAAAAATGTTCCCGAATTTCAATATTGTTCATGAGAAATGTTCTCAAATTCAAATAAAATCCCCGAACTGAAAAACATGTTCGAGAATTTAACAAATGTTAGGGATTTTCAAATGTGTTCACAGTTTTGAAGAAATGTTCACAAATTTCATAAAACCTTCATGAATTACACAAAAAATCATCCAAAAAATGTTGATGAATTCGAAAAAAGTTCATGCATTACAAAAACAAATTCGTCAATAAAAATGTTGAAAAATTTAAAACATGATTCCAAAAATATAGTTTTTCGATTCCAAAAATATTCTCTTATTTAACAAATAAACTTTCATATCTGAAGGAATTTCATAACCAATATTTTCAGTAAGTGCATTAGCTTGAGGGGTGACTAATTGTGGTTTTGGTCGAGGTGAAGATACCCCGGACAAACTCCTCAAAGGATTGTTCTCGATAGTAACAAGTGACAGTAAATTTTAGCACGTAGTAATAATTTCCCTTTACCAATTTCCACTTACCAAGAGCGCTTCACTCTCCGGCAACGACGCTAGAAAAGAGACTTGATGACCCACAAGTATAGAGGATCAATCGTAGTCCTTTTGATAAGTAAGAGTGCCGAACCCAACGGGAAACATAAGGAAACGACAAGTGGTTTTCGGCAAGGTATTTTCTGTAAGCACTAAAATTATAAGTAACGAGTAGTTTAATAGCAATATAATTTGTAACGAGCAAGTAACTATAGTAGTAAGAAAGGTGCAGCAAGGTAGCTCAATCCTTTTGAGGCAAAGAACAGGCCAAAACGGTCTCTTATGATAAGTAAAGCGTTCTTGAGGGTACACAGGAATTTCATCTAGTCACTTTCATCATGTTGGTTTGATTTGTGTTCGCTACTTTCATAATTTGATATGTGGGTGGACCGGTGCTTAGGTGTTGTTCTTACTTGAACAAACCTCCTACTCCCTCCGTCCAGAAATACTTGTCATCAAAATGGATCAAAGGGGATGTATCTAGATGTATTTTAGTTCTATATACATCTCTTTTTATCTATTTTGATGACAAATATTTTCGAACGGAGGGAGTACTTATGATTAACCCCCTGGCAAGCATCCGCAAATACGAGAAAAGTATTAAGAATAAATTCTAACCATAGCATTAAACTTTTGGATCCAAATCAGTCCCTTACGAAATAACACATAAACTAGGGTTTAAGCTTCTGTCACTCTCGCAACCCATCATCTAATAACTACCCCACAATGCATTCCCTTAGGCCCAAGTATGACGAAGTGTCATGTAGTCGATGTTCACATGATGCCACTAAGGGAATCACAACATACATACCATCAAAATATCAAACACATATAAAATTTACATGATTACTTGCAACAAGATTTCTCCCGTGACCTCAAGAACAAAAGTAACTACTCACAAATGATAATCATGCTCAAGATCAGAGGGGTATTAAATAGCATATTGGATCTGAACATATAATCTTCCACCAAATAAACTATATAGTAATCAACTATAAGATGTAATCAACACTACTAGTCACCCACAAGTACCAATCTATAGTTCTGGTACAATGATTGAACACAAGAGATGAACTAGGGTTTGAGAGAAGATGGTGTTGTTGAAGATGTTGATGAAGATTGCCCTCCCCAAGATTGGAGAGTTATTAGTGATGATTACAACGATGATTTCCCCCTCCGGGAGGGAAGTTCCCCCGGCGGAATTGCTCCGCCGGATGGCAAAAGTGCTCCTGCCCAAGTTCCGCCTCGAGACGGCGCCGCTTCATCCCGAAAGTCCTCTCCTTGTTTTTTCTAGGTGTCGTGGAATTGTCACGGCAGATGTCCTAGTGTGAGGACTTAGTCATGAGGCCAACGCATCTATGTGGTAGCTTGAACGGGGTTGGTAGGAATCGAGAGACGCGAGGTTTTACCCAGGTTTGGCCCCTCACGGTGGAGGTAAAAGCCTACATCCTGCTTCATTGATATTGATGATCATCACGATTACAGGGGTGCTTTATCTCGAGAGCTATCGACTTGTCCGTCTATCTTGACTTATGAAACTTGTGGAATCTGTCCCCCTTGGGGAGCCCTGCCCCTCCTTATATATGTTGAAGGGGCGGCTTACATGACTAGTCCTATTAGGATTAGGATTATTCTATTACAAGTGGAGTCCTATTCTTGCTTCCTTTGTAAGGGAATATTCCTTATGCTTTCCTCTTAAACCGGCCCACCATAACACAAGCCGATCTTCCATGAACCGCCTTCTGGGCCTCCGGGTCTTGTCGCTCCTCTGACCCGCCTGCTGGGTCACAAATGAGTCACCTGGCTCGGTCGGATCATCAGTGAGTGGAGAGATCCAGTGAGTCGCCAAATCAGGGCGGGTCACTAGTGAGTCGCCAAGTCCGGCCGGGTCATACATCCGGCCGGGTCATACCGCGGGGTATATCCCCAACATTAGCCTCCAGTTTAATTTGGATTTATCCATGTTAAACTTATCCTGCAAAATAAACACAAGAACAAATTTGACAGGTTGTGCTCCGGGTTAAAAATTCTTGTAAGCCGGCACCTGATCATACTTAAGTCCTTGTCATTTCCATCTTCTGGATAGTCCGGGTCAATAGACCTGCTTCATAATCAATTTGCTGACATTGGCTTCTCACAGAAACATATTGTGAAGGATATTTGATTCAGCTCCCAATGCTTAACAAAAATATTGGTCTTGAAATACTCATCTGATTTTCAGCCGGCTTGTAGAACTTGCCGGTTTATTATTGCCAAAATATCCGGTTTGTAAATATTGATAGCACCCGGGCCATAATTGTTGCCGACGCCGGGTCATAGTTATTGGTGACGCCGAGTCATGATTGTTGGTGATGCCGGGTCATGATTGTTGCAGACACCGGGTCAATCTGGTTTGCTCAAAACTAAAAATTGGAAGACGTTCCTCCTTTATATGCATAATACCTGTAGCTCCCAAGTCTTAAGAGGAGAACATAGTGATAGCTTAAGACTTGCTCCAATATAAGTGTTGCAATCTTGAAGAAATCCGGGTTGTTCATCTCAATCTTTAGTCATAAACTAAATATTCCACTTATGTAGCCCCCAAGGGCTGGGTCATTATGCAATAATGATCAGGGACTTTGTAGATATGTAAACTTGAACAGCAACATGTAGCCCCCAAGGGCCAACTCAACAAGATAATACTAAGCTGGGACTTTATATATACTTTGTTGAAAATAACATCATATGATGTAACCCCACCATCAGGCTTGAATCCACGTCCACAAGGTTTCAGAGCCTTATGCTTTACCAACTGAGCAATGGACCCTTCAATATAACTGATTTAATTTGTGTACCTTGAATTTTTGACAGGAGCAATTGGTAGCCCCCAAGGGCCGGCTCATTACAATGTGATGAGTCGGGTCTTCAATAAGGTGAGCAAAAAATGACTTTGCATTAGCCCCAGGTGCCATGGTGCATGCTGGCAGTGACATGGGACTTGCATATTTGATGTAATCTCAACTTGAATAATGTAGCCCCCAAGTGCCGGGTCGTAAGCCTGCAGCGACTCGGGACTATTCCTTCCATTGTAAAATAAATTATATCCATTACGCTGAAGCGACTTTGAAAATCTCAATCATAATATTGGTTATTGATAACCATAATAAAAATCCAGCCATGTTGGTTATTCAAGATTTGAATAATATAATCCGGTATGAAAACCTCAATCATTCAATATCATCATGACAATCTAGCCAAGTTTGGCTATTTAAAGATTTGAATACCTTATCGGTTGACAAGTAAATCCGGAGTTTAAATACTCGATGGCTCTTGACCGATGGTGACTTAATGCGCATCCATTGTAATCCGGGATTTTTGTAACCCGACGGCTTATAGCCTTTGTGAAAATCAATAATTGATAACCCTTTTGAAACACCAATTTCAATTTTTGATGATGGGCTTGAAATTAATCATTTATATAAGTCATAGCTCTGCAAATCTTGCACAGAGTTTAAACAACATATGCCCTGGCGACTTAACGCCAAAAGTCAGGGCGGGTAACAACCCAAATATAGTCTTATGCAATTATGGAAAAGACTAGCATTAAGGCCATTAAAGCCTAAACATACTGGCAACTTAAAGTTAAAAACCAGGGCGGGTTATCAAACCTTGCATATTCATATAACCCGGAAAACATACCCGTAGGATTGATTTATACTGTTGGCTGTGATACTTATGAACATTGCCGGCTTATCATGCCAGTCGCAGCAAAGGGTAACATCCCAAAACCTTGGATGCATAACTCCAAGTGCATAACCATCACACACTGATGAAGCCGGGTTAATAAACACCGGTGAATTGTAATCATAAAACCGTATAAGCCTCGTTCGATAAACCTCAAAAAATCTGTCGAATAAAAACAAACGAAAAACAAGGCTTTTCATGGGCTGTCAGGCCGAAAATCGAGTGCTTTCACGGGCCGCACAACCACTGAGTTAAACCTATATACAAACCTTATAAGATGGATCTCACATAACCAATCATCATTTTAACTTTGACAAGTTCAGTGTCTGCATAAGATTGACTTGACAAACATTCGGCGGGTCATTCCAGGATTACCTGGGCGGAGTGGCTTACTTAAAAAGGCAGGATAACCCGGGGTTTTAGATGAATACACCTGGCTTTTAAGCCTATTACAAGGGTTATAAAAACTCTTTGTTCTTTAGAACAAAAGAGCCCCCAAGCAATATTTTTGAGCTGTGCTCAATGGGCGCCTATGTTTGAGTTGTGCTTTTGCAACAGACTCTCTTTGGTCCCTTTAACCTGGGTAGCAAGCCCCCAAGTGTTTTGTAAGCATGGTGTATAAGCCAGATCAAAGGGTAATCAGGAAGCCCCCATGTGATCATAATAAGATAAGCCAATAAGGCGGGATACCCATGTTTGAACTGTGCATCATGGCAGCAAGTTCTCTTTGGCAACATTTAATTTTTCTGAGAACTCGAACTTGCGAGAGATGAATTTTCTTTTTCAACCGGAGTTTTAAACCAAATATTGAGAGCTTCAAAACTTTGTGGGAAACAGATTTCCCTTGAATCGGACTTTAAACCGGAATCTTCATTTTGAGCCAGAAATTTTTCTGATGACCTTTAAATTTTCATCAATATAACAGCAGCCTCCGGGACCGGGTTATCGTCCCTCTACTGATCCGGAGTTCTTGACTTGCTTTAAACTGTCAGTCATTTACTGAGTCATGTCATCGTAGCCCCCAAGTCTCAAGGCGACTCGAGGAGTTGTCTTGAGATTCTCCATATTTGACCTTGATATAATCCGGTATGAGTCATTCAACAGCTCAGTGATATAACTTGTCCTGCATTGGAGAACTTGCAAGCCAGAGTAATTGCTCTTTTAAAGAAAGCAATTTATAATATAAAAATATACTGGATGGATTTCACCTGATATGTTAAGTCAAAATTTATCCACCATGGAGTTGATGATCACCATGATGAAGTTGAAATCAGTCACGGCCGGGTCGGCCGCGGGAGCAGACAGATGAGCCGGCCGAGGCATTGTAAGCCAGCGCGGTTAAACTGCTTGATTGGGCGACTCAATCGCGTTGTGTTGATGCAGACCGGGTCATAGGGGCGGCGACTTGCGTACGCCCGTGGAGCATTTTGGCATGAACCAACATCAGTGCACGATGATGCTGGCGCACACTTCATATCCGCAGTATAACAACCCCTTTGTCATGAATAATTATCCTGCGTAACAATATTGCAAGACCAAGTAATTGTTCCTTGATAAAAAACAACATGTGCTAATAAAATAGACTTAGATGGATATCACCTGGTATTTTTTGTCCGATGACCGTGGATACTGCGGATCAAAAACATATCAAATGTCTGATGTGGCCCTAGCACCGTAGTTCCTTTTTCTTTCATACGATGACAAATCAGCAGTACTCAACAGACCCCTTTTTTTGGTAATGTTGTTCTGTGTTCAAGGTTTGCATGGCTCAATCCAAAGGTCCAGCGTATGTACTTGCCAGCGGCCTTAGGTTGCATCTTCTGAATCTGTGCCTTCACATAATAAAAGGGTAGACTGCAAGCAGATCATCAATCACTATGACCAGAGCGCTGAAGGAAATATGCCCTAGAGGCAATAATAAAGTTGTTATTTATATTTCCTTATATCATGATAAATGTTTATTATTCATGCTAGAATTGTATTAACCGGAAACTTAGTACATGTGTGAATACATAGACAAACAAAGTGTCACTAGTATGCCTCTACTTAACTAGCTCGTTGAATCAAAGATGGTTAAGTTTCCTAGCCATAGACATGAGTTGTCATTTGATTAACGGGATCACATCATTAGAGAATGATGTGATTGACTTGACCCATCCGTTAGCTTAGCAAGATGATCGTTTAGTTTGTTGCTATTGCTTTCTTCATGACTTATACATGTTCCTATGACTATGAGATTATGCAACTCCCGAGTACCGGAGGAACACTTTGTGTGCTACCAAATGTCACAACGTAACTGGGTGATTATAAAGGTTCTCTACAGGTGTCTCCGATGGTACTTGTTGAGTTGGCATAGATCGAGATTAGAATTTGTCACTCCGATTGTCGGAGAGGTATCTCTGGGCCCTCTCGGTAATGCACATCACTATAAGCCTTGCAAGCATTGTGACTAATGAGTTAGTTGCGGGATGGTGCATTACAGAACGAGTAAAGAGACTTACCAGTAACGAGATTGAACTAGGTATGAGGATACCGACGATCGAATCTCGGGCAAGTAACATACCGATGACAAAGGGAATAACGTATGTTGTTATGCGGTTTGACCGATAAAGATCTTCATAGAATATGTAGGAACCAATATGAGCATTCAGGTTCCGATATTGGTTACTGACCAAAGATGAGTCTCGGTCATGTCTACATAGTTCTCGAACCCGTAGGGTCCGCACGCTTAACGTTCGGTGACGATCGGTATTATGAGTTTATGTGTTTTGATGTATCGAAGGTAGTTCGGAGTCCCGGATGAGATCGGGGACATGACGAGGAGTCTCGAAATGGGCGAGACGTACAGATCGATATATTGGACGACTATATTCGGACATCCGAAAGGTTCCGAGTGATTCGGGTATTTTTTGGAGTACCAGGGAGTTACGGGAATTCACCGGGAGGGTCAATGGGCCTTCGCGGGCTTTAGTGGAAATAGAGGGCAGCAAGGAAGTGTGAGGTGCACCCCCTAGGCCCAAACCGAATTGGTTTAGGGCTTTGGGGGCCGGCCCACTCTTTCCTTCTCCTCTCCTTGGGGCGCACCAAGGCTGGCCGGCCTCCCCCCTTGCTCTTTTATATAGGGGGCGGGGGGGGGGGGCACCCAAATACACACAAGTTGATTGTTCCAAGCCGTGTGCGGTGCCCCCCACCATAATCCACCTCGATTATATCGTAGCGGTGCTTAGGCGAAGCCCTGCATCGGTAGCAACAACATCATCATCATCACGCCGTCGTGCTGACGAAACTCTCCTGTGAAGCTCTGCTAGATCGGAGTTCGTGGGACGTCATCTAGCTGAATATGTGCTGAACTCGGAGGTGTCGTCCGTTCAGTACTTGGATCGGTCGGATCGTGAAGACGTACGACTACATCAACCGCGCTTCCGCTTACGGTCTACTAGGGTACGTGGACGATACTCTCCTCTCTTGTTGCTATGCATCACCATGATCTTGTGTGTGCGTAGGAAATTTTTGAAATTCCTACGTTCCCCAACAGTGGCATCCGAGCCAGGTTTATGCGTAGATGTCATATGCACGAGTAGAACACAAAGGAGTTGTGGGCATGGGTATATACATATTGCTTGCCATTACTAGTTGATTCTTGATTCAGCGCCATTGTTGGATGAAGCGGCCCAGACCGACATTACGCGTACGCTTACGCGAGACTGGTTCTACCGACGTGCTTCGCACACAGATGGCTAGTGGGTGTCTGTTTCTCCAGCTTTAGTTGAATCAGATTCAATGAACATGGTTCTTCCTGAAGATCAAAAAGCAATCACTATACCACGTTGTGGTTTTGATGCGTAGGTAAGAACGGTTATTGCTCAGCCCTTAGCAGCCACGTAAAACTTGCAACAACAAAGTAGAGGACGTCTAACTTGTTTTTGCAGGGCATGTTGTGATGTGATATGGTCAAGACGTGATGAGATATAAATTGTTGTATGAGATGATCATGTTTTGTTAAAGTTATCGGCAACTGGAAGAAGCCTTATGGTTGTCTCTTTATTACATAAGATGCAAGTGCCATGTAATTGCTTTACTTTATAGCTATGCGACAGCAATAGTTGCAAAAGCAATAGTTGGCGAGACGACCATGTGACGACACATTGATAGAGCTCAAGATGATGGAGATGGTGTCATGCCGGTGACGATAGAGATCATGACGGTACTTTGGAGATGGAGATCAACGCAAGATGATCATGGCCATATCATGTCACATATTTTGATTGCATGTGATGTTTATCCTTTATGCATCTTATTCTACTTGATTGACGATAGCATTATAAGATGATCTCTCACTAAATTTCAAGGTACAAGTGTTCTTCCTGAGTATGCACCGTTGCCAAAGTTCGTCGTGCCGAGACACCACGTGATGATCGGGTGTGATAAGCTCTACGTTCACATACAACGGGTGCAAACCAGTTTTGCACACGCAGAAATACTCGGGTTAAACTTGACGAGCCTAGCATATGCAGATATGGCCTCGGAACACTGGAGACCGAAAGGTCGAGCGTGAATCATATAGTAGATATGATCAACATAGTGATGTTCACCATTGAAAACTACTCCATCTCACGTGATGATCGGACATGGTTTAGTTGATTTGGATCACGTGATCATTTAGATGACTAGAGGGATGTCTATCTAAGTGGGAGTTCTTAAGTAATATGATTAAGTGAACTTTAATTTATCATGAACTTAGTCCTGATAGTATTTGCATAACTATGTTGTAGATCAATAGCTCGCGATGTAGCTCCCCATTTATTTTGATATGTTCCTAGAGAAAAACTAAGTTGAAAGATGTTAGTAGCAATGATGTGGATTGGATCTGTGATCTGAGGATTATCCTCATTGTTGCACAGAAGAATTATGTCCTTGATGCACCGCTAGGTGACAGACCGATTGCAGGAGAAGATGCAGACGTTATGAACGTTTGGCAAGCTCAATATGATGACTACTTGATAGTTTAGTGCACCATGCTTTACGGCTTAGAATTGGGGCTTCAAAGAAGTTTTGAACGCCATGGAGCATATGAGATGTTCCAAGAGTTGAAATTAGTATTTCAGACTCATGCCCATGTCGAAAGGTATGAGACCTTTGACAAGAACTTTTCCTACTAGATGGAGGAGAATAGCTCATCTAGTGAGCATGTGCTCAGAATGTCTGAGTACTACAATTACTTGAATCAAGTGGGAGTTAATCTTCCAGATAAGATAGTGATTGACAGAGTTCTCTAGTCACTATCACCAAGTTATTGTAACTTCATGATGAACTATAATATGCAAGGGATAACGGAAATTATTCCCAAGCTCTTCGTGATGTTGAAATCGATGAAGGTAGAAATCAAGAAAAGCATCAAGTGTTGATGGTTGACAAGACCACTAGTTTCAAGAAAAGGGCAAAGGGAAGAAGGGGAACTTCAAGAAGAATGACAAGCAAGTTGCTGCTCAAGTGAAGAAGCCCAGGTCTAGACCTAAGCTTGAGACTAAGTGCTTCTACTGCAAAGGGACTGGTCACTGGAAGCAGAACTACCCCAAGTATTTGGCGGATAAGAAGGATGGCAAAGTGAACAAAGTTATATTTGATATACATGTTATTGATGTGTACTTTACTAGTGTTTATAGCAACCCCTCAGTATTTTGATACTAGTTCAGTTGCTAAGATTAGTAACTCGAAACGGGAGTTGCAGAATGAACAGAGACTAGTTAAGGGTGAAGTGGCGATGTGTGTTGGAAGTGGTTCCAAGATTGATATGATCATCATCACACACTCCCTATACTTTCGGGATTAGTGTTGAACCTAAATAAATGTTATTTTGGTGTTTGCGTTAAGCATGAATAAGATTTGATCATGTTTATTGCAATACGGTTATTCATTTAAAGTCAAAGAATAATTGTTGTTCTGTTTACATGAATAAAACCTTCAATGGTCATACACCCAAGGTGAATGGTTTATTGAATCTCGATCGTAGTGATACACATATTCATAATGTTGAAGCCAAAAGATGCAAAGTTAATAATGATCGTGCAACTTATTTGTGGCACTGCCGTTTGGTCATATTTGTGTAAAGCGCATGAAGAAAATCTATGCTGATGGGCTTTTGGAATCACTTGATGCTTGCGAATCATGCCTCATGGGCAAGATGACTAAGACCCCGTTCTCTGGAACAATGGAGCGAGCAACAGACTTGTTGGAAATAATACATACTGATGTATGCAGTCCGATGAATGTTGAGGCTCGCGGTAGGTATCGTTATTTTCTGACCTTCACAGATGATTTGAGTAAGATATCGGTATATCTTCTTGATGGAACATAAATCTGAAACATTTGAAAAGTTCAAATAATTTCAGAGTGAAGTGGAAAATCATCGTAACAAGAAAATAAAGTTTCTACGATCTGATCGTGGAGGAGAATATTTGAGTTACGAGTGTGATCTTCATTTGAAACAATGCGGAATAGTTTCGCAACTCACGCCACCTGGAACACCATAGCATAATGGTGTGTCCGAACATCGTAACCGTACTTTATTAGATATGGTGCAATCTATGATGTTTCTTACCGATTTACCACTATCATTTTTGGGTTATGCATTAGAGACAACTGCATTCACGTTAAATAGGGCACCATCTAAATCCGTTGAGACGACACCATATGAACTGTGGTTTGGCAAGAAACCAAAGTTGTCATTTCTTAAAGTTTGGGGTTGTGATGCTTATGTGAAAAGTTTCATCCTGATAAGCTCAAACCCAAATCGGAGAAATGTGTCTTCATAGGATACCCAAAGGAGACAGTTGGGTACACCTTCTATCACAGATCCGAAGGCAAGACATTCGTTGCTAAGAATGGATATTTTTTAGAGAAGGATTTTCTCTCGAGAGAAGTGAGTGTGAGGAATGTAGAACTTGATGAGGTAATTGTACCTTCTCCTAAATTGGAAAGTAATTCATCATAGAAATCAGTTCTAGTGATCTCTACATGATACGTCTCCAACGTATCTATAATTTTTGAAAGCTCCATGCTATATTATCTACTGTTTTGGGCAATATTGGGCTTTATTATCCACTTTTATATTACTTTTGGGACTAACCTATTAACCGGAGGCCCAGCCCAGATTTGCTGTTTTATGCCTATTTCAGTGTTTTGAAGAAAAGGAATATCAGACGGAGTCGAAACGGAACGAAATCAACTGGAGAAGTTATTTTTGGAAGGAAACACACCTGATGGACTTGGACCCCACGTCAAGGAAGGAACGAGGTGCTCACGAGGGTGGGGGGCACCCCCCTAGGGTGCGCCCCCTGTCTCGTGGGGCCCTCGTGGCTCCCCTAACGTACCTCCTGCACCCATATATACCTACGTGACCTAAAACTTCCAGAACGCAAGATAGATCGGGAGTTCCGCCACCAGAAGCCTCCGTAGCCACCGAAAACCAATCTAGACCCGTTCCGGCACCCTGTCGGAGGGGGCAATCCTTCTTCGGTGGCCATCTTCATCATCCCGGTGCTCTCCATGACGAGGAGGGAGTAGTTCTCTCTCGGGGCTGAGGGTATGTACCAGTAGCTATGTGTTTGATCTCTCTCTCTCTCTCTCTCTCTCGTGTTCTTGAGATGATACGATCTTGATGTATCGCTAGCTTTGCTATTATATTTGGATCCTATGATGTTTCTCCCCCCTCTAATCTCTTGTAATGAATTAAGTTTTCCGCTTGAAGTAATCTTATCGGATTGAGTCTTTAAAGATTTTAGAACACTTGGTGTATGTCTTGCCGTGGATATCTGTGGTGACAATGGGATATCACGTGATTCACTTGATGTATGTTTTGGTGACCAACTTGCGGGTTCCGCCCATGAACCTATGCATAGGGGTTGGCACATGTTTTCGTCATGACTCTCCGGTAGAACTTTGGGGCACTCTTTGAGGTCCTTTGTGTTGGTTGAATAGATGAATCTGAGATTGTGTGATGCATATCGTATAATCATGCCCACGGATACTTGAGGTGACATTGGAGTATCTAGGTGACATTAGGGTTTTGGTTGATTTGTATCTTAAGGTGTTATTCTAGTACGAACTCTAGGGCTGTTTGTGACACTTATAGGAATAGCCCAACGGATTGATTGGAAAGAATAACTTTCAGGTGGTTTCGTACCCTACCATAATCTCTTCGTTCGTTCTCTGCTATTAGTCACTTTGGAGTGACTCTTTGTTGCATGTTGAGGGAAAGTTATGTGATCCAATTATGCTATCATTGTTGAGGGAACTTACACTAGCGAAAGTATGAACCCTAGGCCTTGTTTCCTATCATAGCAATACCGTTTACGCTCACTTTTATCACTTGCTACCTTGCTGTTTTTATTATTTCAGATTACAAAAACTATTATCTACTATCCATATTGCACTTGTATCACCATCTCTTCACCGAACTAGTGCACCTATACAATTTACCATTGTATTGGGTGTGTTGGGGACACAAGAGACTCTTTGTTATTTGGTTGCACGGTTGCTTGAGAGAGACCATCTTCATCCTACGCCTCCTACGGATTGATAAACCTTAGGTCATCCACTTGAGGGAAATTTGCTACTATCCTACAAACCTCTGCACTTGGAGGCCCAACAATGTCTACAAGAAGAAGGTTGTGTAGTAGACATCACTACACCAGTTAGTGAGGAAGCTAATGATGATGATCATGAAACTTCAGATCAAGTTACTACCAAACCTCGTAGGACAACCAAAGTATGGTCCACACCAGAGTGGTACCGTAATAAATAAGCGAAGAACAATATATAGAAAGCTCGTAGGCAATGGATCGGTGATAGAGAATTATGCCGGATGTGGTTCATCATGTAACAGTCATAACCTAGGGTGACACAGAACTAGCTCCAATTCATCAATGTAATGTAGGCATGTATTCCGAATATAGTTATATGTGCTTATGGAAAAGAACTTGCATGGCATCTTTTGTCCTACCTTCCCTTGGCAGCGGGGTCCTAGTGGAAACTAAGGGATATTAAGGCCTCCTTTTAATAGAGTACCGGACCAAAGCATTAACACATAGTGAATACATGAACTCCTCAAACTATGGTCATCACCGAAAGTTGTCCCGATTATTGTCACTTCGGGGTTGCCGGATCATAACACATAGTAGGTGACTATAGACTTGCAAGATAGGATCAAGAACTCACATATATTCATGAAAACATAATAGGTTCAGTCTGAAATCATGGCACTCGGGCCCTAGTGACAAGCATTAAGCATAGCAAAGTCATATCAACATCAATCTCAGAACATAGTGGATACTAGGGATCAAACCCTAACAAAACTAACTCGATTACATGATAAATCTCATCCAACCCATCACCGTCCAGCAAGCCTATGATGGAATTACTCACACACGGCGGTGAGCATCATGAAATTGGTGATGGAGGATGGTTGATCATGACGATGGTGACGGATTCCCCTCTCTGGAGCCCCGAACGGACTCCAGATCAGCCCTCCCGAGAGAGTTTAGGGCTTGGCAGCGGCTTCGTATCGTAAAACGCAATGAATCTTTCTCCTTGATTTTCTCTCTCTGAACACGAATATATAGAGTTGGAGTTGAGGTCGGAGGAGCTCCAGGGGGCCCACGAGGTAGGGGGGCGCACCCAGGGGGTAGGCGCGCCCCCACCCTCGTGGCTAGGGTGTTGGCCCCCTGGCCTTGATCTTTTGCCACTATTTTTATTATTTCCAAAAATACGTTCCGTGGAGTTTCAGGTCATTCCGAGAACTTTTGTTTCTGCACATAAATAACACCATGTCAATTCTGCTAAAAACAGCGTCAGTCCGGGTTAGTTCCATTCAAATCATGCAAGTTAGAGTCCAAAACAAGGGCAAAAGTGTTTGGAAAAGTAGATACGACGGAGACGTATCAACTCCCCCAAGCTTAAACCTTTGCTTGTCCTCAAGAAATTCAGTTGACAAACTGAAAGTGATAAAGAAAAGCTTTTACAAACTCTGTTTGCTCTTGTTGTTGTAAATATGTAAAGCCAGCATTCAAGTTTTCAACAAAGATTATAAACTAACCATATTCACAATAACGCTTAGGTCTCATGTTTACTCATGTCAATGGCATAATCAACTAGCGAGCAATAATAGTAAATCTCAGATGACAACACTTTCTCAAAATAATCATAATATGATATAACAAGATGGTATCTCGCTAGCCCTTCCTGAGACCGCAAAACATAAATGCAGAGCACCTTTAAAGATCAAGGACTGACTAGACATTGTAATTCATGGTAAAAGAGATCCAGTCAAGTCATACTCAATGTAAACTAACAGTAATGAATGCAAATGACAGTGGTGCTCTCCAACTGGTGCT
The DNA here is from genome assembly GCF_002162155.2 of Triticum dicoccoides. Lineage (NCBI taxonomy): Eukaryota > Viridiplantae > Streptophyta > Magnoliopsida > Poales > Poaceae > Triticum > Triticum dicoccoides. The sequence goes on along the minus strand of NC_041384.1, from coordinate 73,381,675 downwards.
TTTTAATAAGAGGATGATGACTCAACATGGAAGTAAATAGATAGGCCCTTCACAGAGGGAAGCAGGGATTTGTAGAGGTGCCAGAGCTTGGTTTTGAAATATAGATGAATAATATTTTGAGCGGTATACTTTCATTGTCAACATAACAACCAAGAGATGGTGATATCTTCCATGCTACACACATTATAGACGGTTCCCATACAGAATGGTAAAGTTTATACTCCCCCTCCACCAACAAGCATCAATCGATGGCTTGCTCGAAACAACGAGTGCCTCCAACTAACAAGAGTCCCAGGGGGAGTTTTGTTTGCAATTATTTTGATTTTATTTGCATAAAGCATGGGGCTGGGCATCCCGGTGACCAGCCACTTTCTCGTGAGTGAGGAGCGGAGTCCACTCCTCTTGAGAATAACCCGCCTAACATGGAAGATACGGACAACCCTAGTTGATACATGAGCTATTCTAGCATACAAAACAGAATGTTTATTTGAAGGTTTAGAGTTTGGCACATACAAATTTACTTGGAACGGTAGGTAGATACCGTATATAGGTAGGTATGGTGGACTCATATGGAACAACTTTGGGGTTTATGGGATTGGATGCACAAGCAGTATTCCCGCTTAGTACAAGTGAAGGCTAGAAAAGACTGGGAAGCGACCAGCTAGAGAGCGACAACAGTCATGAACATGCATTAAAATTAATCAACACCGAATGCAAGCATGAGTAGGATATAATGCACCATGAACATAAATATCATAGAGGCTATGTTGATTTTGTTTCAACTACATGCGTGAACATGTGCCAAGTCAAGCCACTTGAATCATTCAAAAGAGGATACCACCCTATCATACCACATCACAACCATTTTAATAGCATGTTGGCATGCAAGGTAAACCGTTATAAGCTCCTAGCTAATTAAGCATGTCATAAGAAACTATGATCTCTAATTGTCATCACAAACATGTTTTTTCATAATAGGCTAAATCAGGAACGATGAACTAATCATATTTACAAAAACAAGAGAGGTCGAGTTCATACCAGCTTCTCCCATCTCAATCAGTTCATCATATATCGTCATAATTGCCTTTCACTTGCACGACCGAACGATGTGGATAATAATAATAGTGCGCGTGCATTGGACTAAGCTGGAATCTGCAAGCATTCAATAAACAGGAGAAGACAAGGCAATATGGGCTCTTTTGTTAGATCAACAATAATGCATATAAGATCCACTTCAACAATTTAATTAAGGTCTTCTCCTATCAAGCCAAAAAGAAAAGAATAGAAATAAAACTATTTACACGGGAAAACTCCCAACAAGCAAAAGAAGAACATGAAATATTTTTGGGTTTTCTTTTTAATTACTATTACAAGCATGGAAATTAAAACTAGCTAAAAGCTACAGCTAATTTTTTGGTTTTTCTTAAGGTTTATCAAACACACAAGAAGAAAGCGTAAAAAAGAAATAAACTAGCATGGATATTACAATGAAAAAGTATGAGCACCGACATCTAGCAATAAGTGTGTGAACATGAATGTAATGTTGGTGAGAAATACGTACTCCCCCAAGCTTAGGCTATTGGACTAAGTTGGTCTAATGCCATGGATGGCCTGGCGGATATCCAAAGTTGTAGTTGGGGTTGTACTGAGATGCAGCGGTCATTGCATCGTGGGCTGCAGCTTGGAGGCCAGCTATCTCAGCTTTCCTCTTATACTCTTCCGCCTCCTCTCTGATTATAAAATATCTCCCTTTTGCCTGAAAGTCAAAGAAAGTAGAAGTAGGAAGAGCGACGTGATAGGTGCGTCGTCTATCAAAGATTAGTCGGTACTGGAGGAACTGATCTTTCCTCTCAACAAACTGATGACAAACCATAGCCTCATAATCCAAATAAGTAGGAGGCAACTCAATATCATCCTCGCGTATGGTTATACCAAGAAAATTAGCTACGCGGGTTGCATAAATTCCACCAAAGAAATCTCCATTAAATCTATTAAGATGCAACCTGCGTGCAACAATGGCTCCCAAATTATAAGATTTATCTCCTAACATAGCACTCCTAAGAATACTAAGGTCAGGGACACACATGTGACATGCTTCATCTTTACCGTTAATGCATCTACCTATGAAGAGAGCAAACTAATGTATAGCAGGAAAGTGAATGCTCCCTATGGTAGCTTGTGCTATATCTCTAGATTCCCCCATAGTTATATTAGCAAGAAAATCTCTAAATTCAGATTTGCGAGGTTCACTAGCACTACCCCATTGTGAAAGTTTGCAAGCAGTGGTAAAGTCCTCTAAGTCCATAGTGTAAGAATTTTCATAAAGATCAAACATGACAGTTTGAGAATTACGTGAAGATGAAAATTCAAACCTCCTCACCAAGGAACTAGTGAGATAGTGGTACCGATGGCATTTTTCTGCCTCGAAGCTCATAAGATCAGCATTACGCAAATATGCGTTAAATTCTTCCTTAATTCCTACTCGATCCATGAAGTCCTATGAAGGCCATTCACAAGGCCACACTGGGGCGTCCCTTGGTGGCTCATCATCAGCATCAAGCATTGCAAGTATGGGTCCTTGTTTCCTTGAAGAACCACCTTGGTACATTTTCCTAAACATATTTCTTCCTCTGAAAAATTTCTGAAATTTTTAGTAACTTCAAAATAAAAGTGAACCAAACTCAACAAAATTGATAGCAACTACTCCTACAAGTGCCTAGAGCCTATATCATGCATCAAAACTACTTGGAACCACATAAATTTGACATGCAAGCTCAAGAACAGGGTCACCTAAGCAACAAAAATATGCAATGAATAAAGCACTAGAACAAAAACTAATTGGACCATTGGAGGAGTCACATACCAAGGAACAATCCCCCAAAGTAGGTTTGTGAGAGGTGCTTTGAGCAAAGAGATCGAAAATCGCAGCAAAATGAGCTAGAACTCATGCTTGAGCTGGGTAATGGTGTTTGTGGGAGGAAGAAGGAGCGTGTGGGTGCAGGAATAAGTGGAGGAGGGCCACCGTGGGCCCACGAGGCAGGGGGCGCGCCCAGGGGGTAGGGCGCGCCCTCCACCCTCGTGGCCAGGTGGATGCCCCCCTGCTGTGTTCTTAGTGCCAAATATTCTCAAATATTCTGGAAAAAATCATATTTAAATTTCAGGGCGTTTGGAGAACTTTTATTTTCGGGGTATTTTTATATTGCACGGATAATCAGAAAACAGACAGAAAATACTATTTTTATTTTATTTAATATAAATAACAGAAAGTAGAAAGAGGGTACAGAGAGTTGTGTTTTCTAACTTCATCCATCTCATGCTCATCAAAAGGAATCCACTAACAAGGTTGATCAAGTCTTGTTAACAAACTCATTCCGAATAACATGGAACTGGAGAATTTTCGAATAACACTAGGTTACCTCAACGGGGATATGCACATCCCCAACAATATATCATATTTCTTTTTGACAGTAGGAAGAGGAAATTCAAAACCTCCAAAAATAATCGATGGAATTTTTCCAATAGAATTGATACTGTGGACCTGAGGTTGTTTCCTCGAAAAGTGTACCATATGCTCATTACCATTAACATGAAAAGTGACATTGCCCTTGGTGCAATCAATAATAGCTCCCGCAGTATTCAAAAAGGGTCTTCCAAGAATAATAGACATACTATCGCCCTCGGGAATATCAAGAATAACAAAGTCGGTCAAAATAGTAACGTTAGCAACCACAACAGGCACATCCTCGCAAATACCGACAGGTATAACAATTGATTTATCAGCCATTTGCAAAGATATTTCAGTAGGTGTCAACTTATTCAAATCAAGTCTACGATATAAAGAGAGTGGCATAACACTAACACTGGCTCCAAGATCACATAAAGCAGTTTTAACATAGTTTCTTTTAATGGAGCATGGTATAGTTGGTACTCTGGGATCTCCTAGGTTTTTAGGTATTCCACCTTTAAAAGTATAATTAGCAAGCATGGTGGAAATTTCAGCTTCCGGTATTTTTCTTTTATTAGTAACAATATCTTTCATGTACTTAGCATAAGGATTCATTTTAAGCATATCAGTCAAACGCATACGTAAAAAGATAGGTCTAATCATTTCAGCAAAGCGCTCAAAATCCTCATCATCCTTTTTCTTGGATGGCTTAGGAGGAAAAGGCATGGGTTTCTCAACCCAAGGCTCTCTTTCCTTACCGTGTTTCCTAGCAACAAAGTCTCTTTTATCATATCGTTGATTCTTTGATTGTGGGTTATCAAGATCAACAACAAGTTCAATTTCTATATCATTATCATTACTGGGTTGAGCATCAACATGAACATCATCATTAACATTTTCATTAGGTTCATGTTCATTACCAGATTGTGTTTCAGCATCAGAAATAGAAATATCATTGGGATTCTCAGGTGGTTCAGCAATAGGTTCACTAGAAGCATGCACAGTCCTATCATTTTTCGTTTTCTTCCTTTCAGAAGGACTAGGTGCATCTATATCATTTCTCTAAGAATCTTGCTCAATTCTCTTAGGATGGCCCTCAGGATACAAAGGTTCCCGAGTCACTTTACCACCTCTAGTCATAACTCTAACAACATTATCAATTTTCTTACTTTTTAATTCATTGAGCAAATCATTTTGAGCTTTAAGTACTTGTTCTACTTGAGTGGTAACCATAGAAGCATGTTTACTAATGAGTTTAAGTTCACCTTTAACTCTAGACATATAATCACCCAAGTGTTCAATCATATGAGCATTTTGTTTCAATTGTCTACCAAAATAAGCATTGAAGTCTTCTTGCTTAACCATAAAGTTATCAAACTCATCCAAACATTGGCTAGCAAACTTAGTAGGAGGGATTTCAGCTTTATCATATCTATAGAGAGAATTTACCTTTACTACCCGTGTCGGGTTATCAAGACCATGTGTTTATTCAATAGGCGGTAAGTAAAGACCATGTATTTCTTCAGTAGGAGGTAAATTCTTAACATCTTCAACTTCAATACCCTTTTCTTTCATAGATTTCTTTGCCTCTTGCATATCTTCAGGACTGAGAAATAAAACACCTCTTTTCTTCGGAGTTGGTTTAGGAATAGGCTCGGGAGTTGGCTCAGGAAGTGTCCAATTATTTTCATTTGTCAACATATTATTCAATAGAATTTCAGCTTCATCCGGTGTTCTTTCCCCGAAAACAGAACCATCACAACTATCCAGGTAATCTCTGGAAGCATCAATTAGTCCATTATAAAAGATATCAAGTATTTCATTTTTCTTAAGAGGATGATCAGGCAAAGCATTAAGTAATTGAAGGAGCCTCCCCCAAGCTTGTGGGAGACTCTCTTCTTCAATTTGCACAAAATTATATATATCCCTTAAGGCAGCTTGTTTCTTATGAGCAGGGAAATATTTAGCAGAGAAGTAATAAATCATATCCTGGGGACTACGCACACAACGAGGATCAAGAGAATTAAACCATATCTTAGCATCACCCTTTAATGAGAACGGAAATATTTGAAGAATATAAAAGTAGCGAGTTCTCTCATCATTAGTGAACAGGGTGGCTATATCATTTAATTTAGTAAGATGTGCCACAACAGTTTCAGATTCATAGCCATAAAAAGGATCAGATTCAACCAAAGTAATTATATCGGGATCAATAGAGAATTCATAATCCTTATCAGTAACAAAGATAGGTGAAGTAGCATAAGCAAGATCATATTTCATTCTAGCATTCAGAGTTTTTTGTTTAAGCTTAGCTAATAATTTCTTAAGATCACTTCTATCATTGCAAGCAAGAAAGTCTCTTTTAGTTTCTTCATCCATAACATAGCCCTCAGGCACAACAGGAAATTCATATTTATTAGGAGAACCTTCATAATCACTTTCACCAGTATTATGAGTTTCAATAATTTCATTCTCTCTAGCCCTAGCAAGTTGTTCGTCAAGAAATTCACCGAGTGGCACGATACTATTAGGCATAGAAGTAGTTTCATCATAAGTATCATGCATAGCAGAAGTGGCATCATCAATAATATGCAACATATCAGAATCAATAGCAGAAGCAGGTTTAGGTGTGGCAAGCTTACTCAAAATAGAGGGTGAATCAAGTGCAGAGCTAGATGGTAGTTCCTTACCTCCCCTCGTAGTTGAGGGATAAATCTTGGTTTTTGGATCTGTCAAGTTCTTCATAATGATAAGCAGATATAAATCCCAAGTGACTATGATACGGAGCATCCTATGGACATCACCATGTCAAGAGTCCATTCGGCAAGTGACACATGCGACATCTACTTCACATACATAAAGGTGAATCATATCCTTTACGCGTGTTCACTTGACCCCTTCGAGGATGGTATACTACTTGACACTCCTCTCGTGTGCTTGCATAGGCATTGCCGGAACACCATGGATGAGGAGGAGGAGTGCGAGCACAAGTGAACAACTACACCATCCGTGAGATAAGCATGGAAGAGAAGGAAGAAGAGGACCCACCCAGTCTGGAACGAGTGGTACTACCGCCCACACAGGCGGTGCTACCGCTGAAGGCACACAAGCGGTACAACCGCTCGACTACCTCCCAACTTTCGGCCCAGCTTCTGTATTCGAGCGGTGCAAGGCCGGTACAGCCCCAGTTTTCCCCCTAGCTACGACAAGACCGTACAACCGGTCCTACCACCGGCACAACCACTCCCTACCTTCGCGTACACCCCCAGACCGGTACTTGAGCTCCTAGCAGTACAACTGCTCACATATCCGGTACAACCGCCCTGCCTATGCGCAGTGAGAGGGGTTTCACCCCATGTATCCCCCAACTTACCCCTTGGACTATATATACTTGTCTCCTAGCTCTGTACTAGGGTTAGCAAAGGATTAGCTCATATTTGTGTGAGAGCTTTGCTCATCCACTTGGTTACCTTCTCCTCGGAGATTTGAGCCTCCTCGGAGAAGATCCCCCAAGCAGATTCAAGGCCTCCTTTTGGAGAAGAACATCAAGACCCCCTCTTGGGCGGCCCCCTTCAATACCTCCTCATGGAGATGAACCTTACCTTATATCTTTCCCTTTGTTGTTCATGTACCTTGTGGATCTTGTGTGTTTGATTGTCTAGTGGATGTGTGATTGGACTTGTTCTTGAGTGTTTCCCCTTGTGATTTCTCTTTGTTCTTCCCCGTGTTCTTCGCGGGATTCGCTCCTTTCATGAAAGATCGGCCCCCAGGGTTCCTACCCTACATCATCTTGGTATCATGAGCCACGTTGATCATGATTTCGGAGCCTCCCCTCATTGTTTTCGAGCCTAATTTTGTTGTGTTCTTTCCCAATTTCGAAAATCCCCACCAAAAATAGCCCCAATTTTTTTTGTGATTTGTTGGTCTGACGAAGTTTTGTTGGATTTGATCCATGGATTTGCTTGGTTTCAAGTGGATCTAGCATATCCCCAAGTTTCTCTACTTTCCATCCACGTAATCTGTCGAATTTTGACCCCGAAATCACCCATTTCTGCCCCAAAATCCACCCCGATTCGGATCTGCGAATTTTTCTCGACACCAGCGGTACAACCGCCCCCAAGGCGGTACTACCGCTCCCCCATAACCTGATACTTCTGCCAGCTAATTTTGGAACTCCAGGATGCTCCAGGAGTGGTACAACTGCCCTAGCAAGCGGTACAACCGCCCCTCCCAGTTTTAGCCTCGACTGATTGACAGTTTTGACCATAACTTTCACATCCAGAGTCCGATTTTCGCGTTCTTTAGCTCATTGAGTAGCTATTGACATCCTACATCCATCTACATAGGTTCCAACACCTTTTGACACCATCAAAATTTTGGAACTTTGGCATCTTTGCCTAGGGCTTCCACCACATCGCTCGCAAAACCACCATAACCTTCCGCAACCTAACCAATTTTGTTCCCCATCGCATTTGTGGTTGTTTGAGTGGTGATTTGAGTTTCCTAAGGTGTTTAGGATACTTAGGGACGATTTCTTCTTCATCAACCACCACCACTACCATAACTTCCGCATAGGCTTGCCCACCATACACTTTCGACACCCCAACTTAACCCAATTTTGTTTGTGTTGTGAGTTGTGTCTCCTAAGGTGTTTCGGCTACTTAGGGACCGTGCTTACAACTCCGACACCGTGTATACTCCACCACCTACCCTCCATTTCTGAATTGCGTACTCCACAACCCATCATTGCATTTCCGCAATCCCTTTGAGCTTCCGCCACCACCACCGCATTCCCGCTACCACCATTTGACATTTGAGATTTTGAGTTTGCGGTTTTTTCGTTTCCTAAGGTGTTTCGGCTACTTAGGGACGAGTCTCCATCATCTTGATATCTCCATCAAGATCACCGCCACTCATCATCACCGCGGACGGTAACCTACATACCATCTTGGTATCGTGGTACCCCTCCACTGTATATTCCCTTGCCATTGCATTGATAACCCCTAGCCCATTTTGCGTTACTTGCCTATTGAGACTAGCCATTTGAGTATTGCCGACAACGTTACTTGTGCACATTAGTGATCTACACCATACATTGCATACATACCATATCATATTGGTATCATATCATCTCGTGTGCCTCAAGTTTGTTCCCGCATATACACAATTACAATCTTGGTTTGTGCATTTCGCAAAGTGGACATACAAAAAAAGAATAAGCTTTTAAGCAAAAGAGAAAGAGCAAATAAGCTTGTAAGCAATAGCCATAGAATCATACCACATTGTCATATCCGATCATCTTGGATCATAACACCGGGAACCATACATACATAGCATACTTGGGATAGAAAGTCGATACATTTTGCATATCATAGGTTGTGCACAAGTGTCGTATCCGCCTATAGATCAATCGTGCTAGCGTCTCTATTGAGTTGTGCAACATGAGCGTTTTTCATGGATTCCACATTTTGTGCTCATTCCTTGGTTGCACGACCCCATTTATCTATCCGTGTGTGTGTTTCCGTGTACCATATATTGCTATTGGTCTACTTGTTTTACTTGCGAATTTGTGAATCTCTTTCAACATTATTGACTCTTGCTAACATTTTGCATTAAATTTTTGTGCCACTATCCTCACCGAGCTCCTCCATAAGCTTTAGTTTGTAGGTGTGAGTGAACACGTCCGATACCAATTCCACTATTCTTTCATCTCACATTGAGTGAAACGGGATACATCCTCAACTTTGGGAAAAGGTAACTTGGTATTGTTCATCTCATTTCCTACTCACCTCTACTCAAGTCTTGTGATGGATAGGCAAGGCATTTCATCTTCAGTCTACAACAACAACGACGAGTTCGATGCCACGAATAACTCTACCGACGCCAATATGCAAGCTCCAATGGATGAGATGAAAGCCCTCATCAAGTCCTACAAGCGATCTTCCTCATCTTCGAGAAGATGCTCAAGTACACATGCTTCCAAGCTACCATCTCCGGCAAGGTCACATCGGCATCGACACCATCACCACCACGAACGTGAAGGTCAAGAGCTCAACACCAACAACCGCTCAATGGCTTCACCATCTCCCTTGGCATCTTCGCCAAGCAACTTCGAGGCATCTTCTCCTATGGACATATGGCATCTTAGACCACAAGCACTTCAAGAGAAGCTCCCCAATCTCAAGTCCACGACTTCCATGAGCTACTATGACCTCGACATCGACCATGAGATTCCTTTCTATGGGACTCTAGAACCCGAGGAGTATCTCGAGTGGGAGCGTTTGATGGACGACTACCTCAAGCTACATCAAGTTCCTCCCGAAGATCAAGTGAAGTGCGCCACAAGAAACTTCCACGACTACACGTTGACATGGTGGCTTCACACACCTTCGAAGACCTACGACATGAGTTGGCCCAAGACGAAGAGAGCTATGCGGCGAGAGTTCGTGCCCCCAACCTACATGGAACAACTTCAACGCCAATTGGAGAACACCATCCAAGGATCCAAGTCCATCGACAAGTACTTCAAGGAGATGAAGAAAGCCTTACGACGAGCCGGCGTGGACGACCCCATTTCGATGAAGTTCCACTTAATGATGGGATTACACAACGACATCTCCAAGACAATCTTCCTTGAGAACTACAAGTCCCTCGACGACAACTACATTGGTGCTCTCAAGGCGGAACAAGAACTCATGAAGGCCAAAGTTTCTCCACCCCAGGCTCACTTCGCGACGACCAAGCTCCATGAGAACGAGCATGAGGCTAGTACTACCAAGATGTCCAAGCCCAACGAGCTCCAAGATGATGCTCCCAAGTTCGACTTCACCGCCATCCCTCTTTGTGGCATTGATGTTGCCGAGTCCTCCATGACTCTTTTTCAAGACGGTGCAGCGACGAGTTCAACTACGGAGACCTTCAACGACCAAGCTTTGGAGGCGAGCGACACGGTGGCGAGCAAGGATGATGCTTCCATCTTAGGAGGTGAGAGTGATCATGTGCCATCTTCGGCCTCCATCCATGGCGACAGTGATGAGATGGTTGAGTATTTCACCTCGACCATGGTGACGTATGATGACTTGAGTGACTTTTGCCACCATATTGAGAGTGAGAGTGACTTCACCACTAGCCCCATATATGATGTGTTTCCAAAATTCCCATGTGAGGAGAGCCACAATCCCCACCACTTGAGTGAGACGAGTGACCCCGCCATATGTGAGTTTGAGTGCACCTATTATGAGGGAGTGAGTGAACCACCACATAGAGAGAGTGAGGTAGTTGATAGGGCAAGTGAGGCCACTATGATTTCTAACGACTTGACCTCTACCTCTATTGTGTCTTCTCATTTGGTGCTAGGTCCCATATATGATGATGCGCCGATTCATGACGACTACGTCCTACCTTTGGACAAGACGATGGCCATGGTGGAATATGATGCACCCCCACATGGTTCCATCAAGTTGATGATGATGACCACCATTTGGTCTTTACCACCTCACCTACACCACTTGAGTGGAATGACAAAGGTAACATAGGTGAAGGTGATGCTCTAGTCCCACTAGTGGACATTCTTGACATTGATTGCTTGCATGATGTTGATCAACCTATTACCATGCTTCATGCTAGTGTGACTTCCCCATGCGATGATTTACCCATTTATGATGAGTTTGACGATTGCCATGTGGAGTCTATTAGTTGTGATGCCATGTTGCATAGGATCACTTGTGATAATTCTCTTGGTCACATCATGTTTGCCAATCCGCTTGACTTGTCATATGCTATGCATGAGATCAATCATATGTCATATTTGCAATCTCTTCATAGTGAATATGCATATGCTATTAAAATAAACCCAATTTGCACATATGGCATAGATGACAAGCCCATGGTTATTGTCATTTGTTTTTCTTGTGATGATATTGATATGCTCCCTTTGCATCATTTCTCTCATATGCCATGCCATGACAACCTAGCTTCGGATATGCATTGTTTTGGATGTTGTCCATTTTCTCCATATGATGTTTCCAATATTGCTCATGATGAGACCCCCATAGTTTCCTCATACATTTTAGGAGATTTTGATTCATCCCATTCATTGCATGATCCCAATACTTGTGCGCACCATATGCTTCCCATGAATAAACATGCTATTGATGTGCCATATACTTGTATGCTAAATTTGCATCCCCATCGTGTCATACACAATAACTATTCTTTCATGATGGATGACATGTTCTTATATCATGCATCAAATTTCTTTGACCGATGCTTATCTTGTGCTAACTCACACGTGCACATACACATCATGATGGATGATGTGTACATTTACCACGCGCATAATTTCTTTGGTTTGTGTCTCTTTTGTGTAGGTACCCATGAATACTTGTCAACCTCGCAATCCCACGAGTTGACAAAACGAGCTCTAGAGAGCAATGATGACTTGGGATCCCATGGATTGTCTTTCCCACCGTTCTCTTCATGCAAATACTTCGCGCATTTCTTCTACATGGCCCTCACTTGGCTATGGGTTATTGTCCATTATATATCATTCTATGCCCATCTTTCCATGTTCACATTGCATGATATGCTTATTCATATGCCTTTGCCATGCATTTGTGACCCATGCTTCTCATTACACATGATGATTGATTCTCATACTTGTATGTGTATTTGCAAGCTTGGTGGAGATATCACTTGTTATTGCCATGTTTGCTTTGTGCCCCATGCCTATGATGATACTATGATCTTGCTTTGTGTTCGTGCTTCCGATATGTCATGTGCATTGTCTATGCCTATTATTTGCTCACATGACATGATTGCCATGATTTCCTCTAGTATGTTGCATCTTCGCACTACTAGCTTGCATGACTTGATTACTATGCTTGCTTATGTTGCATCACCAATGATTCATACTTGCTCACTTCATGCAGTTGATGACAACCATCTACATGCTTTGCACATGATTGTTATTGCTTGCCGTCATATATCTCCATATGTTGCCTCTCTCACGCTAGATGATTTTCCATGTATTGAGTGCACCAATGATCTTAGTCTTGCTAATGAGATTGCCCCCACAACATTCTCACATATATTTGGAGATTTTGACATATTTCTTGTGAAGCATGCTTGTCTTACCCCTTTGCACCATATACCTAGTTCCATGAATATTGCCATTGTTGCATCATATTATTCATGCACTTGTGCTTCTAATGGTTATGTGCAAGAGAAGAGAACCATCATGATGGATGATGTGTTTATCTACTGCGCGCATACGTTCTTTGCTTTGTTTTGTGCATGTGTAGGATACTTGGACCTTGTGTCGACTTCCGCTTCACATGAGTTGACCATTCGAGTTCTTGAGAGCGAGCCTCATACATTCGACCACGACTCGCTTCTCCAACACCTTTCCTACCACTTCAGCATTGTGAAGAATGCACAAGGACACGCCTTCAAGGTGACATCTTTCTTGAGCATGGCTATTGCGGATCATACTACTTGTGTTGCTTGCACCATGAGACTTATTGTTCATCATGATATATATGCCTTGTGTGTTGCATCCAATTCTTGGACTACTTGCTCCTCTCATATGTTTGGTTGCAACAATGTCATCACTTCACATATGTCATGTCCCATCGATTGCTACATGCTTGCCTTGATTGCCTCACACATGATGAACACTTGCTCTTTCTATTGTGTTGAGTGCCACACTATATTCACTACACCCCATGCACATTATGCTTGGATTGTCTTGCACTTGAACCGTGTGTTTAGACACTTCATTTTATTTGGTGTTGTGAATGCTTCCTATGCCTACCATAGACCTTTAATTGAGCAATTTGTGAATGCTTGCTATGAACTTGAGGTAGATGCTTCTTCTCTTGTCACACATATTTGCATTACTACCTCATGTTCACATGCTTGTCCCCATGATTTCTTTGCTTGTGCTCGATTGATATGCTTACATACCATGTCACAATCCTTTGTCAAACCATATTCTTTGCATGACGACGACACTTGTTGGGTGAATCACTGCTTGAATGCTTGGTTTTGCACTAACGCTAACCACATTTGTTTTTCCAAGTGTTTGTTATCTTTGATCCTTTTAAAGGAATCCCAAGATGGTGCGACATTGGAGAGTGCCCATTTCGAGCTTCAAGATGACGAAAACTTGGTGATCGACCATTCCTACACGGCGACGCCATCTCTTTCCCATGGTGATTTGGATTTCGATCCGAGGTCAGATCTTTCCCAAGGGGGAGGGGATGATGCAGAGCATCCTATGGACATCACCATGTCAAGAGTCCGTTCGGCAAGTGACACATGCGACATCTACTTCACATACATATAGGTGAATCATCTCCTTTACGCGTGTTCACTTGACCCCTTCGAGGATGGTATACTACTTGACACTCCTCTCGTGTGCTTGCATAGGCATTGTCGGAACACCATGGATGAGGAGGAGGAGTGCAAGCACAAGTGTACAACTACACCATGCACGAGAGAAGCATGGAAGAGAAGGAAGAAGAGGACCCACCTAGTCTGGAACGAGCGGTACTACCGCCCACACCAGGCGGTACTACCGATGAAGGCACACAGGCGGTACAACCGCTCGACTACCGCCCAACTTACGGCCCATCTTCTGTATTCGAGCGGTGCAAGGCCGGTACAGCCCCGGTTTCCCCCAGCTGCGACAAGACCGGTACAACCGGTCCTACCACTGGTACGACCACTCCCTACCTTCGCGTACACCCCCAGACCGGTACCTGAGCTCCTAGCAGTACAACCGCTCACATATCCGGTACAACCGCCCTGCCTATGCGCAGTGAGAGGGGTTTCACCCCATGCACCCCCCAACTTACCCCTTGGACTATATATACTTGTGTCCTAGCTCTGTACTAGGGTTAGCAAAGGATTAGCTCATATTTGTGTGAGAGCTTTGCTCATCCACTTAGTTACCTTCTCCTTGGAGATTCGAGCCTCCTCGGAGAAGATCCCCCAAGTGGATTCAAGACCTCCTTTTGGAAAAGAACATCAAGACCCCCTCTTGGGCGGCCCCCTTCAAGACCTCCTCATGGAGATGAACCTTACCTTGTATCTTTCCCTTTGTTGTTCATGTACCTTGTGGATCTTGTGTGTTTGATTGTCTAGTGGATGTGTGATTGGACTTGTTCTTGAGTGTTTCCCCTTGTGATTTCTCTTTGTTCTTCCCCGTGTTCTTTGCGGGATCCGCTCCTTTCGTGAAAGATCAACCCCTAGGGTTCCTACCCTACATCAGACTCAAAGAATAGAGATATGCTCCCTGGCAACGGCGCCAGAAAATAGTCTTGATAACCCACAAGTATAGGGGATCGCAACAGTTTTCGAGGGTAGACACTACAAAAAAAGACACATCTATGACATTTTGGGCCGAACGAATTTTTTTCTGTCATACATATGACACTTCTATGACGATAATTGTGACAAAACCCGGTATTATCATAGATGTGGTGGGCTCCTACTTCTATGACAAAAAAGCATGACAGAAAATGGGCTTTTCGTCCTGGGCGGGCCGGAGATGCAGCTGCATGACATTCTTTGGGCCGTCCATGACGGGAAAAACTATGGTAGAAGCCAGGGCGAGGAAAATTTCGGGGAGTTCCCAGTTACGGTGGGAGGTCGGGGGCCGAGCGATGCGCGTTTCTCTCGTACACGTACGCGCGTGTGTGCAAGGCGTTGGCTCTAACTGAATCGGAGCGCGGCGTTGGGCTCTAACTGAACCCAAGCGATTGCACTGCAGGCTACACGTTACTGAACCTGAGCGATCGATCGATGGCTGTTAACTGAACCCGATCGAGCGATTCCTTCCCTACTGCTGCTAACTGAAGCCGATCGATTAGATGAACAGTGAGTGTTGCGGAGGGGGGGGGGTTGGATGAACAGTGAGCGGTGGCGTTGCCTCTGGATGAACAGGACCCCGTGGTGTGGAGGGCTGGATGAATAGTAGATGGTGGAGGGGTGCCCGTGGAGGGGTGGTTGAACAGGACCCCGTGGTGTGGAGAGCTGGATGAACAGTAGACGGTGGAGGGGTGGTTGAACAGTAGCTGGTGGAGTAGCGCGCGGTGGAGGCTGGATGAACAGGAGCCCGTGGAGGCTGGAGGAGGTCGACGGTAGCCCGTGGAGGCTGGAGGAGGTAGACGGTGGAGATGAACAGTATCCCGTGGAGTCCTGTTTTGCGGTACGCCACACCCCTCCCGATGAACAGGACCCCTGTTTTGACCGTAGGAGGTCCGTTTCCTCCGTTTTGCGGTACGCCACACCCCTCCCGATCAACAGGACCCCCGTTTTGACCGTAGGAGGTCTGTTTCCTTCGTTCTGCGGTACGCCAGGCCTCGTTTCCATCGCCTGTTCCGTCCAAGCCCTCCCGATGAACACGACCACACATTCCGTTCCGACCCAGCCGGTTGGCTCCCACGCGTTCCGTTGCCTCCCGATGAACACGACGCATTCCGTTGCCTCCCGATGAACACGATGCATTCCGTTGCCTCCCCATGAACACGATGCATTCCGTTGCCTCCCCATGAACACGATGACGATGCTATTTCTCCATTCCGACCTAGCCATGTACACGAGCCCTCGCCGTACGTATGCGCGAGTAGGCATTCGAGACCCCGCCCGTATGTACACATACGTGGCCATATTCTCTTTCTTGCACCCTGGCCACTGTACGTACGTGTACATGCTACGTGCGCGCCTCTACTACGACACATGCGCGCCTCTACATCCACCAGTATGTATGTACGTACACGTTCGCGACCAGAATGACAACGCTACATACGCTTCAACCAGGTGGGTCTCGACTGTCAGGCACTTCCTTGCGTGCGAAGATGTAGCTGGTGGGTCCCAGCAGTCAGGGGTCGAATCGTTTTTTTGCCCGGACGCACTTCCTTACATGCAAAGATGTAGCTGGTGGGTCCCAGCAGTCAGGGGGCGAATTGTTTTTTTTGCCCGGACGCACTTCCTTGCGTGCGAAGATGTACTGGTAGGTCCCAGCAGTCAGGGAGAAACATTTTTTTCGCGAAATACAGTGGCCCGTCTGGTGGGTCCCAGCTGTCAGGTGGAGGAATCATTATTTTCCGCGTAATAAGGAGGCACTTCCTTGCTGAGGCCGTGGACCCAGCTGTCAGCCTCTCCACGTACAGTCCACGTCCGATGGAAGTCGTTCCTTGACCAAGTTGACCACGCCGCGCCGAGAGCACCAGGGCGGTGGACGACGGCGAGGCCTAGGAAGGGGACGACGTGGAGCCGGGGAAGACGCGGCAGTGGAAGCCCACACGGAGAGGAGTACGAGGGTTCACTGGTTCGGCTGCGGTGTGAGGCTGCCGTCGCCGCAGGGCCTGGCTAGCGGTGGGAATAGTAGGGCGTGGTGAGGCCTCCGCGGCAGCACATCCGGCCACGGGAGGTAGGAGCATGCGGCACGACCGGCGCTGCTTTGGGAGGCTGGAGCAAGAAGACCAGAGGTTGAAGAAGCACTACGGCCGTTGGATGGACATCGTATGGTCACTGGAGCTAGAATCATTTATATTGACTAAGTTGACAAAGCCCTCCATCCCCGTCAACTTAGTAGGCCCACAAGTCAGCCTCCCACCAAGGTGGGTCCCAGCTAGTAGGGGGTATTCATTTTTTTGTGCGTAATAAGGAGGCACTTCCGGTGGGTCCGAGCTGACAGCAGGGGGAACGTTTTTTTCACGAAATACGGTGGCCCGTCGGGTGGGTCCCAGCAGTCAGGGGCAAACATTTTTTTCGCGAACTACTGGTGGGCGTCCGGTGGGTCCCTGCTATCAGGTGGAGGAATAATTATTTTCCGCGTAATAAGGAGGCACTTCCTTGCGGCTGCCGTGGACCCAGCTGTCAGCCTCCCCACGTACAGTATTCTTTTGATGGAATTTGGTCGTTGACCACATTGACCACGCCGCGCCGAGAGCACCACGGCGGTGGACGACGGTGAGGCCTAGGAAGGGGACGATGCGGAGCCGGGGAAGACGCGGCAGTGGATGCCCACGCGGAGAGGAGTACGAGGGTTCACTGGTTCGGCTGCGCTGCCGTCGCCGTAGAATAACAGGGGGTGTGGGTGAGTGGAGTGGAGGGATGGCCTGGCCAGCGGTGGGAGAAGTATGGGGGCGGTGAGGCCTCCACGGCAGCACAGCCGGCCATGAGAGGCAGGAGCAGGCGGCACGACCGGCGCTGCTTTGGGCGGCTGGAGCAAGAAGACCAGAGGTTGAAGAAGCACTACGACCGTTGGATGGACATCGTACGGTCAGTCGAGCTAGAATCGTGCATATTGACTAAGTTGACAAAGCCCTTCATCCCCATCAACTTAGTAGGCCCACTATACTGGGTCCCAGCTAGCAGGGGGAGTATTCATTTTTTTGTGCGTAATAAGGAGGCACTTCCTTGCGTGCGAAGATATAGCTGGTGGGTCCGAGCTATCAGCGGCAGTAATGTTTTTTTTGCGAAATACAGAGGCCCTTTTGGTGGGTCCCAGATGTCAGGTGGAGGAATCATTATTTTGCGCGTAATAAGGAGGCATTTCCTTGCGTGCGGCCGTGGACCTAGCTGTCAGCCTCTCCATGTATAGTCCACTTCAGATGCATGTCGGTGAAAACCCGAACACTAGTTCCGGTGGTGACCGCCTCTGGCGTCGCCTACCGCGGACGGGCGGGGGCATGGCGGACGTGGAGAGCGACGTCAGGCCGGTGGGGGCTTATGAGGATATGGAAAGTTGGGTCACGGTGGCACCGGAGATGGCCGGGAAACAATACTTATAGGCGAAAGGTAGCGCGACGGTCATCGGAATTCAATGCATAATGGCTTAACGCGCCAGCTTGCCGTGGAAAACTAGAGAAACTGAAATTATGACTGTGCCGTCCCGTCCCGTCTGGGTCGCACGCCGGCATGGCGGTCAAACGAGTGCACTCGAATCATCTCCCTCCTTGTCAATAATGATTCCACGGATTTAAAAAGCCCGCAACAATTAAAGCGTATCTTTTTCGCATCAGTTAGCTGCCTTAATTACGGCTGGCTGCATGCATGCACTCAAAATCGCTCACAGGCAGTACGCGAAGCAGCATGCAACGAGTCGTAGTCGAGGGCACGCATGAAGCCACTTAAATCGCTGGAATTAATTAGGCTTAAACTTCTGCATGCCGTTAATTATTGCCATGCCTTAGTCTTGCTGCTTTGCTCACAGGACTAATAAACCCGGACGGAGGGAGTACCTTGGTTGGTGAGAGGTTTGAATTAAGCCCTGCAAACCGGAAAGGAGGTACTAGTACGTGCGTGATCCACTATTTATTCGTGTAGGATCGAGTAGGTCGTTTCTTGAATTGAGCCCTGCAAACCGGAAAGGAGGTAGTACGTGCGTGATCCGCTATTTATCCGTGTAGGATCGATAGTGTAGCTTGTCAGTTTCTTCAAAGGTAGGCATTTTTATCCGTGTAGGATCGATAGTGTAGCTTGTCAGTTTCTTTAGAGGTAGGCATTTTTATTCAAAAAACTGCCACTTCGCATCTTGCGTCGCAAATAAAACTGCCAGGAGCGCATTTGTAGGCTAGCTAGTGATCGATCAATAACTTGTAAACACTGAGCGAACAGAAATAAGTAACCGTTAATGCATCTCAATGATTCACAGATCATATACAAATATGTAGCTCCAAAAGCAAAGATCAGCCACTTCGGATCTTGCGTCGCAACTAAAACTAACTAGTACGATTCCCATACATAAGACCAACATGTTAATGCATCTCAATGATTCACAGATCATATACAAATATGTAACTCCAAAAGCAAAGATCTAGAAAAAACATCTGTTCTTCCTACTAACATGGATGCTTCTCTTGGCCAACATTCAGTACAGACTGAAAGACAAATTTGTTTGTGAAGTCTACAATTCCTCTTGCAAACGTAAGTGGTTTCACCAACAGCTAGAACCATGAGAATGAACCACACATGATGGAGGAACATCCACTGCAATATGATTTGGTCTTCTCTCAATCACAGCGTGAGACTATTTTCGGAATACAAACTTTAACTTAGGAAAAATGATGCCCATTGTATAATCAGACCAAAGAAATGAAGCACCTAGTGTTGGCCAATAAATAGTACATAACTACTTTTCTGCAGTCCATGAAGTGACTATCCAATCTTTCTGTGTCTATTTTCAAATGGCACTGCATGCAGTGACTATACTATTCTCTTGTGCAGTTCAACCAAAATTGCGGAGACTTTGTTTGTTTGCCAAATAGCAACGGGCAGACATCTCTGTCTGCACAAATATCAAGCAGCTAGTAAACATATACCACACCTTGTATTTTCGGTTTAAACATGTCTCTTCCGCTTAGCATCTGTCATGTTCTGCACTGGACAATCTGATACAGTTATGTTTTGCCCTGGATAATTTCATACTGAATTGATTTGCTGGTTCAGGGCTGAAATATAGCGCCTATTCTTCATCGGACCAAGGATATCCATGTTCGCAGTGATGGAAGAGGTGAAATCGATACAACCGAAATTGAGCATCCAATCATTGAATCCTGTCCTGCACCTCCAATGTAGGTCCACCCTGCCAATAAATTCACATGCAAACCACTAGTATTACTATCTAATGACAGTACAAAAAGAGTAGCAAGATAGTAGCAAACCATGTACGTTCGTAATGAACAGCTCATAGTGCCGCCAATTGGATATAAAGGCTTGGAAAAAACATGCTCCTAATGTTGAACCAGTTGGACTTTTTGTGCAGTTCCACTAAAATCGAGCATCCCTGTTTGCATAGATATTGAAAGTGTGATTACTCTAAAAGTGGCACTAGTTGAAGCATAGACTCACAAATATAAGCATTCCAATTTCTTAATGGGAAAAGGTAGCAAGACTGTTTCTAACCACCTGTTTAAAGGAATAAATAAAGCAATAGCGGCTGATGTCAGGAAGACATACATAGTTTTTTCTGAAAAACTGAGCCATTCCTGACCTTTCCTCTTCTTTTAAGCAAATTTTGTGCAGTTCTACTAAAATAAAATGCCATCACCGCCTTGACAATTTAGTGACACTGTACAAAAGTAAATGACTTAACATTACATCATGATGTCAGGTATGTAGTCGACATGCATTAGAGACAAACATATAGACCTCCTCCGATAACATAATGAACATTAATTTTAACAAAGGTGTGACTAGCTTTACCGGGATAATTTGAGTGAACTCTACACCCTTTGTTCCTTAATATAAGACATTTTCGCGGTTCAATTTAAAGTACCCAAACGTCTAGTATTTAGAAAAACAGGTAGTAGTTTTCTTGAGCACATATCTGGGAAAGCTTGCCACACTTTATTTATGTCCATACGCTAATGCAACACCATTCGAATACTACAAATATACACTAATCCAGTGGCTAGTGCAACAGTAGAGTAGTTAGTTTATTACAGGGTACAGTACAATGGTTTTACTGGACAGATTTCAATAAACTCTAGCACTGGAAAGTTTCTATAAGAATTAACAATACAAAATGTAAAGGTAAGAAGTTTCAACATTGGTATACTAGATGTGCATGAGCATTAAACCAAATACAAAAGTCTGAAGGTAACTAGCATTATTAACTAATGACAGTATAAAAAATTGCAAACCATGTACCTCCAAGGTAAATATTATTTCGAACTCGGGGGGACCTTAAAAATTGCTATCCCAATCTTGATAATCGATCAAACATAAAAACTTGATCGAACGAATCAAGAGAACAGCCAGAGGAGGAGGTGCCCACTCTTGACCTTTCCTCTTGTCTTCATAATTGTCTGTGCAGTTTAACCAAAATAAAATGACATCAACGCCTTGGCATTTTGGTGACACTGTACAAAAAAATTAACTTATCTCATGAAAGTGAGGTATGTAATCTATAAGCATTAACAGTGCAAAAATCTGAAGGTAGTAACAAGTTTCATCGTTGGTATACTGGCTGTGCAACAGCATTAGAATGCCTTAGCTGAAAAATCTTTAATACATCCACAATCAATAGCTAACCCTGAAATAATCCAGTGACATTAAATGGCATTGCTTAAATTTATCGGTGGCATTAGACTGAGAGCGGCATTAGTTAAATGTGGCATCACTTTAGCAGTAGCATTGCTTGACTTGACTGCTGGCGTTATACTAACAGCAAAAAGTGGCAATAAGAGCATGGGAGGCCCATTCGGACAGTGGGCGCACCAATACGATGTACCTCCACGGACGCAGAGTGGTGAGGAAGGTATGGTTGCCCAGAGCAACAAATATCCAGGCAGCATATGTGGATTACGTCCCATTTTTGTTCTCTTTAGCCAGCTTTTTCCTATGTGAGGACAACAAACCGACCGACCTGGTCATTCTCTATTGCGTTGTCATGCCTTTCTACCCTTCTTCAACCAAGAGACACGAGACTCGTTCCTTAGCTACTGATTTTCCCCTTTTCAACCTAGATGCAGGTTCGATGCCTACTCTCTTGGACAGTACAGTCTCCCTTCCTTTCCTTATTCAACCCAGACATGGATTAGTCTGCGTGAAGTAGGGTTTCCTTTAATAGTGCAAATTATGGTTTTCGTCTGCGTGGCCAGCAGAGCAGAGGATAGCAAATTGGGAAGACGGTGGAGTGGAAAAAGATCCACAAGCAACGACGTGGCAGATGGGGCAATAGAACAAGGTTATGGTTCGAAAAGAGGTAGCATACCCGAGGGTCGGTGGTAAGTGGCTTCGCTCGTGGTCGTTGTCCTCCACACACACTAAGGTAACGAGCTTGGGGACAAAGGCCATCCCGCGCGGGCTCTAGGTCTGAGAGGACAGCCTTGTCGTCAGTGCGTGACCTCGCTCGCCGACGATGAGTGCGTTAACGCTGCACGTCCTTTTCTTCCCCGGCGGATCTGTGACCACCAGTGAGGAGGGAGAGAGGGGCCGTCTTTTTAAATCTGGAGAGAGGGCGGTAGTGCGAGAAGCAAGTGGGCAGCCCTTAGCAAGAAAGCGCTGAAGCTCCAGCCTATATATCTTTTTTATACTACTAGTACTGGAGGTGGAGTAGTGGTAGAGTAGTTTATATTTTTTCTACGTACAGTACTAGTTAGTCATGCTTCAAAACTGATCGGCACACCATTAAAAAAAAGGTCGATAACTAATGCGGCACCTCGGGCCAACGCGGCCAGATCGCATTTTGCATGAGAAATTACACACCATGTTTCGTTGACATGTGGTCCCGTTCCAACATATCAGTGAGACGACGGCGAGTAGTAGGAGTATTTCCGAACGGACGTGTAGGCCGGGGCGCCTCTTCATGAAACGTTGCAAACTCGCAATCGTCCACCGACTCTTTGCCTTTCCCTCTCGATTTGGAACTGCTGTCGCACGCTCTTCCTCTGCCTCCTCCATTTTCCTTCAGCCCTTCACCCTTTCTTCTGCCATTGTTCGATCGTCTTCTCCATGGAGGGAACATGCCGGAAATGACCCTGTTATTCTTGCCCTGATCTGAAAGATGACGTGGTGGAGGAACTCATTGATCGGTGCAACGTCATCACCTCGGCTACCATGGCAGGTTCATTCAAGCCCATTCTCGACTCAACTAATAACATCATTACAAGGAACCCAAGAGTCAAGGAGCGGTTTGATCTCCCCTATCTTCCTCGCCGTGACCCTGATAACTGGCGCCGGCATGACGGAGGCCTCGCCCTGTGCAAGTTGATGCCGCTTGATAATGATACATATGATGTTAAGATGCCATCGCTTGAGGGCAAGGCTTGGGCGGGCACAAATGGAGATTGGGTTGTTTACATTGGGTCCAATTGCGAGTGGGACTTGTGAATGTGTACACTCATGACCGGGTTCCACTTCCAAAAATCTCAGCAGACTGCCCAGAGGTTGAGCACACCGGTATTGTACGCATGTTCAAATACGATCATGGTGACTGTCTTCTACGGAAGATAGCAATTTGTCGAGTTCCCAACCGCTCTTGGAATTACAACAACTATCAAGTTGTTGCTATCTTCGACAAGCTTGTTGCCGTCCTTGGTGGTTTGACTCGATGGATATTGCTCAAAAATCAGTTTCTGTACACGGATGAGTACTGTGATGCAATTCAATATGAGGGCCTTGTGTTTGCTGCCACCACTCGTGGCACTGTTTTTGCATGGGATCCTCGTAGTTTCGGTACGTTTGTCTTCCACCATAATTATAGTTGTTTCATCCACATGCATGCGGGTTAGCAAGTTTCCCTTTACTAATTAACCTTCTTCTTGTGTTTCCAAGGTCCCGTGAACATCCCACCACCTATACTTGAAAAAATTTATAACTAAGGGGGAGATGACGATGGTGATGATCACGAGCATGAGGACGAGCAGCGCCCATATACTCTGTGGCGCCTGGCAACTAATTCCGATGGATCACCTCTTCTTGTGTGTATACAGCCTACTGATGATGTTACTGCTAAGGAAGCAGGTGTAGTCTCCCATGGTCGCACTCCCCGAACCTATTCCAACACCCGTTGCATGGTATTTGGGATGGATACTAGTGTGCTAGCGCCAACTCCTTCTCCCTGGTATAGAATTGATAGTCTTGGAGAAAACTCGCCCTTCCTTGACAAAACTATCCGATGATGGTGAAAGGCGATCCAACTGCTGTTGACACAACGTTACTAGTACCATTTATGAGAAGCAACTGTGTCTATACCTCGGACATTTGGATGGTTCCCTACCCTGGTATTGATATAGTAGGCCGCTTCAGCCTGGATGATCAGTCCTGCATTGGTTTCCAGATCAACAATCGATGGCCCATCCCAGAGAATCACTTGTGGTTCAAAGCAAGCGTTTCCAACGCTGAGGAATGGTTGAGTTGAAGTTCATTTCATTGCTTGTTATTTGTTGTGTGGTGAAAACTTTAGTATTTATAATGTATCCTCATTGTCGATGTGGGTTGATGACCTGTTGTATGTAATAAAATGATATGCCTGTGATAAACTTACTAAATTTATGAATGGCTTTCGAGTCGCTTCTCTGAGTGAGTGGTGCGACGAGGAAAAACAATATTTTCTGAATACATAATTGTACGTGCATTGCAACAGGTTATCGGATGAGGCCAATTAATAATAGTAGTACACTATTTGTACTAGCTTCACATGCTTCGTGCGTCGGGCGGGTGTTTTTACCGTAGCCATATGTTAATGTGTTCGCTGTACGTAACCAGCACCTCGAATCCTCGATACTAGTACTATATAGTAGGAGTAAGTAGTAGGAGTAGTAGGGTGGCATGGGCCAGAACAAGCATTCACGTCCAGGAGTACGGCACACGCCACCACCACGACATCCATCTGACACCATATTATTTCCTGGAGCCCGTGCTAGAGCAATCTCTTCAACCTCGTCGTTTCTCTAACTTCAGCCATCATGCAGCGGGCAAGGTGGGGGTTTGCCGATAGTCGGTTTCCTTAACTGCGGTCCCACTTGTAAGGCCAACTCCAACGCACGACCCCAAACGGACCTCCATTTTGCACGAACTCCAACGATAATTTTGACTAGAAAAGCAAGACCAAAGAAAACAAGAACCACAAGAATACATCTTACTACTCCCGTAAGTTGGATTAGTGCCTTCTCGATGCATTCATTGTTGATCTGCGGAGGCTCGATCTTGCGTGCTTCTTTCTTCTTCGAGTGTAAAGAAGTAGACGTTGCTTCCTCACATCTAATCTCATGTCTAGCCTCTATTCTAGTAGGAGTATCAACAAGTGCACTAATCTCATCTCTAGCCTCTGTGCTAGCTAAAAGTGATAGAACATCTACTAAATTGCGCTCTATCAATATACAGATGTACTCTTCTTCCCAATACAAAAACTTGCATCCATTCTACTCCCTCCGTTGCACAATACATGCCTTCTATTTGTCAAAATATATATGTATCTAGACATGTTTTAGTATATAGGTACATCCATTTTTGGACAAATGGAAGTCAAGTATTTTGGAATGGAGGGAGTACACAATAATTTTTTTAAGTTAGCACAACTAGTCTAATCCGAGAGCACAACCGAAGATTTAGTCGGGTTCTTCCTCCTTTTGCCAACATGTGGGACATCCAGCATCCAGGTCGTGTCATGAAAGAAAATCGAGTGGTAGTTGAAGTCACGAGATGTGCATCTTGGGTTAAACTGTAAATAGAATCTTACTACTCTTGAGTAACTCCAAAAGCGGCCACTGAAGATCTTTATTGGATTTGTTTTTCATCACCAGCACATCGAGGTGAAAGATGTGCAGGTTCAGTGGGTCCTCTTGCGTTTTCACTGACATGTGGGGCTGCATGTGAGCAAACAGACGATGGGCTCCGCACGTCCGCTGGCTGGCTGAGAAGAGAGATAGAGGAGGGCTGAGCACAGACTACAGGAAATTTGTTCTACATACCTCAGTATAGGCTCGATATAGTGGGGTGGCATGGGCCATAACTAGCATTCACGTCTAGCAGTACGACACACGCCACCCACACGAGTCCCATCCGACACCAATTTTCTTGGAGTCCATGCTACAACCATCTCTCTCCCTCCTGTTTTCTCAGCCATTGCGCGATGGGCGGGGTGGGGGTTTGCCGATAGTCGGTTTGCTCAACTGCGGTCCCACTTGTAAGTGAAAATGCAACACCGCACGCATTCCCGCTTGAGTGGAGTGCCGGACCAACCGTGTGGGGGTGCGACGCGAACACAGCATGCTTTTCCTTTTGAACTCATAACTTGTAAAATTTGGTTCTGCTCCATGGCGTGACCGATAGATAGAAAATAACGATTTTGCCTAGAGTAATGTGAAGTTTGGTTCTGGCGCCATTCATGCATGGAGTACGTACGAAAATTATGAAGTTGATGCAAAAGGTAAGTATCATATACTACTACATGGATTTGACGGAAAGATAAAAATACATACGAATCCATCAGCGACATCCTCACGCCCTAGTGCGTCGGGTCACCAACCGACGTGTGAGGAGCAGCGGCGTTGGCAGCGAGCTCAACGTGCTTCTGAACAGTGCCGTCCAGGGTTGCCCTGCGATCCAAGAAGGCCAGCGTCCTATCGTCCTCCTCTTGCATGTAGTAGTCCTTGTGGACGATTTGCGCATAGACATGGGTGATTATGTCGATGGTGTCTTGCTACGCCAGACGCTGCGCGGCGAGCGCGACCTCGAGGTGGACATTCACCGGTGCGACGTCGGGCAGTCGTAGGGCCACCAGTGCGTCGAAGAGGTTGTCACCGTAGTGGCCGTTGAGGGTGGTGGGCATCGCAGACCCTGGGTGCATCGGCTGGAGGCTTATGTCAAAGTCATCCGCAAGCTTCTTGACGACGGTGAGCTTGTCGAGGAAACCGATGAGGACTTCGTCGAACAAGGAGACGAAGCTGTCGTCCAAGCGGCCCCTCGCCCTGGCGGCCTCAAGCAATACTACCTGGAGACGTTCCTCGGTGCCGGGCCGCAGGCCGGCGTCGTGGACCATCTGGCACAGCCGGCTGATGCTCGCGCTCATCGCCTCCATGGGTCTAGCTTAGCTTCTAGTCAACTAATCTTGCGATTCGAGTGATCACTCTTGCCCTTGGTTAGCGTGCGTAGGTGCGTAGGATTTCGTACTACTCCTCGGCCCTCTACTACACCCGCCTTTGGCTATATGATAGGTGGGCCAGCCACTCCCTGGGCCCACGTGTCATTCACCCAAAGGCAGTTGTCGTAAGTCAATGAAGCTGCGTCCCCCTCCATGCCGGTGCAGTATAGTCATCTCACCGGACCTCTAGTTGGAGCCAAACGAGAGAAGTTTGATGTTTACTAGTTTATTGGTCCCCTTTGCATTTTGCGCCAAGTTTTGACCTTTGATTTAACTAATAAAATGTTAATGCATGTAAACAAAAGTGTTGTGTAAGTCACCTTACGAAAACCAAATAATCCCAAAATACTTAGGCACGGTGCATTAACTCCCTCCTTGTTTCTTATTTCATGACATATCAACCAATGAGAGATGTGGGTCGTGCATGCTTTCAATGACTTGAGACTACCAAACATGACATGCAGTGTTTAGTTCATTGCATGTAATCCTATTAGTACTCTAGTTAGCAAAAAAGCATTAAGTTCTCTCACCGATAGGAATAAAACACCATGTATTTATTTACAGAGGGAGTAGTACATTTTTTGTGACATGCATTACTAGATATTGCTAGTCAAATACTAAAATCCAGATGGACGCGGTAGTACTCCTAAATCTAGACGGTGGTGCTACTAGTACTAGTAGTAGTACTACCAATGTATTAGTAGGAGTACTAGCACTGTACTACCCGTTGGTCAAATTATTACGTGCTGCTCCTCACAGTGAAGTGACAAGACCCTGCGCCAGAGATGACACCTGAGTATAGGCGCCGTGTTCAGCATACCATAGTCAGCCTCACCGTCTGCAGTCACTATCATCATGGCTATAGAGCTAGCCTGCTTACAACTAGCCCTGTTCGACATAATTTCCCGTGCGTAGATGCCCGTGCATTGCACGGAACACCAAGATTGGGGGTGGACGGCTCCGGCAGAGGCCATCGCGCCAGATTTTTCCACGGCCTTCTAGATGTGGTGGGGAGGAGATAAGGCTGATTGTGAGAGACAAGGAGTTGTTTGTAAATAGGGAACAAGTGCGGGAATCTTTTTGCAAAAATGGAGAAGCTTGGTTTGTATGCGTCAGATCTAGATCCGACGGCTATTGGTGAAAGATGGGAGGCACAACATCATCACCAACTCAGGGCCTGTTTGATTCGTAGGATTTTGAAAATGCAGGAATAGGATACGACAATATTACAAGTTTCAAACTGATATTACAAATGTTAGGAGTAATGCTGCACCTACGAAGAGGGAATTACTAGGAAGTTTATGTAAGAACTTTCATTACTTTAGGTGGATGCAGCATTATCGTACAAACTAAAATCCACCGCCCTGACAAGTCACTAATGGGCAAATAAGTTTTCGAGTCTCTGGCCACTTGATGTTTCAAAAACAAATTCAGCTTCTGCGGAGACTTTGTCATTTAGGCTTAGACGCTTGCGGTGATCAACACACCATTCATTGTTGCGCCAGAGAACGCCAAACCTCATTACCTTGAGCACACTTGCCTACAGAACAAAGAACCTGGCCAATTTAATCTCAGATGTGTTGCCTCGGTAGTCAATCAAATCAATTTCTGTAAGATGGAGATCAAGGCATTCGATGAGATTGTTATAGTGCAGCACATTTTTTCACTTTTGGGTCTTTTTTATCTGCAAAAGAAGAGAACATATTAGAGCAGCTGGCTGCATAAGATTGCCGTGTCATCAAGAGGTACCAATATCATTCGCTCATATGATAGGGTTGGTTGGATAGTGATATTTTCTCTCTCTCTCTCTCTCTCTCTCTGTGTGTGTGTGTGTGTGTTTCCTCTCAGTTAATTTGGCACCGGAGCAAAGTAGGTGATCCAGATTGGGGCACCAGGTTAGCAATGGAGGGGCATCAATGCCAAATGCATCACAAGTGAATTTGGCACATGTTTTGGCCTACATAGCCCACTTTTGTACTCCCTCCGTCCCAAAATTCTTGTCTTAAATTTGTCTAAATACGGATGTATCTAGTTACATTTTAGTGTTAGATACATCCATATCTAAACAAATGTAAGACAAGAATTTTGGGACGGAGGGAATACTACCTCGTATTTAGTATAAAATTTTGACCATAGATTTACCTAAGAAAATGCCAATGCATGTCACTAAAAATTACACCATTTGAAATTATGTTGAAATATGAATCCAACGATATAGTTCTTAGTGACATGCATTAACATTTTGTCAGTTAAATCTATGGCAAATTTTGATACTACAAAATTGGAAGAGTAAACCAGGACGGAGGTAGTACTTGCTCTTAAGGTAACCATAGAGTTACTGGAGTAGTCTAAGTTACTTTCCACTATGACTAGCCTAGGCTACTATAGTAGTACAGCATAAAAACGATGCAGGTGATCATGTGAGAAAAAAAAATACTAAAAACATTTCTTTCGGTGTAGTGCATAGATGCAGTTTTGAACACTACACTTGTCATCATAATTTGGGAACATTACAAAAAAATTGAGCTACGTTGTGATTACTATTTACTTATAGGAAAGAAGTTTCACCTTGATGAGTAGCTTCTCCATGCACGGAAAGCATGTAAGGAATCCAACAACTTGATCCAGATTGGAGCCGATAGATTTTAGTGCTAAGATCTTCACTGTGCGCATGGACTGGGTCAAGCTTGTGAGAATCATTTTCTGGAAGACGGTCGTAAATACATCAAGAAGAAATTTAAAAATGTGAATTTCAAGAAGACGGAGAAGAAGATGAGTGTTGTACCTGAACGATTACGGATCCAATAAAGAGTTCGGAGAATTTGGCAGACGAGTACACCAACGCTGTCAATTTCGGCGCGTCAATGACCCTGATTTTTGTTGGACCTTCTAGATCCGATACAACCAATCTCTCAAGGAAAGGCGCATTGTCAATGACCATAACGTGGAACAGCTAGAGTGATCTCTTCCCAATTGATGTCTTGTTGTGGGGCCAACATGACACATAAATCCATCGAAGATTCGTCGAGGCGATGTGGAGGCTAATGAACCCGTGGATCTGCTCAAGACGAAGGTACTCGAGCGCAGTACAGCTGCGGAGTAGGTGCTCCATAGCCTTCTTCGAGATGACAACATCGAAGAGGTCGAGCTGCTTGAGTTGAGGGAGAAGAAGGGCGGGCGTGACATTAATCTGTGGAAGATAGCAGGAGTTGAAGCTGGCGCGGCGCAGTGTTGGCGTGAGGCGGAGCGCGGACGGCGGCAGAGAGCCACATCGTCCAGCTTCAAAGCTGAGCTCCTCGAGCTGATCTAGGACGGGGGATAAGAACCACTCGTCGAACTTGGGTTGGACCTTGCAGTTGGTACTGAACATGTGGATATCAAGGCGTCTGGCTGGCCCAGGGTGTGATGAAAAGATCTTGGAGACTGCGGCCATGTGTTTGCAATCCCGGTCGCAGAGGCAGCTGTCGACTGTGAGGTTGAGGCGGACGCAGTGCCAGAGGGGGCGCCACCACCGGGAGAGCAGGGCGGTTCGCACGGCAGATGTTGTGGGGAGGAGGCCGATGATGACGAGCAGCATGTCATCGGGGAGGCTGCTGATGAAGTGCAGGCTCGCCGGATGCGGTTTTGGCTCGAGCCGCCTCCGCTTGTTGGCTGCCTCGCCGTCCATCTGTGCATGTGTGCTGGTGTGTGTTGTGTGCTGGGTGTGCACGAGTGCGTCCTTCTGTGCATGCCGCCGCGCAGTGGTGAATTGTGCGCGAGTGCGTCCTTCGCACGCAAGAAGTTTGTCCTCAATGCACCCTCAATTTACTAGCGTGCGGGGTGCTACCCCAAGTGGTTTCAACTTTGTTTACTTCACCGCGTGTCAGATGGGCCTCTAGTTTACTTATTTTCACCCACTGCCACATGGGCCAGCACACGAAGATACAGAACACGAGCTGACAAGGCAGCATGTGGATTGGTTGACCGGTCAACTAAACAATATACGGAGCTATACGCTGACACAGTGAGCGTATAATCCGTCGGTATAGAGAGTTCGAGTGAGAGGGGAGGCCCGTGAGAGATAGCAGAGAGAGAGAGAGAAAGAGCTACTCCCTCCATTCGATAATGTAGTTCCAACATTTTTTTTAAGTCAAACTTTTGAAACTTTGACCAAGTTTATAAAGAAATTACTTATATCTACAATACCAAAGATAAATGATAGTATGAAGTAAGTACATGTTGTGATGAATGTAATGATCGTTCCAGATGTAAATGTTTTTCTCCAGATATACCTGGTCAAACTTTTCTGAGGTTTTACTTTTCAAAACATCCATATGCTTATGGACGTGACAGAGTCCCTAACTAGAGAGAGAGAGAGAGAGTGAGTGAAAAAAGTGTGTGTGCGTGTGTGAAAGAGACTTGGACAACACATGATAAAAGTAGAGAAAAAGCGTGCGTGCCTTATGCAAACATATCACACATGCATCTTCGACAACGGAGGCAAGGTGAGGAGAGAGTGTGTGGTTGTTTGGAGCCGAGAGAGCAAGACCCCTAGCACGTGGCCAAGAGGGGTCTGACAAACAAGGGAGAGGTCGAGAGAGACGTACGGAGAAAACTCATACATGGGGAGGAGAGAGTGTATGTTTGTCATAGAGAGATCCCCTGGAGATCATGATGGGACTACATGGGTGGGAGATCGAGTGACAAGGCGTGTGCGCGATAGAAGATGCCCCGAGAGATATCGAGATAGATGTATGGATGGAAGGAGACAATACGTGTGTTCCTGATGGCTAGTAAGAGATAATCGTACTTAGGAGGGGGGGGAGTGCTTGCGCCTATGATGGAGTGAGGGATTATGGTACTTAGGGGGGTGCGTGTCACATGGAGAGAGAACAAGGGCGGAGAGTGTTGGATGGGTCTATATGTCTAGCGCGAGCGAGACATGTGTATGTGTGAACCAGGGAGATATAAGGCCAGTTTGGCTTGCGTCCTGAGCATCTTTTGCCTGGCCTGGGGTTGTGGCTGGATTTCATGCACGCTTGTTTGGTTGCTACCCTGTGAAAAAGAAAGCCCGCCTGGCCTGGGTTCCCTTGCACTTTAATTAGCCTGGCTGAACTCCAGACACTACAAGTAGCCTAGCCCAGGCGACCGATTTTGAACGCCTGGCCGTGCCTGGTCGTGTGGCCACGAGGCTAACATCAACATGGATGGATATTAGCATTAAATAATTGATGCATGGATTGATTGATGGGACGTTGATGCTTTGCCTGGCCCAGGCATGAACCAAACGCTTCAGCACCACACAAGCCTGGCCAGGCAGAAATATTTTACATCTCACATCCACACCAGGTAGTACCGGCCATCAAGGCATGAGGGTCAGGTCACGAACCAAATTGACCAATAAAGTTTGAGAGAGATTGAGGAGCCCCGATAAGGCTGAGTGGTGCGTCAGATAGCTGAGACGGGGAAAGAGATATTCCATCCGCTCGGTAATGCAGTGCATGTAAATTTTTTAGAAGTCAAAATTTGGAAACTTTGATCAGGTTTACGCAAATCTTATTTATATCTACAATACCAAAGATACATCATACAAAACTACATCTCATGGTGAATCTAATGGTATATGTTTGCCGTACTGGATGTAATTCTTTTTCTCCACGTACATGGTCAAACTTTGTGATGTTTGACTTTTCAATAAATCTATATGCTATGGACCGAGGAGAGTGCCTCAGTCGAGACAGATCAAGTGCGTGTGAAGGAGAATGAGTAAGTGTGCAAAAAGAGTATGTGTGTGAAAGAGAAAGTGACAACAAACGATAAATTAGAGAGAGACTGTGTGTTTTTTCGTTTCTTATGCGAACATATCACACATGCATCTCCGAGATGGAAAAGCGAGGCGAGGAGATACACGAAGATAGCTAGTGTGTGATTGTTTGCAACGGAGAGAGACACCCCTGTAGCACATGTCCAATAGAAGGTCGAGAGAGACACATGGATGGCATGGACGCATGGGGAGGAAGAGAGGGTGTGTTTGTGATAGAGTGATCCCGTCGAGATCATGAGGGGACTATATGGGTGGGAGATCGAGGGAGTGCGTGCGTGATAGAAAGATGCCCCGAGAGAATCGAGATAGACCATGCACATGTTTGTGATGGAGACTAAGATTATCTAGTCATATACATATAGGGGGGGACTGTGTGTGCCTACAATTGAGTGAGAGACCATCATACTTGGCTAGCTGGGCATGAGATTGTGTGTGTGCGGGTGTGAGATGGAGAGAGAACGAGGGGGAGAGATAGAGTTTTAGATGGGCCTATCGAGTGCGAGTGAGATATGCATGTGTATATGTGACCCAGGTGGATGGAGAGTTTGAGAGAGGGGGGGGGAGAGCTCCAAGATGACATAGTGGTGCGTGAGAGAGTTACGGGCAAAGAGCCAAGGAATTTGTGTGCGTACGATGAGTGCACCCAAGATATCTAGCTTGGACTAGCTAGAGTATCATACATAGTGTGTGAGAGAGACCTATAGATGGTGTATATATGCATGCGAGCTAGAAAGACCCCCCACACACACAAAGAGAGAGAGAGATGGAGAGAAAGGGAGAGAGACCAACAAGGTTTTTGTGTCGGATGCATGCGACATAATTGAAGATTGTCAGCAAGAGAGAGAGAGAGAGCGCGAGAGAGAGAGAGAGAACAGGAGTCTGGGAGAGGGGGAGGTCGCGTTTTATGCATCAAAGACTGATATAAACCATGTTTCGATATAAACTTGCATTCAAATATTTAAATTGGAGAACATGTTGTCTGCAATCCACACATGAACGGATATATGTGTATATCAAACACGTTCATTAATTTGACTTTCAACATGTTCATGGAGTACTATAATACTGTACAACATGCTACTCGATTGAGGTGTTCAATTTTGGATTTAGTTCACTATTTTGACCCACTGAACGAGCTATTTCATTGAATCGAGATATTTCATTTTGGGTTTGATTCGCGTTTTTGAGTGGGCTCAACTATTTTTCATATAGTAAATCGCTAGCAATGAGCATGTAAAAACACATTACTCCCGAGCATCATCTCTCCATCTAAAAAAGAAGTGGCAAGCTAATATTTCAAAATTTGATCCGAATCGACTTGGTAAGGTAGACGTGGATGCTCGTTCTCCCAAAATTTGAACGAACCGTTAAACATCCTCTCTGCTCGGTGGAATTCGCCTGAGCAAATAAATGGGAGACGCGAAATTACCGTCATGTGTGGAACACGCATCAATTGGCCCGTTGTACATCGAGGGTAGGTTCGTAACTTCATCCAAGCGCGCCTTCTCCTCGGACAAAATGACATGTGCTGAATAATTCATAAACCATGGTCGACAAAACACGCTCTCCTCTCCCAAAATAGCTCGCGCCCACTATTTCAAAACACACTCTCCTCGCCCGAAATCGCTCGCGCCCACTATAGTTCAAAACGCGCCCTCCTCGCCCGAAATTGCTCCCGCCCACTATTTGGGGAGAAGCAAAGTTACTCTACTATCCCCGACCCTCAATACACAGACCCAAGCTGAGATGCCTATAGGCAAGGGTAGAACTATAACTCCCCCTCACATTTTAGACAAATGCGTCCGTAAGACATGGTTCCACTCCCCTCCCAATCCCCCCGCCCCCATTCATACCTCGTCGGCACCAAATCACCTTCTCCCCGGGAAGCTCCCTTCTCCCGAGCCGCGAAACCTCAGCCCCACCTCCATGGCGCCCCCACCGCACTAATTTCACAGCCGCCCTCCTCCATAATGCTGGAGACGCTGTCCATTTGCCGTCGTGCACTGGGCCATGTGCCTCTTACTCCGTGCTGCTGGTGCTGCCTCGACGACGGCCGCATGAACTGTACCACAGCCGATTCACCCCCGCCGTTGTTCACGGCGTCGGAGTGGTTCCAACTTCGGATCCGTCCAGAGTCCTGGCGCTGCTTCCGCATAGCCGTCGACCGTCACGACATCGCTCTTTCCCTGCCGCCGGTCGCCACCACAACCGCGCCGGCCTCACCGACTCGGCAGCTGGACCTGCCTACTTCACCATGCCGCTAGATAGATTGCACCCTCATCTCAAATCACTGTATTTAGGCGTCAGTTGTCTGAATTTTTATTCTGAGCCAATCGATTCCCAATGGGAAGCAGCACCCCTCGAGGCAGCGGAGCTCATAGGCTGCCGGTTGGCTGGTGTCTAACGTAAGGGTGCGGGGCCGCATGTTCGCCGCGGAAGAAGTGCTTAGATGGCTATCTTTTAGAGTTGCATGGGTTGAAGGTACTACCACCGCCGGATCTGGATGACGGGGAGTCTTTGTGGATTGGCCCGGGGGCGGCGCAACCACGGCAGCGCGGTGGGGCGGGGAGCGGGGTTTTGGCCGGGGACACGGACGGCGGAGGCAGGCTACTCTGCCGTTGGTCGCTGGCTCTTCGGGGAAGATTCCGAATGGTGTCAGCCGGGAGGCACAAGACGGCCAGCCATCCGGCGTAGATCGGACAGTACCAAAATAAAATAAAATTGTGTGACCCCAATTTAGTCTTCAGTCAACAGACGTGTGACCACTCTCATACCTTGCTGTTGATCTCTTAGTGTATTTCTTCAGATCAAAGATATATGTTGTTTTGAACATTATGTGTTATCTGCATCTTCAGACACATCGTCTTCCGACTCACCGCAGCTGCTCCAACAAGGGAAGCATACACCATAAGGGAGCTATAGTCCCCACTCAATAGTTCCCTGCATCGAATGCGCATGCCCGACATGGACAACCACAACAACTACAGGGCCATCGACAAGTCATCACATGATGCTCACTCCTATGGATGGCAGCCAGATAGGTTGTACCCTCATCTTACTTGTGTGAAACATTTATGGCTTTGTTATTCATCTAAGCATGGAAAATAGATCATCACATTTCACTGTATATTCATGCGGATCTCTTACGGGCCTTGTTCAGGAGTTAACGTTGTTCCATAGTTCAGCTAAGATACTTGTTCTTTAGGTAACGTTGTTCCATAGTTATCATCCATTAGCCAATGTTATCCCACAGGCTGGTGATTATAGTATTATACCACTTCTAGTATTACCTATGTTGTTCTTTAATACTTTTGTGTGCCATCTAGTTAATCTCGAGTACAAACGATACATATTCTGTAGCTTTCATCTGTGTTCTCCCTTTAGTTTATGAGACCTGTTGCTGCTAGTTAACCCCAGTCCTACTATTTATGTCGTCTCCTACAGGCACTCATTACATAAATCTAACTACTAGTTGTCTTCCATGCATGTCAAATATAATTGCACACACTGATATATCCACAAGAACCTCATGGAGCAATGTAAAGGCCAATAAACTTGATGTCAATGATACCCAATATGATGGAACATGTAAAGGCAATTCTTTAGAAGACTTGCAGAAAGATGATGAATCCTCTTCACCCCACAAGGTCCTTGCTCTAACTTGGCCTGTGATATGGGTACAACATGCATATAATGTCCTGGAGTGTATCTACTCTGTTGCAATGCCATGTGCTTAGCATGCTGATCATGCATGTAAATATGTCATGCCTTCCTGTTTTTCAGTACCTATTCCATTCATGATAACATGTTTTCAAATTCAAGTACTGTCATTCTACTCTATCGTAATTCCATCTGCTTAATTTGGACATCATGCTTCTGAATATCTTATGCATTGTTATTCATCAGTATGTACTTCATATGTCTACCATACCATGTTTTTTACATTGAAGTGCTGTTCTAGTGCTCTGTTGCAATGCCATCTTATTTTCCCAATCATACACGTGTATGTTGCCTTAGTTATTTCTGTACATATTCCGCTAGCATACAGTTTTACATTCAACTAGTGTTTTTTTGCTATGTTGTCCTGTCGTATCCCTAGCTCTTACACCATACTCCCTCCGTCCGGATTACATGTTGCCAAAATGGACAAAAAAGGATGTATGTAGAACTAAAATACGCCTAGAACCATCCATTTTTTCCGGATGGAGGGAATACATGTCAATATGTCATGCCTTTCTATTCTTCAGTACCTATTCCATCTCTCTGCTGTCGCATGTTTTATAATTAAAGCACCATTCTTCTATACAAGGCACGCAAGGGGAAGACAACTATGTTAGAATATGAAGGGTTACAAACAAGGCCTTTGCAAAAGATCCAAACGCCAGGAGATAATAAACCAACTCCAGTTTTTATAGATACTGCTCCAGCACAGAGAAACCCAACTCCTACTGATAATAAGCAGATTCCAGTGGCCAAAGAACTAGTCCGCTCCAGTCCAGCAAAAATATGCCAACTCAATTCTAAGAAGCGTGTGCATATCCTTGCATCATGAAATTTTATAGCATGCTGATCATATTTTCTACATGTTTCTTACCCATCTCTCTTTTAGAAAATAAGCTTAATAGATAGAAGAATTTCTGCAATGGTATCGTTTATGAGGAAAGATTCTTGCAGGAATTCTCTGTGCTCTAATGTAGA
The DNA here is from genome assembly GCF_002162155.2 of Triticum dicoccoides. NCBI lineage: Eukaryota > Viridiplantae > Streptophyta > Magnoliopsida > Poales > Poaceae > Triticum > Triticum dicoccoides. Next base: position 73,344,127 of record NC_041384.1, on the reverse strand, counting down.
TGTAAGTACCTGTTGTATATCACTATATTTTTACATCAGTATGTATTTTGTTAATCGGCGTGAATCCAATCTTTATCTGATCTAAATTTAGTTGTAGCAAAATGTATGATTAAAGGCCACAATGTTGACTTTTGCAAGGAAAACTGCATGGTAGTTTTGCATCCTGAGGTGCATGAGTGTACTATCTTATATCAGTGGGTTTGAATACTTTGGTTATGTAGTGGGTTTTCAGTGTTTTTTACTGTGTTGTCCTGTCGTATCCCTAGCTCTTACATCATAATCCATCCGCCCGGATTAAATGTCGCAGCAATGGATAAAACTGGATGTATCTAGAACTGAAATACGCCTAGATCCATCCATTTATTTCCGGATGGAGGGAATACATGTCAATATGTCATGCCTTTCTATTCTTCAATACCTATTCTATCTCTGTTGTAGCATGTTTTATAACTGAATCACCATTCTTCTATATAAGGCATGCATGGCGAAGACGACTATGTTAGAATCTGAAGGGTTACAAACCAGATCTTTGCAAAAGATCCAAACGCCAGGAGATAATAAACCAACTCCATTTTTCATAGATACTGCTCCAGCACAGAGAAACCCAACTCCCACTGATAATAAGCAGATTCCAGTGGCCAAAGAACTAGTCCGCTCCAGTCCAGCAAAAGAATGTCAACTCCATTCTAAGAAGTGTGTGCGTATCCTCGCATCATGAAATTTTATAGCATTCTGATCGTATTTTCTACATGTTTCTTACCCATCTCTCTTTTAGAAAATAAGGTTAAATGATACAAGACTTCCTCCATTGGGATCATATTCGAGGAAAATATCTTGCGGGAATTCTCTGTTCTCCAATGCTGATGTAAGTACCTGTTGTATATCACTATATTTTTACATCAGCATGTATTTTGTTAATCGACGTGAATCTAACCTTTATCTGATCTAAAATTAGTTGTAGCAAAATGTTAAAGGCGCTAATGTTGATTTTTGTAAGGAACACTGCCTGGTAGTTCTGCATACTGAGCTGCATGAATGTACTATCTCATATCACGCACATTACTGAATTGTAGTGCTTTTCTGCTTGCCCATTCATTCATTGTGTCAATGTTGCTTTCGTATTACCTTACCTGGTTGATGATAGCTGTGCCATATTGTGTTAATTTGGTGTAGGCTAGTTGCCCAAACGTTCGTTGTGTCAATGTTGCTTTCCTATTATCTGACTTGGCCAATGATAGCAATGTTAGTGTGTTAATTTTGTGCAGGCTGCTAAAGATAAGAAGACAAACTCTGAAAACAGCAAGGCAACCCCATTGTTTCTTTCCAGTAAATCTAGGCTAGGTAATATGGCAATAACTCATGATTAATCTGTTTGGTTCCCGTCCTAATTTATGTTATGACGCAGTGGTCGAGACACTCTCCACTATCAATAATACAAGCCTACCAAAATCGCCATCTGAATCTGTTCAGTATCCTCTGTCTCGAATGCAAAGGAATAAATGTATGTTTGTGAACCAATTAATGGCCGAAGCAATGATGGAAATGGTGGATGAATCAGAGGTGCAGAGTCGTACGACACAACAACTGATCAATGTTTTCAGAGACAGTGTAGCAAAGCAGCAAGAACTTGCCCACATGCTTATGGGCGTCATCTATGCTGAGGTTGCAGATTGTGACGTTGTAGATGGTTAGGTTCTGCTCATTTATTTGCACTGGCATCAATCTTTGATTGCCCAGTGGATGTAATTTCCTATAATATATGCTGGATGTGCAACGTTATTCCCTGTATGCCATACCTTTGCTTGATCGGTTTTGGTCCTGTGCATAATTGCTCGTCGTAATGGGCTCAAATTATCTAATTTGGCCTAAAGACATGAGCGAACTTTAGTGGGCCCATTAAGTTAATGGGCCATTACTAGGCTGAAAGTTAATGGTCGGCCCTCTTACCTCCCGGGTCGTTAACAGGTCGACATCGAAGCGGGCAATAGTTGGCCCCAATTTATTTCACGGGCCGTTAACATGCCATTACTAAGTTTGGGCTACATATGGCCCAACTATACTGTAGGCCTTTAGCAGGCCGAAAGAGACAGCGGGCTTGTACTGGACCATGAAGAGCATGGGCCGCTAAGAGGCCGAAAGTTAGGTCGTATTGTAAATGACCCAACTGTGTTGTGGGCCTTTAGCAGGCCGAAAGAGAAACCGGGCTGGTATTGGACCATGAAGGGCATGGGCCGTTAAAAGGCCAAAACTAAGGTCCGACTACAAATGGCCCAACTCATTTATGGTCCGTTAATAGGCCGAAAGGCACACAGGGCCGGGAATTGGCCCAAAACTTAAATGGGTCGCTAAAAGGCCAAAACTCAGGCCCGACTACAAATGGCCCAACTGATTTATGGGCCGTCAACAGGATGAAAGTGACACCAGGCCAGAAATTGGCCCAACACTTAAATGGGCTGCTAAAAGGCCGAAACTCAGGTCCGACTACAAATGGCCCATCAGATTTATGGGTCGTCAACAGACTGAAAGACACACTAGGCCAGAAATTAGCCCAACATTTAAATGGGTCGCTAAAAGGCCGAAAGATGTACATCCTAAAAATTGGCCCATCCATTAAATGGGCCGTTAACAGGCCGAAATCTCATCGGGCTGATATTGAGCCCAAATATATAGCGGCCTGTTAACGGGCTCGAACTGACGATGGGCTGCAATGGTGTCAAATCTTTAACGGGCTGTTGACGGGCCGAATTGGCACATATCGTATGGGCCGTGGGCTTAAATGGACCTGACACAAGTAGGCCTTATATGGGCTGGCCTGCTAATTTTTACTGGGCCGACCTTTTTCACCGGAATGGGCCACTGTTGGGCCGTGCCACGTGTCGACCTATCATAGGCGCCTCCTGTCCAATGAGTGGATGACATCTGTCCCAACGGTGAGGCAACACATGTTTCCTTCGGCCAATCAGAATTTTACACGTGGAAATTTCCCATTGGTCAGGGTTGTTAACGGGTTATTGGATCCAAAATCCGACCCGATAGCTTAACGGTGTTCCATTACGGTGGATGCCACGTGTCGGTCACCCTTGACAAAAGCACTTCTGTGACGCGTGATTTATCGTCATGGAAGTGGACACTTCCGTGATGATAATTTTGGTAATGTCATGGAACACTTCTACGACAGCACAGGTATGACTATCTTGATTCTGTCATAAAATCGTCATGGATGTACATGCATGACAAAAAACACGACCTACTGTGACAAACACGTATCATCACGGAAGTGTAGTTTTTTTGTAGTGAGAGTATTCAACCCAAATTTATTGATTCAACACCTGGAAACTTAATATCTGCAGCAAAGTCTTTAGTAGCAAAGTAATATGATAGTAGTGGTAACGATAGCAAAAGTAATGTTTTTGGTATTTTGTAGTGATTGTAACAATAGCAACGGAAAAGTAAATAAGCGAAGAACAATATATAGAAAGCTCGTAGGCAATGGATCGGTGATAGAGAATTATGCTGGATGTGGTTCATCATGTAACAGCCATAACCTAGGGTGACATAGAACTAGCTCCAATTCATCAATGTAATGTAGGCATGTATTCCGAATATAGTCATACGTGCTTATGGAAAGAACTTGCATGACATCTTTTGCCCTACCCTCCCGTGGCAGCGGGGTCCTAGTGGAAACTAAGGGATATTAAGGTCTCCTTTTAATAGAGTACCAGACCAAAGCATTAACACATAGTGAATACATGAACTCCTCAAACTACGGTCATCACCGGAAGTGGTCCCGATTATTGTCACTTCGGGGTTGCCGGATCATAACACATAGTAGGTGACTATAGACTTGCAAGATAGGATCAAGAACTCACATATATTCATGAAAATATAATAGGTTCAGATCTGAAATCATGGCACTCGGGCCCTAGTGACAAGCATTAAGCATAGCAAAGTCATAGCAACATCAATCTCAGAACATAGTGGATACTAGGGATCAAACCCTAACAAAACTAACTCGATTACATGAGAAATCTCATCCAACCCATCACCGTCCAGCAAGCCTACTGAGGAAGTCTTGGATTAGGGGGTCTCCGGATAGCCGGACTATATCCTTTGGCCGGACTATTGGACTATGAAGATACAAGATTCAAGACTTCGTCCCGTGTCCGGATGACTCTCCTTGGCGTGGAAGGCAAGCTAGGAAATATGGATATGAAGATCTCCTCCCTTTTAACCGACTCTGTGTAATCCTAGCCCCCTCCGGTGTCTATATAAACCGGAGGGTTTAGTTCGTAGGACAACATACAATCATGCCATAGGCTAGCTTCTAGGGTTTAGCCTCTACGATCTCGTGGTAGATCAACTCTTGTAATACTCGTATCATCAAGAACAATCAAGCAGGACGTAGGGTATTACTTCCATCAGGAGGGCCCGAACCTGGGTAAATATCATGTCCCCTGCTTCATGTTACCATCCGCCTTAGATGCACAGTTCGGGACCCCCTACTCGAGATCCGCCGGTTTTGACACCGATATTGGTGCTTTCATTGAGAGTTCCACTGTGTCGTCATCATAAGGGGGATGGCTCGTGTCGGGGGACTGATCCACGGACACCTATGGGACCGGCGGGCCGAGTCCCTTTCGGTTCGTCGGGGGCGGAGATCGTGCAAAGAGCGGATCGAGGCGAAGCACACGAGCGGTTTACCCAGGTTCGGGCCGCACGGATGCGTAAAACCCTACTCCTGCTTTGTGGTTTGTATTGAGTTCTTGCTCGGGAGCGCAGAGAGCTACAGTACACCCCAGCAGCTAACGAGACCGAGCGTGAGTGTCCTCTCCTGAACCAGCTAACCCCCTCTATGTTGCATGTGGGCCTCCTTTTATATGCTCAAGGGGTCACCGACAGGTGGCAACGGAGACAAAGGGTAAAAATGGAAAGGTGCTGCGGTAGGTACAGCTACCTGCTACAGTGTATCATACCTAACCCTGACAGCAGGGGATAAGGGCATTAAATGCCCGTCTGCGTCGCCTAAACAGTGCAAAAGGGACCGTCAGGGACGCCACCGCTTGCCACGATGGCAATCTTGTCAGCGCCGCTTGCCACCGCGCACCCCTGGCTTCACAGCCTCCCGCCACGTACGCCTGGAAGGGTCCCAGAGCGACACGTTGGTGGATGCGCTGGAGCGCGGGCACAGAGTGGTGGCTTCCCGCAGCAAGTGCCTTGCCGCGGTCGTTGTCTTGTCGCGTCCGGGAGCTTGTCGCTCACCGGGCCTTGCCGGGGCGCGTGGCGCGCCGCGACAAGTTCCTTGAGATGCCTTGGGTGGCCTTCTCGGCAAGCTCCTCTTGCCGGGGTCTTGAGATGCTTTTGTTGCCCTTCCCGGCAAGCTCCTCTTGCTAGGGTCTTGTCTCCTTGACTTGGATACTTTGTTCTTGAATGGCTCCAAAGGAACCACGGAGGACCTTGGCGGTCACCCGGCAAGCCTTGCCGCGGGATGCTGCGACTGCCCGTGCACCAGTTCGGGATACTAGGGTACCCCTACTCTAGTACACCGACAGGAGCCCCCGGGCCTGGGCCATACACGGTGCCGAGCGCTGTTGGGCCAGGCCCAAATCAGGGCACGGGCACGCGCGGCCTGGGTTACGCCGTATCTCTATCCGTATCCACCGCGCCCTCCCCGAACGGCACGCGTTGAATGCGGCGTCGTGGGAGAGATCGTGGGTGGTTTCTTTATTCGGAAATGCGGAACGTCCGCCCCCTCCCTCTTTATAAGCAGGGGAAACAGGGGTAGTTCGCCCATTCGCCAGTTGCTGCTTCAATCTCGGAAATCTCCGCCGCTCCCTCGTTTCCCAAAGCCGAAAGAGAGCAGCGCCCCGCCCCCATCGCCACCAGCACCACCAACGCCGTCGGCCTCCTCCACCACTTCCGCCATGGCTCCGAAAGCCGACAAGGGGAAGGTCGTGAAGTCGACCGAGGCGCAACGGCTTGCGGTGCTGCGAAAGGAGCGGGCGGTCTTCCCCCCCAAGCTCGCCGCGAGGGAGCTGAGGGAGAACTACTACCTCTTCTGGTCAACGGAGACGCGCGCGCATCCGCGCACGAAGGTACTCCCCGCCGCCGCTTGGAAGAAGGCCCCAAACGGATACCCCTTCTTCGCATTGTTCTTCTACTGTGGGCTCTGCCCGCCTTTCTCTGAATTCTTCTGCGACATCATGAATACCTACGGATTCCACCTCCTTGACTTCACCCCCAATGCCGTTCTGACCATGGCAGTTTTCGCACATCTCTGCGAAAACTTTGTCGGAGTCCATCCCAACGTAGCCCTCTTCCGCCACTTCTTCATACCCCGAGTAGAGAGAGGAGAGCCTCTATCCGGTGGAATTGCCTGGATCTCAAGGGCCGACAAGAAGGAAACTTATCTGGAGGGAGAATTCCGCGGCAAGTGGGAGGAGTGGAGAGCAGACTGGTGCTGGATCGACGAGGAGAACCCGCAGCCATTCATCACCCGGCGCCAAACCCCAGTAGCACGCGGCAGCGATTGGAGTGACGTGGCCCCGGAAGACGACAGGCTGAAGATTGCTGTCACCCGAATCCTGCGCCTCAGGCTTGCCGGGCTAACTATAGGCGCTGTTGGCGCAGACTTTCTTCGCCACCGCATCGCCCCCCTGCAGGAACGGGGGAGACCTACTTGGGAGTTCAAGAATGCGGCAGATATCATGAGGCTGCGGCCGGGCCTCAACTTCAACTTCACAGTTTTGGAGCTCAACGCGATGCTCCAGGAACTCTTCAAGTATGACCCCCAACATCCCGAAGTTTTCAGGTTGCCGGGGGGCGTCGTTCCGCTGTGCAACAATTCCTCGCTCGACCGCATCCGTGCAATGATGCCGGAGTGCGACTCGCATGGAATTGTGCCAACTTGGCAGGAGCCTACAGACGACGTCGTGCAGCAGTTCTTCGATGACTTGGTAGAAGTGCCAATCCACTCCGACGAGAAGGATAGCCTCACCCACGACACTACGGATGCGAAGATGGCACTTATCGCCACTAGGCTGGAAGAGGCGGCGGCAGCCGTAGCCGCGGGCGAGTTTGGGTTCACCGTGGAGGAGGCAGATGCAGCGGAGGCGGCAAGTCATGCTGAGTGAGGGGAGCCCGCCGGCGAGAAAGAGCTTGCCGGCGAGAAAGAGCTTGCCGGTCGTGGCGTCGAGTCGAGTGAGCCCGCCAAGGATACGAGCGGCTCGCTGGAGATCAACTCGTCTTCCACCTCGTCTTCAGACAGCTCGCCGCAAGCAGAGCCGCAAGCAAAGCCTCCATCCCCACCAAGAAGGCGTCTCCGCAAGGCCGGTGACGTAGCAGAGCGGCAAGCGAGTCAACAGCCGCCGCACCGCGCGACACGCTCCACCGCGGCAAGCACTGTTGCCGCGGGAGCATCTCACGCTGCAACGACAACTGGAGCGGGGCCCTCCCGGACCACCACTTCTACTCCAGCCGGAGCGGGGTCGTCTCAGACCACCGCCACTGCTCCCGCCAAGCGGCCAAGGGAAGCTACTCCTCCGCTTCCTCGTGCCGGATGTGAGCCAGACTTCGACTTCTCCGCGTTCAGCTCCGACGAGGAAGAAGCAGAAGAGTAAGATTTCCTTGTTATACTTGCAGTTCTTCAATCCTTGCTGTTTGTCTCGTATCTCATTCGCTTTTCTCTGAACTTGTTCCTCTTTAGGACTCTGGCCCAGAGAGCAGCAAAGAGGGCCAAGGTCCCGGTGATTGTCATCGAGGACGAACCTACTGCGACAACAGGAGGTGCGCCCGAGACAACCTTGCCGGACCCGGCAACCCTTCTCCAGAGCAGCCCCCAGCGTAAGTATATGGTTTGCTTTCCGCTTGTGAGGTGCGCATGGATACTCTATCTTTGCTGATATTTGATTGCTGATTTGTGTAGGAGCAGAGCAGCCCCACCAGGAGCCAAGGGAGAATCCCCCGACGAGGGAGAACTCTCCGGCAAGGGAGGGCTTCCCGGTAAGGGAGAAGTCTCCGGCAAGGGAGGGTTCTCCGGCAAGGGACAGCACCAGCGGCCCCCCGACAGCGGAGACCACGACTGCAGAACCTGGTGCAGGTACTCCTCTTGCTTCAGAACTTCCCTTGGGTTCTCCTTCTTGTTGGATCTTCTTTTTGTTGGATTTTTGCTTGACTCTTCTCCCCTTTTCCGGCTGTCAGACCCATCTGCTACGGAGCCGATGGAGACCGAGGTTGCCGCCGACGACGCTGCTGCTACCGAGGGAGCAGCCGGTGCTGACGATCCCACCGGCGCAGAGGCCGCCAAGGATGCCGCCGCAGCAACTGGCGAGGGGTCCGGCGATCGCACTGATGGTCTTGAGGCCGCAGGAGCGCCAGGCGCTGCGCCGACCGCCGACCCGTCTGCCGCTGCCGCAGCGCCAGGCTCCGAAGAGCCCCAGCCCGGCGTCTACTTGAAGGCCGGTGATGGCATCTTCATCAACCTCCCCTGGGCGTCGAGCTCCAGGGCGCCGGTCGAGGGAGAGATCTTCGACGGGGAGGTGCTCGCCTCCGCTGGGCTGACGCTGGTTGACGCGCCGAGCAGCAGCAGCAACGAGCCTGAGGAGGAGCGGCTGCTGCGGAAATTGTTGTCGCTCTACCGTGCGTGGCAAGCCAAGCTGGAATCCCGCGAGGCGCTTGTCGCGAAGGCAGGAGTAGACATCGAAAAGCGTGTGGAGGAGCTCCGGGGTCTCTACCAGGAAGCTCTCCGGTCCTTGGCAGAGGAGCGGGAGCAACTTGCCGAAGCGCAGAAGGCCTTCCTCCTCGAGAAGGCTGAAATCAGAGAGCAGCAGCGGCTTGCCGCTGAGAAGTTGTCCGCGCAGGAAGGCGAGCTGGCGCAGTGGAAGGTCAATCTTGACGCCCACGAGGAGGAGCTTGCCGCGCGCGAGGAAAAATTTGGCGGAGCCCTCAAGCAAGCGGAAGATGCTGCCACAGCCGCCGAGGCTGCCAAGAAGGAGCTGGAGACGAAGGTGGCGCAGCTGGAGGCCGATCTCGTCGAGAAGGGCAAAGAGCTCAGCGCCGCCAAGGTCTCCAACATGGATCTTGAGTTGAAGCTGACCACTTTGACCAAGACGCTGGACGGCGCCAAGGAGCAAGAAGCGGCCTTGAAGGAGGAGATCAGGGCCGACAAGGCGCTGCTGGAGAGTGCTGCCGCCACCCAGAATGCTTTCAGGGAGACTGTGGAGCACTGGACGGAGAGTCTTGTGAGTGTTTCCGTAGACATTGACAGGGAGCTGGCGCAGCTAGGGATGGAGGATCTCGGGTATCCCTCCGACGAGAACCTCCAACCCAGCGCCAATCTTGTCTTGTTCTTCAAAGGCATGGCGACGGCCCTCCAGCGACTCCGGGAGAGGATCCCAAAGCAGCTTGCCGACGAGTCGCGCAAGATCTGCGCGGGAGCTCTTCAAAAAGTGTTGGTGAAGGTGGCCTTCCGCAATCCGGGCCTCAACCTCACCAACGTCCTCAGGACCTTGCCGCCAGATGCTGATCTGGAGGCGCTCAAGACCCTTGTCGCACCCATTGTGGACAAGGTGAGTGGGATCAAGAGGATCGAGGGCGATCGCGTAGACTAGGCCGCCCGTTTTCTTCTTTTCTTGTCGCTGCTGGTCATGTTATGAGAACAATCTGTTAGAGCTGCGACAAGATACCTTGTAATATAACTCTAATCTGGGTAATGATTGCAATGTTATTCCCTTTACTCGATTCCTCCCTTTGTATGTTTTCGCCCTATGCTTTTAGGGAACTTGCCGGTGCAGGCACCCGAGCCGCGAGCACTGAGTGCGGGACGTCAGCAGCCTGCTGGCGGTGCCGCTACCTACAAGAAACCTTGTTGCAACTAGTTGCAGCTCACTTAAGTTGTTGAGCGGACTCGAAACAAAGTAAGGGCGCAACTAGCTACGAGTTGGTTCCTCCGCGCACAGCTTTTCCATACAAAGCACGGTCGTTCAAGGGAGATAACTTAAAATTTTTAAAAATCTGATTGCTCAAATTTTGGCACTTAGCTTTTCTGTTGTTTGCTTCCCGGCAAGGCGAAACTTCCTTGAACGACGCCTGGTCCATACCATTATCTTCTCCTTCCCCCCCGGCAAACTTTTGGTGAGGGAACCTTCCTTTCCTTGACAAAAAAGAAAGAAGAGAAAATAAAGATATGGAGCCTTACGGCTCGTTATTGCTTACCGGGGAGTAGGTGCTGCACAAAGTGTCAGATAACACATGCAAAAGATAGAAAGCATGAAATTGACAAGATGTGCGGAGCACATGAGCTTTACTTATGCACGGGGTCTGCGCCCGGCTTTGTACAAAGGATTACATGCAACAGCGGCAAGACTTGTACAAAAGGTGGTTGCCGGAACAGGTTCCGGCAACCGCGCCTTACGGGCAAAACTTAGAAGATGCTCAATGTTCCAGGAGTTGCTCACCGGAATGCCATCTTCGGTCTCAAGGCGGACAGCGCTAGGCCTAGTGACTCGTTTCACCCGGTAAGGGCCTTCCCACTTCAGCGTCAACTTGTTGGAATTCTTGGCGGACTGAACACGCTGAAGAACAAGGTTGCCTTCCTCGATACTTCTGGCACTAACTTTGCGGCTATGGTAGCGGCGCAAAGCTTGCTGGTAGCGAGCAGCTCGCACAGCAGCCTGAAGACGGTCTTCCTCAAGGAGCAGCGCGTCATCTTGTCGCAGCTGCTCTTGCTCGAGCTCATCATAAGCGAGCACTCGAGGTGACCCGTATACGAGTTCCGTGGGGATAACTGCCTCTGCTCCATAGACTAGAGCGAAAGGTGTCTGTCCGGTGGCTCGATTTGGCGTCGTTCTGATCGACCAAAGAACCATCGGCAGCTCCTCGATCCAGTTTCTTCCGCACTTGTGCAGCCTGTCAAAAGTTCTGGTCTTGAGCCCGCGCAGCACTTCAGCATTTGCCCTCTCCGCTTGACCGTTGCTTCTCGGGTGAGCAACAGAAGCGAAGCAGACCTTGGCGCCAAGATCTTGGACGTACTGCATGAAGGTGCGGCTCGTGAATTGTGTGCCGTTATCGGTAATTATCCTGTTAGGGATTCCGAAGCGGCAAACAATCGACCTGAAGAACTTGACTGCTGACTGTGCTGTCACCTTCCTCACTGGTTCCACTTCCGGCCACTTTGTGAACTTGTCGATTGCTACGTACAAGTACTCAAAGCCCCCGACTGCTCGGGGAAAGGGGCCGAGGATGTCAAGCCCCCAGACCGAAAATGGCCAGGATAAAGGGATCATCTGGAGAGCTTGAGCTGGTTGGTGTATCTGCTTGGAATGGAACTGGCACACTTCACACTTGGTTACTTGTGCAGTTGCATCCTAGAGGGCTGTCGGCCAAAAGAAACCTTGCCGGAATGCTTTGCCGACAAGTGCTCTTGCGCCAATGTGGTGTCCACATATGCCTCCATGTATCTCTGCCAACAGCTTTTGTCCGTCTTCCCGGGGAATACACTTCAATTTCACACCGTTGAGTCTTCTTCTGTACAGTGTCTTGTCGACGAACTGGTACATACTTGACTGCCGGGCTACTCTTTCCGCTTCTTCTTGCTCTTCGGGTAGTTCTCCTGTCTGAAGGAAACGGACAATCTGCTGTGCCCATGCTGGAGCCTGTGGCTCGACAACAAGGACTAAAGGCAAATCTGCTGCTGCGGGAACAACCGCTTCTACGGTGAGAACCTGCGGCTCTGCCGGAGCTTGACGTTCCCCGGCAAGTTTGCCGGAGCAAAACTTGTCGGGAGCTTCTGCTTCAACGGAACAAACCCTGGGGCTTGCCGGAGCAGACTGCTCCTCAGCGCAAGGCAAATCTGTTGCTGCGGGAATGTCCGCTTCTACGGCGGGAACCTGCGGCTCTGCCGGAGCTTGACGTTCCCCGACAAGCTTGCCGGAGCAAAACTTGTCGGGAGCTTCTGCTTCAACGGAACAAACCCTAGGGCTTGTCGGAGCAGACTGCTCCTCAGCGCTCTTGGCGTTGATCTTGGGGACCTTCTTGGCGGCGGCTTCGGGAAGCTCTGCCCGCAAATAGTCACCAGAAATCAACTTCCTCTTCTTGCTCTGTCCAGTCGGTGGCGTTACGGACGGTTGAGTCAGCTTGAGCACAAAGATCCCTGGTTCCACAGGTAACTTAAGTGCGGCGCACTTTGACAGGCCATCGGTAATGGCGTTCTGAGCTCTTGGAACATGCTCCATCTGTAGGCCGTCAAAGCGCTCTTCTAGCTTTCTCACTTCATCGACGTAAGCTTCCATCAACGAACTCTGATAGCTCTTGTTTACTTGGGGGATGACAAGCTGCGAGTCACCCCTGACAATGAGCTTCTTGATCCCAAGGTCTGCCGTGATCCTGAGACCGGCAAGCAAGCCTTCATACTCTGTAGTATTGTTTGTTGCTTGCTCCTTGGGAAAGTGCATCTGGACTATGTACTTGAGGTGCTCTCCGGTGGGTGCGATAAGCATCATGCCAGCGCCGGCGCCTTGCAGCGAAAAGGCACCGTCAAAGTACATCAACCACTCTTTGCTTGCTTCCTTGACGGGGATGCTCGTTTCTGGAATTTCTTCATCTGGTGTTGGCGTCCATTCTGCTATGAATTCCGCCAATGCTCTGCTCTGGATAGTTGAAGTACTCTCAAACTTGAGGCCAAAGCTTGACAGTTCCAGTGCCCACTCAACAATCCTGCCTGTCGCTTCTGGATTCTGTAGTATACTCTTCAGGGAAAGCGAGTGACAACTGTGATGTCATGTGCTTGGAAGTAATGGCGCAGCTTTCTCGAGGCCATGAGAAGGCCGAAAAGCAATTTCTGCACGCCAGAGTAACTTGACCTAGCCCCCTGTAGAAGGGAACTGACAAAGTAAACTGGGCGCTGCACCATTCTCTTCTGTATCTCCTCGCGCGCCTGCACAGATCCATCCTTGTCGGGACCAGAGCTTGCCGGGGAAGCCCCTTGCTTGTCACTGGATGCGCTTGCCGTGGTTGCTGGCTCGCCATCCGCCTCCCTCTCTGCTACTAACGCAGCACTAACCACTTGATTGGTTGCCGCTATATACAGCAGCAACTTCTCTTGTGGCTTAGGTGCGACAAGTATTGGAGGGGAGGACAGGTATCTTTTCAAGTCTTGCAGCGCAGCCTCCGCTTTCGGAGTCCATTTCATTGGACCTGCCTTTTTCAATAATTTGAAAAATGGCAGGGCGTGCTCAGCAGACCTAGAGATAAACCTGCTGAGAGCAGCCACGCAACCGGCAAGTCTTTGTACATCCTTGACGCGGTTTGGTGCTTCAATCTGCTCAATGGCCTTGATCTTGTCCGGATTGGCTTCGATTCCCCGCTGGGATACGAAGAACCCGAGAAGCTTGCCGGAGGGGACTCCAAACACGCACTTCTCGGGGTTGAGCTTGAGGCTGATCTTGCGCAGACAAAGGTCTCGTCTAAATCTTGGATTAGAGTTGCCTTGTCCTTGCTCTTGATCACTATGTCATCCATGTAAGCTTCCACATTTCTGTGTATTTGTGGATGAAGAGCGACATGGACTACCCTTGCAAATGTTGAACCAGCATTTTTTAAACCGAAAGGCATCCGTACGAAACAGTACGTGCCACATGGAGTAATAAATGCGGTCTTCTCCTCATCCTCTTCTGCCATGAAGATCTGATGGTATCCTGAGTATGCATCAAGAAATGAAAGCAAATCACATCCGGCCGTGGAGTCAACAATCTGGTCAATGCGCGGCAAAGGAAATGGGTCTTTGGGACAAGCTTTGTTGACATCGGTAAAGTCGATACAAAGTCTCCATTTCCCGTTCGCCTTGCGCACGACTACAGGATTGGCCAACCACGTAGGATGGAGCACTCCTCTGACAAGGCCTGTTGCTTCCAACTTGTTGATCTCTTCTGCAATGAATTCTTGGCGCTCCACTGCTTGCTTCCTGATCTTTTGCTTGACGGGCCGCGCATGAGGACAAACGGCAAGGTGGTGCTCAATTACTTTCCTGGGAACACCGGGGATGTCAGACGGTTGCCACGCAAACACATCAACATTCGCCCGCAGGAAAGCAATGAGCGCGCTTTCCTATTTGGGGTCGAGAGTGGCACTGATGGTGAAGGTTCCACCAGTGCCGTCCTCCTTGGCGGACACCTTCTTGGTCTCTGGCGGAGCTGCCATTGTCTGCTTACACTTGCTGGTGGAGCTCGATGGTGCGTCCTCGACGGCAGCGCAGCACTCCGAAGAGGTGCGCTTGCCGGAGTAGGCATCAGAACTCTTGTCGGACTTGGTCTTCTTCCCCCCGGGAGCTTCAACGGCAAGTGACTTGCAGTCTGCTGCGGCTGCCGCTTCCCGGTAGATCTTGTCGGCGCAGATAAGAGCATCTTTCTTGTCGCCGGGGACAGAGATGACGCTTATCGGGCCTGGCATCTTCAGCATGTTGTATGCATAGTGAGAGGCTGCCATGAACTTGGCGAGTGCTGGACGGCCAAGTATCCCATTGTAAGGCAATGGAATATCGGCAACGTCAAAAGTGACCCTCTCAGTCCTGAAGTTCAGCTTGCTGCCAAATGTTACTGGCAACGTGACCTTCCCCTTCGGCTTGCTCCTTCCCGGGTTAATTCCTTGGAATGTGTCGGTCTCTTCAAGCTCGCTGTCAGGGATCTAGAGTTTCTGGAGTACAGCGGAGGAGATCAGGTTCAAGCCGGCCCCGCCGTCAACTAGCATCTTAGTGACCTTAAGGTTGCGGATAGTTGGTGAAACCAACATCGGCAAGCACCCGACCGCAGTTGTGCGATCAGGGTGGTCCTCAATGTTAAAGATGATAGGCGTGCTAGACCATTTCAGAAGCTTGCGTGACTCGACAGGTGGTTCCACTGCATTGACTTCCCGCACCCACTGCTTGAGTTGGCGGTGCGAAGTATGCAGAGAAGCACCACCGTCAACGCACAAGACCTCTGTGGCTTTTTGGAACTCCTGCTCACTGGTCTCGACATCATCCATGTCTTCATCGTCGTCGTCGTTATCTTCATCCTTGTCGCGGCCGCGGGGAGGTCTGTCTCCTTGCCGCTGCTTGGCCTTGCCACGGCGTCCTCCCCGGCCGGCGCGCTTCTTGCCGGATTCTCCAGCGCCTCCTTGGGCCCTCTCCTTGTCGCGTCGCTCGTATTCAGCCTTTTGCTGCTGGACAAGCTGCTCGACCTTCTTGCAGCTTTGGAGGTCATGGCCCTTGGTGCGGTGGATCTTGCAGTACTGCTTGTCGGTGCCGTCCTGCTTGTCGGCGACCGCCACAGCCTGGCAGTTGGAGCATGCGGCAATCTCCTTGCCGGAGCTACCAGCTTTGGCTTTCTTGGCGCCACCTTCGTTGCCGGGCTGCTCAACAACTAGCACATCTTTGCCTTTCTTCTTCCTGTTGTTCCGCCGCCGGTTTTTCTTTGCCGGGGCAGTATCCTCGCTGTCAGATCCTCCTGCTCCTGTATTCTCTCCGGGGAGTTTCCTCCCTTCCTCGGCACGTGCACACTTGTCGGCCAGGGCATACAGCTCACTGACGTCTCTGATCTTGCACATCGCCATCTCCTCCCGCATCCTGCGGTTATGCACGTTCTGATGGAACGCGCTGATGACCGCGGCAGGGTGAACATCTGGGATGTTGTGCTGTACACGGCTGAATCTCTGAATGTACTTGCGCAGGGGCTCTCCTTCCTTCTGGGCGAGCAGATGAAGGTCACTTTCTTGGCCATGGGGTTTGTGGCCGCCTGTAAAGGCGCCGACAAGCTGATGGCATAGGTCTGCCCAGGAAGATATGGAGTTGTCCGGCAAGTGCATGAGCCAGGACCTGACGTTGGGCTTAAGCACCAGCGGGAAGTAGTTGGCAAGGATCTTGTCGTCCCGCCCCCCGGCAGCCTGCACCGCGATGGTGTACATGCTGAGGAACTCCGACGGATGCGACTTGCCGTCGTACTTCTCTGGTACGTCTGGCTTGAAATTCTTCGTACTGGGCCACTGGACTTGCCGCAGCTCACGAGTAAACGCAGGGCAACCTACCGCGTACGGCAAGTCGCCTGGTTCCCCTGGCGCATGCATGTCGACAGAGGGCCCAGCGCGCTGGTCCGATTGACATCGCGCTTCTCTTCGGCGCTCGATGCGAGTACGAGCGTCTTCTTGCTGTCGTTCGTAAAGAACTTGGCGCTGATCGTGACGAACCCGTGGATCTGATGACACGGTGGAGTCGCTGTCAAGGTGGATCCGGCGAGTCGGCGATCTTGGCCTTCGGGGCGGGGAGTGCACAGTGGTTGCACCCCCACCAGTCTTGTCGCCACCGGCTCATGCCTGGCTGACTTGCCGCGGGTGCGACATGCTCGGCTGCTGCTGAGCGTCGCCGTTGGCGAAGCCGATGAGACTCTGGATGGTGGCCCTCCAGTCGTCGATCTTGTCTGCCGTTGGAGGGTAGTCCAGGAGCAGTTGAGCTCGCGCCAAAGCTTCTGCTGGAGTGGCGGGTGGCGGTGGCGAACGGTGTGAGGAGCGGGATATGCTCGGACTTATAACTATGTTAGAAGGAGCAGTATCCCGTCTAGGCGACCGTGCCTCGCTCGTGCCAGCATGTTGGCGTGCATGCTGGTCTTGAGCACTCCGAGATCCACCAGCTCGATCTTGGTCTAGCAAACGCATGGTACTGTGAGCACCATGACGCTGCCGGTCCCGCGCCTCCTGAGATGGGCGCGGTGCATGTACGGACGCCGAGGTCTTGGAGTGCGCCCGGTCGTTGTGGGAGCCGGCTACGCCGCCGATGGGCAGCGCATCCTTGTCCTTGGACCTGGCAGCACCGTGAGCTCCCTCGTCGACGCCCGTTCTTCCGCCGGCATCTGCCCCACCAGCCGTTTGCTCCGACGGTGGTGGGTTCGGCGCGGACAGAGCAGCCGCCTTCGAAGCCTTCTTCTTCGGCGGCATGTCGATGAAGATGATGAAGATCTAGCTCGCGCGAACGCCGGATCTGGTTCACACAACCTCGACGCCCCCTACCTGGCGCGCCAAAGATGTCGGGGGACTGATCCACGAACACCTATGGGACCGGCGGGCCGAGTCCCTTTCGGTTCGGCGGGGGCGGAGATCATGCAAAGAGCGGATCGAGGTGAAGCACACGAGCGGTTTACCCAGGTTCGGGCCGCACGGATGCGTAAAACCCTACTCCTGCTTTGTGGTTTGTATTGAGTTCTTGCTCGGGAGCGCGGAGTGCTACAGTACACCCCAGCAGCTAACGAGACCGAGCGTGAGTGTCCTCTCCTGAACCAGCTAACCCCCTCTACGTTGCGCGTGGGCCTCCTTTTATATGCTCAAGGGGTCACCGACAGGTGGCAACGGAGACAAAGGGTAAAAATGGAAAGGTGCTGTGGTAGGTACAGCTACCTGCTACAGTGTATCATACCAAACCCTGACGGCAGGGGACAAGGGCATTAAATGCCTGTCTGCGTCGCCTAAACAGTGCAAAAGGGACCGTCAGGGACGCCACCGCTTGCCACGATGGCAATCTTGTCAGCGCTGCTTGCCACCGCGCACCCCTGGCTGCACAGCCTCCCGCCACGTACGCCTGGAAGGGTCCCAGAGCGACACATTGGTGGATGCGCTGGAGCGCGGTCACAGAGTGGTGGCTTCCCGCAGCAAGCGCCTTGCGGCGGTCGTTGTCTTGTCGCGTCCGGGAGCTTGTCGCTCACCGGGCCTTGCCGGGGCGCGTGGCGCGCCGCGGCAAGTTCCTTGAGATGCCTTGGGTGGCCTTCCCGGCAAGCTCCTCTTGCCGGGGTCTTGAGATGCTTTTGTTGCCCTTCCTGGCAAGCTCCTCTTGCCGGGGTCTTGTCTCCTTGACTTGGATACTTTGTTCTTGAATGGCTCCAAAGGAACCACGGAGGACCTTGGCGGTCACCCGGCAAGCCTTGCCGCGGGATGCTGCGACTGCCCGTGCACCAGTTCGGGATACTAGGGTACCCCTACTCTAGTACACCGACAGCTCGTCTCATTGTCAAGGACAACATCACTTCTGGGGGAGCCCTGGCTGTAGGCCAAACTCTCCGACTAGGCGGCTTTGTTATGACCGCCCTCTCGGCCGTTGCGCCGACGATGACTTCTCGGGTCATCGAAAATAGCCTCCACATAGGCTCAAAGTTCGCCGAGCAGATGGATCCAATGGAGCTCTCCTCTTTGAACGAGCTTTTGGATCGCATCGCCGCTCTGGGAGTCGCTACGGACTACGATCGGATCGGGCTTAAACCCGACCAAAGGGAGATTAACTCTCCGCCGGTCACCCATCAAATAGCGGTGGTGGAGGAGCAACACGGCGGTTCTCCCTCTATCCTGAGGACGAACTATGTCTGGATTCCCGAGATCTCCGAGCCGGATACCCGCTCACGGGGGGACATCGCCCTAACCCTGAACCTAGAATCAGGTCGCATACCGAACCCGCGGGGAGCCCGAACTTCCAAGATTGGGAACTCCCCTGCCCCGGGATCTCAGATTGGGTCAAGGTCTGGACTTAAATCCACCCACCCACCCAGATACAAACGATCTTTCCCACATTAGGCAAGCGCCCCAAGAGATAGTACATCACTATTGGGCCAGATTCCTCCTTGTAATGAACAAGGTCAAGGACTGTCGCGAGGAAGATGCAATTTCGTTCATTTGCAACAATTGCACGGACAAGGGAATCCTCAACGCCATAAGTCGCCATGACATAGCACACTTCGCTGACTTGGCGGCCATAGTACGGAAATATTGTATGATGGAAAGCGCCTGGAAAACCCAAACAAAATTTTGGGACAATCCAGCTCTGACAAAATCCCCAGTCCGAACTAAAAGGGTGCACTCTCATAAGTCACCCGACTCAATTACAAAGAAGAAAAAGCCCACTACAGGGCGTGGAACCGTATTGGAGGGATGGCTTAACGGACCCTGCAAAATTCATAGTACGACGGACACCATACCAACACATAGCCTTAGAGCATGTTGGGTACTCCGGCAGGTGGCCAAGAGCGGTGAGGATCTCCTCATCCAAAACACCCCAGAACACCCTCCCGCGGATAACAATACAGTATTAACAGTCTTTGAGACCTTCGCCTCACATAATAGGTGTAAGCGAGCACTCCGTAGCCTTGCCGAAGTCTGCCACATAGCAGCAATAAATCCATGGAGCGACACGGCCATTACTTTCAATGCCAGTGATGAACCTAAATTCCAAATACCCCGAGCACCAGCCGCTCTGGTCCTCAATCCAATTGTGGACGGCTTTCGGCTCACTGAAGTGCTCATGGACAGCGGAAGTGGATTAAACCTCATTTATGAGGAGATTCTTCAAAAAATGGAAATAGACAGCAACCATATTGAGCAAAGCACCATGACCTTCCGAGGAATCATACCTAGTCGGGAGGCACGTTGCGCTGGGAAAATCACACTAGATGTGGTATTCGGTACTCTAGAGAATTACAGGTCCGAAGAAATCACATTCCAAGTGGCCCCGTTCAGTAGCGGATACCACGCCCTTCTAGGGTGGGAGGCATTCACGATTTTTCAACCATACCCCATTATGGGTACATGAAGCTCAAAATGCCTGGACCCAGTGGAATCATCACTCTAGCTAGTGATCCGGACATAGCACTCCGCGTCGAGAACAAAACAGCCGCACTGGCCCTCAAGGCATATCCGAAGCCCTTGTGGCAGAGGAGTTAACCGCGCTGCGCTCCACAGTGGACAAGGACGACGTGATACTAGACAAAAGATCCAAGTCCACCTCCTTTAAACCAGCGGGTGAAATAGTCAAATTCCAAGTCCATCCAATGAACCCCACAAAAACAACGTCCATTGGGGCACAGTTAAACCCTGCAGTAGACACCGCACTACGGGAGTTCCTGCGCGAGAATTGGGACATATTTTCCTGGCATCCTTCAGACATGTCAGGAATCCCACGCAGGGTGGACGAGCATAGCCTTAACATTTTAAAAGGATTCAGGCCGGTCAAGCAGACTCTTCGGCGCTTCTCCGAACCTAAGCGACAAGCCATGGAGAGGAGCTAGCCAAATTACTGGAGGCCGGATTCATTAGAGAAATAAAGCATCCGGACTGGTTAGCAAACCTGGTGATGGTGCCAAAGAAGGATAAATCCTGGCACCTATGCGTCGACTTCAAGGACCTTAATAAGGCTTGCCCAAAGGATCCGTTCCCCCTCCCTCGCATCGACCAAATTATCGACACTACCGCAGGACACGACTCATTGTGCTTCCTCGACGCATACTCCGGTTACCACCAAATTAAGATGGCGGAGTCCGACCAAGCCGCAACGGCATTTATCACTCCATACGGCCCCTTCTGTTTTAATACAATGCCACCCGGGCTCAAAAACGCCGGTGCAACGTATCAACGCATGATTCAGACATGTCTGGAAAAGCAGATCGGCAAAACAGTGGAGGCATACGTCGATGATGTGGTCGTTAAAACCAAACACGTCGACTCCTTAATAGACGACTTGAGGCTCACGTTCGACAATCTCCGGACATACGACATTAAGATCAATCCGGAAAAATGTGTTTTCGGCGTACCCGCCAGAAAGCTCCTAGGCTTTATCGTCTCCAGCGGAGGAATTGAAGCAAATCCGGCCAAAATCCGGGCTCTGTCGCAGTTGGCTATCCCAACTGACCTCAAGCAAATCCAGAAGTTAACTGGATGTGTGGCGGCTTTAAGCCGCTTTATCTCCCGACTAGGAGAAAATGCACTCCCCCTTTATCGCCTTCTTCGGCGCACCGAACACTTCGAGTGGACGGACGCAGCCATGGCCAGACTGGAAGAAATAAAAGCCATCCTGGCCACCAACCCAATCTTGGCCGCACCAACTGTTGGCGAACCAATGCTATTATATATAGCGGCAACTCACCAAGCTGTAAGCGTAGTGCTCGTCGTCGAACGAGAGATGGACGAACATAAATTCCCACTTCAAAAGCTGGTATATTATGTATCCACCGTCCTCACTCCATGCAAATCACGGTACCCACATTATCAAAAGATAGCATACGCAGTATTCATGGCATCCCGGAAATTACGACACTACTTTCAAGAGTGTTCAATTATGGTGGCCTCCGAAGTACCACTCAACGACATAATAAACAATCGCGATGCCACGGGCCGGATTGCCAAATGGGCTATCGAGCTCCTCCCGTTCGACATAACATATAAACCACGGCGAGCCATTAAGTCCCAAGTACTGGTCGATTTCGTAGCCGAATGGACAGAAGCCGAACTCCCTAAAGAGTACTGCGCATACTCCAATTGGATCATGCACTTCAACGGCTCTAAAATGCTGGCTGGTCTGGGGGCTGGCATCATCCTGACATCCCCCACCGGAGATACAGTGCAATACGTAATCCAAATACTATATACAGACTCCAATAACGCAGCCGAATACGAGGCCCTATTACACGGTCTCCGGATGGCAGTCTCCATGGGCATTCAACGGCTGGAGGTGCGTGGGGACTCGAACCTCGCAATATCCCAAATAAATAGAGACTTCGATGCCAAGGATCCGAAAATGCCGGCATATCACAACGCCGTCCTCAAAATGTCAGCTCGGTTCGAGGGGCTTGAATTCCACCATGTGGCTCGGGAAAACAACCAGGTGGCGGACATCCACGCCCGTATCGACGCTAAATGCGACCCTGTCCCACCGAACATCTTCCTGGAAAAACTGTTTAAGCCATCCGTGGTATGGGAAGGGGACACCAACAACAATAGTTTGGACCCGGCCACAACCCCAGATACCGAACACTCTGACACAATCGGAGGCTCTGCCATCGAAATAACACCTTCATCCCACGTGATAATGGCCGTCATCGCCCCGTGGACAGAACCATTCCTGGCCTACCTAACCAGGCAGGAACTACCCGAGGAACAAAATGAGGCACGCTGCATAGTGCGGCGATCTAAAGCCTACAAGGTCCATGAGGGAGAGCTTTATAAGAAAAGCACTACCGGAGTCCTTCAAAGGTGCATCTCCGAAGAGGAAGGGCGGAAGCTTTTGGCAGAAATCCATGCCGGACTCGGTGGTCATCATGCTGCAGCCCAGGCCCTTGTAAGCAAGGCCTTTCGTACAGGTTTTTATTGGTCGACGGCCCGGGCAGATGCGCAACATCTGGTCCAGCATTGCGTCGGTTGCCAGCTATTTGCAAACCAAAGCCATATGCCGCCTACCGCTCTCCAAACAATCCCCATTACTTGGCCCTTTGCGGTCTGGGGGCTTGATATGGTCGGACCCCTTAAAGGGGGAACCCATAATAAAAAATACTTACTGGTCATGGTGGATAAATTCACCAAATGGATAGAAGCCAAACCTGTCAAAACGGCTGAATCCGGACCGGTGATAGACTTCATATCCGGGGTCGTACACCGCTATAGTGTCCCCCATAGCATCATCGCTGACAACGGCACGAACGTTACAGCCGACGTGGTGAAACTTTGGTGCAACAACATGGGCATAAAGCTCGATTATGCTTCTGTCTATCACCCGCAAACTAACGGTCAAGTCGAGCGAGCGAATGGCCTTATCATGAGCGGCATTAAACCCAGATTAGTGTGGTCCTTAAAGGAGTCAAACACGCACTGGGTAGAGGAGCTCGACTCTGTACTATGGGTGCTGCGGACCACGCCGAATCGCACTACCGGATACACATCGTTCTTCATGGTGTACGGTGCAGAGGCGGTCCTGCCTTGCGACATAATTCATGATTTACCTCGAGTGCGCATGTACGAAGAAAAAGAGGCCGAGCTTGATCGGCAGGACAGTTTGGATGCCCTGGAGGAGGAGCGTGATATGGCAAAGGCCCGTTCCGCATTCTATCAGCAACAGGCTCGAAGGTATCAAAGCAGAGAAGTACGGGCCAAAACCTATAACGTTGGCGGACTAGTTCTACACCTGCCGGAGAAGAAAAAGAACAAGCTCAAGCCCAAATGGGAGGGTCCCTTCATTATTGATCAGGTTCTGACCGGTGGAGCATACCGTCTGCGGGATGCATCGGATAATCGACTCGAGCCAAACCCATGGAATGCAGCCAAACTCCGAAGATTCTACGCCTAGCGCCAGACTCTATGTTCGTCTCCTCACCTCCGTCAATTTTTTCATATCTGTCTTTTCTCTCTTTCTCCCTTTTTACTCTCTTCAAGTCCCTTAAAGGCTATACTTGTGTCCTGGGTTACACAATCTTGACGCGCTAATCGCGCTCATTATACCTGGGGTCTTCTTATACAGAAGCTTAATCTAACTATTTTCCTGGGCTTTACGTCCCATACATGTGTTATTCTTCTGCATGTACCTTTTTCGCCATTATATGCATCGATATGACTTAAGTTTTGGCCAAGCTGGGTTGCCTGGCTCTTGTATTTATGCCCTACATTCCCGTTAATTTGGCTAGGGCATAAGGGGAGCACCTCTGCGATTGTTACTGCCGGGTTAGCCGGATGTGTACCTCAGACCGGGTGAAGCCGAAAGCTAGCGTTCTTAAGGGAATATTCGGTCGATGAATAAAAGATGACTTTTATCTAATTTGAAACATGCCCCAGATGTTTATATCCTGCATCTCTTTTCGCAGTTCAGACATGCACATTAGGGCATGTGTACCAAGGGAAAGGAACCCTTAACGGAACTATTCTCCCTGGAAGATGTTTCTTACTACCCATGTAATATAACATAACTAGTTGGGTACTTGTCTGTTCAAGAACTTATGACCCCTACGCCTGGTCTCCATGCATGCCCCAGTTTTTACATAACCGAGCGGGTATTCGGATACACTCCGGACTGTCGGGTCCAGAGGTCGAAGCAAAAAGGTCCACCATGACAAATGATTTACAATCCGGCTAGGGACATTACATATGTCACTTGAATTACACAGTCGCTAAGACTGATTCAATTCTTCTTCTATACCATCCAACAGGCTGTCTAGCCTACAATCCTGTTGGGAATACTTTGCAGCTAATTCTACTTGACCATACACTAAACTGACGGGGATCTCTTTCCCATCGGGTCCCACAGGTCCGACCTCGGCCATGTGGTTTGGGTCCGCTTTGGTATATCATCTCTTCACCATAGCCCAGGCTTCCCTTGCACCTTGTCGGCAGGCTGATATCTTCGATAATCCGAAGCGCCGCCGCACTCCCTTGAGCTTCACTATAAGCTCCCCCATGCCTCCTGGCGGGGACGCGAATGGCCACAAGGCTTGGGCAATACCCTGCATCACCTGCCGAACTTGCTCGTGCAGTTGTGAGAGCTCTGGTAGAAGATCACCCGAAGACCCGGGCATCTCCTCCGCGGGACGACCCGTCAGCATACCTGCAGACATAACACTGTTAGCCGGCTTCTTCGCTGAACTCCTTTAAAAGTTCGTTCAAGCACTTACTAGAAATGCCATGCCGAAGCCGTTTATTCTCCTTCACGGAGTCCGCAAGCTGGGCTCAGACATCTTTCAGTTCCACGCCCAACCGGATATTGGCGTTTTGGAGATCATTTTTCTCCTGCCTGACTCGCGTCAGCACGTGCTCGCCAGCATTTCGCTGTCGATCATCACGTGCTGCATCCACCTCCACGGCCTCCGGATTCATTCCGGGGCCACCTACAACATCTATTGTTAGGTTTGCATACATGCGCATACTACCTGGTACCCATATTCTTTGCAATGGATACAAGTGTTACCAGAGGGACCCTTCTCAGACTCCTTCAACGCGGCAACAGCAGCCCCTAGCTAGGCCTTGCACTCGTCCAACTCTTGAGACAATTGGGAATTCTTCTCTGTAAGAACCTGCACAAATAATGATCCTTAAATCAGTTGCGTCAACTTTTTCAAGTCTCAGGGGCTACTGATACATATAATCGTCAGATTTTCTTACCCGTATATCCCTTACATACTGGTCCGTGGCTCTGGCTAGACCATTTTGAGCAACACGGATGTACGCGTCTTCAGAACTGAAGGCATCAAATGCCTCTGGTGAGAAACAAGCGTCACGGAGTATGGCCCGGCGACGCCTGTGATTCATGGTGCTCTCCCCTTCGGAATTTGTAGCGGATAGTCTGTCTGCATCCTTTGTAGGAGGATCATCTGGCGTCTGCCCCGTGTTAGCTTCCACCTCCATGTCTGGCCCTGGAGCCCGACTGGTCGAGGGATGATTGGCAGCCTCTCCGGATATAGTCCGGTGAGCATTTTTTCTGCTAAGAAACATGGACGTCATTATATTTTAAGAAAGACGACAACCACGGAGTGAGGTTTTGCGTCATACCTCTGCGCCGGCGTCTCCGTCCTGACCGCCTTCCTTTTTAGCCTACCCGACTTCGGTGCCTCTTGTTGGCGAGTTGCTGCGGGTTCGGCACGGCGTCCCGAATGCCTTCCCTGTAAAACACCATATGTGTATGGTAGGTGAAGTGCATAAAAGGGGATCCTTTTGGGGAGTTGGGACTTTGGTTTTTCTTACGTGCGATGCAGGGAGTAGGTCGGGATAGTCGGCCATTATGGCCACCATGGCGTCATCACAGCTCAATTGATAGAATAGCCTGTCCATCAGCTCCACGAATATGTCCGGATACTCTTCGAGTCTGGGATCGAGGGCCCGGCCAGGGTCCTCTAGTTTTGGAGGTGGGCTGTTGACCTCCCTTACAGCTTTTCGCAATTCCTGCCGTGAAATGGCAAGGTGAGTACCTACGACGAAGAATGCGGGAAGGATGGGAGTAAAGAGGTACAACTCACCCAGCTTGGAGGGTTGTACATGGAGAATCCAACCCGTGGCTTGATACGGATGAACTCCTCTTCCTCTCCCTTGAACAACTTGGACAGAATTTTTGCTAAAGCAGCAGCGGAGTCCGGTCCCTTACGCCTGCAACGGGTGGCATCATCTTCCCCGTTAAAACACCACAGGGGGTGCCCTCGATATTGAAGTGGTTGCACTCCCCGCATTATGCATATTGACATAACCTCGATTATTGCCAGTCCTAATTGAGCCAGCGCTTTATTCCGGTTCATCAGGTAAAGGACTTCTCCGTTGTCTTCCTCCCAGGGGCTCCGTGGGCGCCAGCTTCGGCGTTTCTTCAGAGGAGTATTGTTGAACTCAGGAAGGCCCCGCCAAACAGGGTCTGGAAGGGGGACGTCCTCCATGTAAAACCACTCCGAAGGCCAGTCTTCGGACGTCTTCTTTGGAGTACCAGACAGATATCCGGTCTCGGTGATGCACCATATTTTGGCTCCGCCCACCTGATAGAGTGACCCCTTCTGTGTGCGGGGCACAAGGCAAAATAACCTTTTCCACAGATCGAAATGAGCCTCGCAGCCTAGAAACAGCTCACAAAGGGCAACATAACCAGCGATGTGTAATATGGAAGCAGGGGTGAAATTATACAGTTGGAGGCCGGAAAACTCCAGGAGCCCGTGGAGGAATGGATGAATTGGAAATCTGAGTCCCCTTAGTAAGTAAGGGACAAGGCATACCCGCTCCCCCTTAGAGGGACTGGGGAAGCTCCCCGCTTGCTCCCCATCATTATAGGTGGCGAGCCCGGCTCGGACGGGGACCATATACGCTGGAGGGAGAAATCCCTGGGTCTGCAACTCTACTAATCGGTTGTGCGGGACTGAACACTTCTCCCAATCACCGGGCTTAGGGCTATGGGAGCAAGAGGAGGAGCTGCGGTGGCCGGCCATGATGGAATGGATTTTTCCGAGCGCCCTCCGATGGATTCTCACCGTGGGAGGATGGTGTGGATTGGATCTAAGAATCCCCATCCCTTTAATAGACGATTTATTTACCTGGCTAGGGGTGCGAATGTAAAAATGCCCTGGCTCCTCGCATTCGCTCGACGTGTGGAAGATCGCCCTTATTGGGCGCAGAACCCAAGAAGTCCAACATTTATGGGAGCCGGACACTACTTAGCAGATATTCAGGATTTGGAGAAGAACCCGCCTTGCAATGCGGATGACAATACAACGCGTCGGACTCATCGTCATTGAAGCCTGGTTCAGGGGCTACTGAGGGAGTCCTAGATTAGGGGGTCTCCGGATAGCCGGACTATATCCTTTGGCCGAACTATTGGACTATGAAGATACAAGATTGAAGACTTCATCCCGTGTCCGAATGGGACTCTCCTTCATCCCGTATCACTCAGTCATAGGTTCTATAAAGTATGCTATGTTGTTTACCAGTCCTATTGTATACCTTAGCATGATTCTGGCAAGGGGGTACAATAGTGATCTAGGAGAAGATCACTGGACAACGGTCAAAATTATCCTTAGAGGACTAAGGAAATATTTCT
This sequence comes from Triticum dicoccoides, assembly GCF_002162155.2. Taxonomy (NCBI): domain Eukaryota; kingdom Viridiplantae; phylum Streptophyta; class Magnoliopsida; order Poales; family Poaceae; genus Triticum; species Triticum dicoccoides. Next base: position 73,316,814 of record NC_041384.1, on the reverse strand, counting down.
CGGTTATGGAGGTGATAAAAGAGTTTGTCGTAAAGAGTTACGTCGATGCAAGCTTTTTACATCGATCTAGATGACTCTAAGTCTCGATCTGGATACATATTGAAAGTGGGAGCAATTAGCTAGAGTAGCTCCGTACAGAGCATTGTAGACATAGAAATTTGCGAAATACATACGGATCTGAATGTTGTAGACCCGTAGACTAAGCTTCCCTCACAAGTAAAACATGATCACTCCTTGGGTGTTAATCATATAGCGATGTGAACTAGAATATTGACTCTAGTAAAACCTTTGGATATTAGTCACATTGAGATGTGAACTAATCACATAAGGATGTGAACTAGATTATTGACTCTAGTGCAACTGGGAGACTGAAGGAAATATGCCCTAGAGGCAATAATAAAGTTTTTATTTATATTTCCTTATATCATGATAAATGTTTATTATTCATGCTAGAATTGTATTAACCGGAAACTTAGTACATGTGTGAATACATAGACAAACAAAGTGTCACTAGTATGCCTCTACTTAACTAGCTCGGTGAATCAAACATGGTTAAGTTTCCTAGCCATAGACATGAGTTTTCATTTGATTAACGGGATCACATCATTAGAGAATGATGCGATTGACTTGACCCATCCGTTAGCTTAGCATGATGAACGTTTAGTTTGTTGCTATTGCTTTCTTCATGACTTATACATGTTCCTATGACTATGAGATTATGCAACTCCCGAGTACCGGAGAACACTTTGTGTGCTACCAAACGTCACAACGTAACTGGGTGATTATAAAGGTGCTCTACAGGTGTCTTCGATGGTACTTGTTGAGTTGGCATAGATCGAGATTAGGATTTGTCACTCCGATTGTCGGAGAGGTATCTCTGGGCCCTCTCGGTAATGCACATCACTATAAGCCTTGCAAGCATTGTGACTAATGAGTTAGTTGCGGGATGATGCATTACAGAATGAGTAAAGAGACTTACCGGTAACGAGATTGAACTAGGTATGAGGATACCGACGATTGAATCTCGGGCAAGTAACATACCGATGACAAAGGGAACAACGTATGTTGTTATGCGGTTTGACCGATAAAGATCTTCGTGGAATATGGAGGAACCAATATGAGCATCCAGGTTCCGCTATTGGTTATTGACCAGAGATGAGTCTAGGTCATGTCTGCATAGTTCTTGAACCCGTAGGGCCCGCACGCTTAACGTTCGGTGATGATCGGTATTATGAGTTTATGTGTTTTGATGTACCTAAGGTAGTTCGGAGTCCTGGATGAGATCGGGGACATGACAAGGAGTCTCGAAATGGTTGAGACGTAAAGATCAATATATTGGACGACTATATTCGGACATCGGAAAGGTTCCGAGTGATTCGGGTATTTTTCGGAGTACCGGAGAGTTACGGGAATTCACCGGGAGGGCCAATGGGCCTTCGTGGGCTTTAGTGGAAATAGAGGGCAGCAAGGAAGTGTGAGGTGCGGCCCCCCTAGGCCCAAACCGAATTGGTTTAGGGCTTTGGGAGCCGGCCCCCTCTTTCCTTCTCCTCTCCTCCTCTTTCCTTCCCCCTTCCCTCTTCCTAGTTGGACTAGGAAAGGATGAATCCTCTTCCTAGTAGGAAGTGGATTCCTCCTCTCCTTGGGGCGCACCAAGGCTGCCCGGCCTCCCCCCTTGCTCCTTTATATACGAGGGAGGGGGCACCCTAAGACACACAAGTTGATTGTTCCAAGCTATGTGCGGTGCCCCCCCCACCATAATCCACCTCGATTATATCGTAGCGGTGCTTAGGCGAAGCCCTGCGTCGGTAGCAACATCATCACTGTCATCACAGCCTCATGCTAACGGAACTCTCCTGTGAAGCTCTACTGGATCGGAGTTCGTGGGACGTCATCGAGCTGAACGTGTGCTGAACTCGGAGGTGCCATCTGTTCGGTACCTTGATCGGTCGGATCGTGAAGACGTACGACTATATCAACCACGCTTCCTCTTATGGTCTACTAGGATACGTGGACAATACTCACCTCTCTTGTTGCTATGCATCACCATGATCTTGCGTGTGCGTAGGAAATTTTTGAAATTACTATGTTCCCCAACAAGCGCTCCAGAACTTCTCTGAACCCAATCCTGCTTGCTATGAGGGGCTTGAGGCGCAGCCGTTACTGTGCTGCTGTAGCAGCGGTGGAGGCGACAACTTGAGGCGAGGCCACGCCTTCAACGGCAGGCAGCATCTCGAACAACAACCAAGTAAAGCTAGCTTGATCCATCCGCACTTCAAAGCTAGCTAACAGTGCATCGGTCAATTTAGTTGACCGATTCTGGCTAGCCACAAAATTCCTTTACACGTGCACAACACAAACAACAGCCCGACGGCGGGTCAAGGAGACGTCGGCGTGTGTCATGGCCATTGTCCACAACGGCGACGCTGGCTCAAAGCACGGCAGCAGGGGCAGCGGCTCAGTGACTCCAGCAAGTGGAGACAAGTGTTGCTGACGCTGACTATATGTACTCATTAATGCAAAGGTTGCCCAGGAACCGATCGAATTGAACAACGATACGGACAACCAAAAACCAGTGAAGACAAGTGTTGCTGACAAGGATGATTATGTCGATCTCGAATCCGGGCGACTCAAATCTTTAAATGCAGGCCAGAAATTTCCAAACATCTAGTAGATACGATCAACCACATCTAGTAGACACACGAGCCGTCCAGTACGGCGATGGAACCGTCGAAAATCTGGTTGATGAAGATTGTACTGAATTCGGCGCCTAAAGTCCCAAGGTTGTCCATAACGGGTTATCATGCATGATTTTTTCCGTGCCAGTTCTTCTTCGTCTGACCAACCGCGAGCCTCTCGATCCCTGATAGAGATCCCTTCAAGAACTCAACACCACCGTGCGCATGCCTCACGGTGGGTGCCAACCAAGGTAGTCAGAATCCCGACTCGACTCCTAGAATCCTATGACTTCACGACCCTACGGAAGCATGTCGATCCAAGTCCCACTAGGAATCCATATCAGGTAGAATCCATGTTGAGTCGCGATCCAAATCATAGAATCTTGTAGAAAATTGTAGAATCCCGATTATGCTATGGACTATGTCGGATTCTACTAATTTATCTAAGTCATACGTTTAGTTGTAGCACAATCATATGCCACTATATAAATCCTTTTTCACATGCCTCATGGACCTTCATTCCCCTCTCAATCCCAAACGCTCATCCACTGACACCTTTGATCTTGCTCTATGAAACACTAGCTCGAAACTGAGGATCACTCTTGTCGACGGATGGTATTGGTGTGAGAAGGAGGATGCGTCAAGATGGATTGGAGAAGGAGAGGAAGACCCTTCAAGGTTCAGCACTGCAGATCAGCTATATAAGTGATTGGCTATTCACATACTCTAACAAACCTCCTAAGTAAATTTCGTACATTGATGATTTAAATGTTCTACATATTTCCTCGCATATATGTTCCATACATGCAAGCTAGGATTGAAGTGTATGTTTTTTGCTCTATATTTAGTGTTAAAGTCTATAAAACCCATATAAATTTCCGGCTTGGATAGAAAATATATTATTTGAGTAAATGTAGTAGAATCCTCGATTCCACGACTCGATACTACGACTCGATTCTGTCTAAGGAAAATCGACCTGGCTCCGAATCCCAACTATGACTACCTTGGTGCCAACTGTTGTGGAATTGTCACGGCAGATGTCCTAATGTGAGGACTTAGTCGTGAGGCCAACACATCTATGTGGTAGCTTGAACGGGGTTGGTAGGAATCGAGAGACGCGAGGTTTTACCCAGGTTCAGCCCCTCACTGTGGAGGTAAAAGCCTACATCCTGCTTCATTGATATTGATGATCATTACGATTATAGGGGTGCTCTATCTCGAGAGCTATCGACTTGTCCATCTATCTAGACTTATGAAACTTGTGGAACCTGTCCACCTTGGGGAGCCCTGCCCCTCCTTATATATGTTGAAGGGGCGGCTTACATGACTAGTCCTCTTAGGATTAGGATTATTCTATTACAAGTGGAGTCCTAGTCTTGCTTCCTTTGTAAGGGAATATTCCTTATGCTTTCCTCTTAAACCGGTGCTACCTCTTGAGCACTGCGTTGGTTTTCCACGAAGAGGAAGGGATGATGCAACAAAGTAGCGTAAGTATTTCCCTCAGTTTTTGAGAACCAAGGTATCAATCTAGTAGGAGGCTACGCGCGAGTCCCTCGTACCTGCACAAAACAAATAAATCCTCGCAACCAACGCAAATAGGGGTTGTCAATCCCTATAAGGCCACTTACGAGAGTGAGATCTGATAGATATGATAAGATAAGATTTTTGGTATTTTTATGATAAAAGATGCAAAGTAAAATAAAGGCAAAGGAAATAGCAAAGGAAATAACTAAGTAGTAGGAGATCAATATGATAAAGATAGACCCGGGGGCCATAGGTTTCACTAGTGGATTCTCTCGAGAGCATAAGTATTCTACGGTGGGTGAACAAATTACTATTGAGCAATTGACAGAATTGAGCATAGTTATGAGAATATCTAGGTATGATCATGTATATAGGCATCACGTCCGAGACAAGTAGACCGACTCCTGCCTACATCTACTACTATTGCTCCACTCATCGACCACTATAGAACATGCATCTAGAGTATTAAGTTAAAAACAGAGTAACACCTTAAGCAAGATGACATGATGTAGAGGGATAGACTCATGCAATACGAAGAAAACCCCATCTTGTTATCCTCGATGGCAACAATACAATACGTGCCTTGCTGCCCCTACTGTCACTGGGAAAGGACACCGCAAGATTGAACCCAAAGCTAAGCACTTCTCCCATTGCAAGAAAGATCAATCTAGTAGGCCAAACCAAACTGATAATTCGAAGAGACTTGCAAAGATAACCAATCATACATAAAAGAATTCAGAGAAGATTCAAATATTGTTCATAGATAGACTTGATCATAAACCCACAATTCATTGATCTCAACAAACACACGGCAAAAAGAAGATTAAATCAAATAGTTCTCCACAAGAGAGGGAGAGAACTTTGTATTGAGATCCAAAAAGAGAGAAGAAGCCATCTAGCTACTAACTATGGACCCGTAGGTCTGAGGTAAACTACTCACACTTCATCGGAGGGGCTATGGTGTTGATGTAGAAGCCCTCCGTGATCGATGCCCCCTCCGGCAGAGCTCCGGAGCAGGCCCCAAGATGGGATCTCGTGGATACAGAAAGTTACGGTGGTGGAATTAGGGTTTCGGATCCGTATCTGATCGTTTGGGGGTACGTGGGTATATATATAGGAGGAAGGAGTACGTCGGTGGAGCAACAGAGGGCCCACGAGGGTGGAGGGCGCGCCTGGTGGGGGTGGGCGTGCCCCCTACCTCGTGGCCTCCTGTTTTCTTTTCTTGACGTAGGGTCCAAGTCTCCCGGGTCTTGTTCGTTGAGAAAATGACATTCCCGAAGGTTTCATTCCGTTTGGACTCCGTTTGACATTCCTTTTTTTCGAAACCCTGAAACAGGCAAAAAACATCAATCCTGGGTTGGGCCTTCGGTTAATAGGTTAGTATGAAAAATAATATAAAAGTGGATAATAAAGCCCAATAATGTCCAAAATAGTAGATAATATAGCATGGATCAATCAAAAATTATAGATACGTTGGAGACGTATCATGCATCCCCAAGCTTAATTCCTGCTCGTCCTCGAGCAGGTAAATGATAAAAACAGAATTTTTGATGCGGAGTGCTACTTGGCATAATTTTAATGTAATCCTTCTTAATTGTGGTATGAATATTCAGATCCGAAAGATTCAAGACAAAAGTTCATATTGGCATAAAAATAATAATACTTCAAGCATACTAACTAAGCAATTATGTCTTCTCAAAATAACATGGCCAAAGAAAGTTCATCCCTACAAAATCATATAGTTTAGTCATGTTTCATTTTCATCACACAAGAATGCTCTCATCATGCACAACCCGATGACTAGCCAAGCAATTGTTTCATGCTTTAGTAATCTCAAACCTATAAACTTTCACGCAATATATGAGCTTGAGCCATGGACATAGCACTATGGGTGGAATAGAATATAATGAGGGGGGTTATGTGGAGAAGACAAAAAGGAGAAAGTCTCACATCAACGAGGCTAATCAATGGGCTATGGAGATGCCCACCGATTGATGTTAATGCAAGGAGTAGGGATTGCCATGCAACGGATGCACTAGAGCTATAAATGTATGAAAGCTCAACAAAAGGAACTAGTGGGTGTGCATCCAACTTGCTTGCTCATGAAGACCTAGGGCACTTGAGGAGGCCCATTGTTGGAATATACAAGCCAAGTTCTATAATGAAAAATTCTCACTAGTATATGAAAGTGACAAAACAAGAGACTCTCTATCATGAATATTACGGTGCTACTTTGAAGCACAAGTGTGGCAAAGGATAGTAACGTTGTCCCTTATCTCTTTTCTCTCTTTTTATGGCCTTTCTCCTTTTTTATGGCATTTCTCTTTTTTGGGCCTTCTATTTTTTATGGCCTTTCCCTTTTTTATATTCCTCACTTGGGACAATGCTCTAGAAAATGATGATCATCACACTTTTATTTATTTACAACTCAATGACTACAACTCGATACTAGAACAAAGATGACTCTATATGGATGCCTCCGGCAGTGTACCGGGATATGCAATGAATCAAGAGTGACATGTATGAAAGAATTATGAACGGTGGCTTTGCCACAAATACTATGTCAACTACATGATCATGCTAAGCAATATGACAATGATGAATGTGTCATGATGAACGGAATGATGGAAAGTTGCATGAAAATATATCTCAGAATGGCTATGGAAATGCCATAATAGGTAGGTATGGTGGCTGTTTTGAGGAAGATATAAGGAGGTTTATGTGTGAAAGAGCGTATCATATCACGGGGTTTGGATGCACCGGCGAAGTTTGCGCCAACTCTCAATGTGAGAAAGGGCAATGCACGGTACCGAAGAGGCTAGCAAGGATGGAAGGGTGAGAGTGCGTATAATCCATGGACTCAACATTAGTCATAAATAACTCACATACTTATTGCAAAAATCTACAAGTCATCAAAAACCTTGGTACTACGTGCATGCTCGTAGGGGGATAGATTGGTAGGAAAAGACCATCGCTCGTCCCCGACCGCCACTCATAAGGAAGACAATCAAATAACACCTCATGTTTCAAATTTGTTGCATAACGTTTACCATACGTGCATGCTATGGGACTTGCAAAATTCAACCCAAGTATTTCTCAATTTCACAACTACTCAACTAGCACGACTTTGATATTATTACCTCCATATCTCAAAACAATCATCAAACATCAAACTTCTCTTAGTATTCAAAACACTCATAAGAAAATTTTACTAATCTTGAATACCTAGCATATTAGAATTTTAAGCAAATTACCATGCTATTTAAGACTCTCAAAATAATCTAAGTGAAGCATGAGATATCAATAATTTCTATAAAACAAATCCACCACCGTGCTCTAAAAGATATAAGTGAAGTACTAAAGCAAAACTATATAACTCAAAAGATATAAGCGAAGCACATAGAGTATTCTAACAAATTCTAAATCATGTATGGCTCACTCAAAAGGTGTGTACAGCGAGTATGATTGTGGTAAAATAAAAATCAAAGACTCAAATAATACAAGACGCTCCAAGCAAAACACATATCATGTGGCGATTAAAAATATAGCTCCAAGTAAAGTTACCGATAGAAGTAGACGAAAGAGGGGATGCCTTCCGGGGCATCCCCAAGCTTTGGCTTTTAGGTGTCTTTAGATTATCTTGGGGGTGCCATGGGCATCCCCAATCTTAGGCTCTTGCCACTCCTTGTTCCATAATCCATCAAATCTTTACCCAAAACTTGAAAACTTCACAACACAAAACTTAAAGTAGAAAATCTCGTGAGCTCCGTTAGCGAAAGAAAATAAAAGACCACTTCAAGGTACAGTAATGAAATCATTATTTATTTATATTGGTGTTATACCTACTTTATTCCAATTATCTATGGTTTATAAACTATTTTACTAGCCATAGATTCATCAAAATAAGCAAACAACACACGAAAAACAGAATCTGTCAAAAACAGAACAGTCTGTAGTAATCTGTAGCTAGCGCAAGCTCTGGAGCCCCAAAAATTCTAAATTAAATTTCTGGAAGTGAGGAATTTATCTATTAATCATATGAAAAAATAATTAACTAAATATCACTTTCCAAATAAAAATGGCAGTAGTTCTCGTGAGCGCTAAAGTTTCTGTTTTTTACAGCAAGTTCAACAAGACTTTCCCCAAGTGTTCCCAATGGTTCTACTTGGCACAAACACTAATTAAACACAAAAACACAACCAAAACATAGGCTAGATAAATTAATTATTACTAAATAGGAGCAAAAATCAAGGAATAAAAATAAAATTGGGTTGCCTCCCAACAAGCGCTATCGTTTAACGCCCCTAGCTAGGCATAACAAGCAAGAATAGATCTAGATATTGCCATCTTTGGTAGGCAATTCTTCAATGAGGCATATAACATATTTAGGAATTTCTTTCTTTTTATTAATTGTCAAACTTTTAGGCACAAGATCAAAAATTCATTTGTAACAAATGGTTCCTTAATGATAGCAAAAAGATTGGGATGAATACTTATAGATTTGAGATCCGCATTTTCCATACTAGATGATTCACCCTTATTTTTAGGAACGTACATAAGCTTGGAAACTTTAGTGGAAGGACTTGGAGTATTCTTTACGGAAGAAAAAGCGGTTCCCAAGTTGGTAATAATATTCTCAAGTTTATCGATCCTAACGGAATCGTGATTTATTTTCTCATTAACTATGGGTTCCTTTTCTTTAATATCTTTCAAAGTAACTCTTACTTTAGATCCATATTGAGAGATTCAGTTGTGGATCTTTTTATCCAAACTTTCAATTAATTCTACGGTAGCAACCTTATTTTCAATAATTTCAAGCTTTTGCATTACATGCTCCAAAGTTAATATAGTTCCATCAACCAAGAGAGGGGGTGAGCCAAATAAATCTAACATAGCATTATAAGAACCAAAAGTATGGCTACCCAAAAAGTTCCCTCCGGTAATAGTATCAAGAACATAACGGTGCCAAGGAGTAATGCCTACATAAAAATTGTGAAGGAGAACGGAAGTAGATTGCTTCCTAGTAGATCTATTTTGAGCATTACAAATTATATACCAAGCATCTTTTAGATTTTCTCCCTCCCTTTGCTTAAAATTTAGAATTTCATTTTCGGGAGACAACGGAGAAGATAAGGGACTAGCCATAATGACAAGCAAACAAACTAACACACAAGCCATCAGAAAGCAAGCGGGCAAAAAGAGGCAAATAGAGAAAGAGAGGGAGGATAGAGAGAGAGGGCGAATAAAACGGCAAGGGTGAAGTGGGGGAGAGGAAAACGAGAGGCAAATGGCAAATAATGTAATGCGGGAGATAAGGGTATGTGATGGGTACTTGGTATGTTGACTTTTGCGTAGACCTCCCCGGCAACGGCGCCAAAAATCCTTCTTGCTACCTCTTGAGCACTACGTTGGTTTTCCCCGAAGAGGAAGGGATGATGCAGCAAAGTAGCGTAAGTATTTCCCTTAGTTTTTGAGAACCAAGGTATCAATCCAGTAGGAGGCTACGCGCGAGTCCCTCGTACGTGCACAAAACAAATAAATCCTCGCAACCAACGCAAATAGGGGTTGTCAATCCCTATAAGGCCACTTACGAGAGTGAAATCTGATAGATATGATAAGATAATATTTTTGGTATTTTTATGATAAAATATGCAAAGTAAAATAAAGGCAAATTAAATAGCAAAAGAAATAACTAAGTAGTAGGAGATCAATATGATAAAGATAGACCCGGGGGCCATAGATTTCACTAGTGGATTCTCTCGAGAGCATAAGTATTCTACGGTGGGTGAACAAATTACTGTTGAGCAATTGACAGAATTGAGCATAGTTATGAGAATATCTAGGTATGATCATGTATATAGGCATCATGTCCGAGACAAGTAGACCGACTCCTGCCGGCATCTACTACTATTACTCCACTGATTGACCGCTATCCAGCATGCATCTAGAATATTAAGTTAAAAACAGAGTAACCCCTTAAGCAAGATGACATGATGTAGAGGGATAGACTCATGCAATATGAAGAAAACCCCAGCTTGTTATCCTCGATGGCAACAATACAATACGTGCCTTGCTGCCCCTACTGTCACTGGGAAAGGACACGCAAGATTGAACCCAAAGCTAAGCACTTCTCCCACTGCAAGAAAGATCAATCTAGTAGGCCAAACCAAACTCATAATTCGAAGAGACTTGCAAAGATAACCAATCATACATAAAAGAATTCAGAGAAGATTCAAATATTGTTCATAGATAGACTTGATCATAAACCCACAATTCATTGATCTCAACAAACAAACTACAAAAAGAAGATTACATCGAATAGTTCTCCACAAGAGAGGGGGAGAACATTGTATTGAGATCCAAAAAGAGAGAAGAAGTCATCTAGCTACTAACTATGAACCCGTAGGTCTGAGGTAAACTACTCACACTTCATCGGAGGGGCTATGGAGTTGATGTAGAAGCCCTCCGTGGTCGATGCCCCCTCCGGCGGAGCTCCGGAGCAGGCCCCAAGATGGGATCTCGTGGATACAGAAAGTTACGGCGGTGGAATTAGGGTTTTGGATCCGTATCTGATCGGTTGGGGGTACGTGGTTATATATAGGAGGAAGGAGTACGTCGGTGGAGCAACAGGGGGCCCACTAGGGTGGAGGACGCGCCTGGTGAGGGTGGGCGCGCCCCCCCTACCTCGTGGCCTCCTGTTTCCTTTCTTGACGTAGGGTCCAAGTCTCCCGGGTCTTGTTCGTTGAGAAAATTACGTTCCCGAAGGTTTCATTCTGGTTGGACTCCGTTTGATATTCCTTTTCTTAGAAACCCTAAAACAGACAAAAAACAACAATTCTGGGCTGGGCCTTCGGTTAATAGGTTAGTCCCAAAAATAATATAAAAGTGGATAATAAAGCCCAATAATGTCCAAAACAGTAGATAATATAGCATGGAGCAATCAAAAATTATAGATAGGTTGGAGACGTATCAACCGGCCCACCATAACACAAGCCGGTCTTCCATGAATCGCCTTCTGGGCCTCCGGGTCTTGTCGCTCCTCTGACCCTCATGCCGGGTCACCAATGAGTCACCTGGCTCGGCCGGGTCATCAGTGAGTGGAGAGATCCGTGCGGGTTACTTAGTGAGTCGCCAAATCAGGGCAGGTCACCAGTGAGTCGCCAAGTCCGTCCGGGTCATACATTCGGCCGGGTCATACCGCGGGGTATATCCCCGACACTAGGTCAAAATGACTTATATACCAGAAGAGGGGCACCGGAGGTGGGCCGAGGAGGGCACAACCCACCAGGGCGCGCCCGGGTGGGTTGGGCCCACTTGGTGGTCCCCCTGTAGTACTTATTAGCTCCAATATTTATTATATATTCCATAAAAAATCTCCGTAAAGTTATAGCTCATTTGGAGTTGTGCAGAATAGGTAGCCCAACGTAGCTTTTTCGGGTCCAGAATTCCAGCTCCCGGTATTCTTCCTCTTTGTGTGTACCTTGCATATTATGAGAGAAAAGACATTAGAAATACTCCAAAAAGAATTATTATAGATGAAAACAATATAAATAATAGTAGGTAACATGATGCAAAATGGGCGTATCAGGTACTTGGACCGATACAATTGCCGAGACCAAGTACTTGTGGTGGCTAAGTCTGGGGCAGTACAACCACTCTAGTCACCGGTAGTACCGGTACGCCGAAGCCATTCGTAAACTACCAATTCACCACCGCCCAACTACCTCTCCACATCAGACGAGAGTTACCCCTTAGCGGTGGATGGAGCGGCACTTGGTCGGTACAATCGCCGAGCAGCAGTCTTAGGGTTCGCTAAGCACTAGGTAGTACAACCGCCTGGAGGCAATGGTACAACCGCTTGGCGAACACGTGGAGACTGCAACCCTAGGGTATCACCCCTAGGGCGGTGGTTGTCCCGAAAGTACTGATTGGTCGGTACAACTGCTTGTGAAGGAAAAAAATAGAACTGCCATAACTTATGCATAAGAACTCTAAATTGAGAAAACTCAAGCTTGTTGGATAGTAAGAAGAGGCAGTAGAAAATGCCAAAGGTATAGAGATGAGAAACCTCTTGGAATGAAGAACCGACAAAAACTCCAACATGGAAAACATCATAGAAGATGCATACATGAACCCATTTTTCGATGAACTCGAGCTTGTGATGAAGATTACCAAAAGCTCTAAAACTCACAAAGAGAAACACCAAACAAGAACCAAGAAATATGATGCAAAAATGCAATGGTTTGAGCTCTCTACGAATGATACAATCAAGACACTTACTTGAGAGCCCCCCTTGATAGTACGACAATCGATCCTATAACTCGGTCTCCCAACTACCACCATGAGACCGGTAAAATAGAAAACCTATCAAGGGAAAACCTTTGCCTTGCACAAAGTCCACTTGAGCTAGATGATGACGATCTTGACTTCCTCAAGTTGGACCACCTTTCTTGATTGTGTTGGCTCGGTGAAGACTACTTGATTGCTCCCCCATACTCCACAGTGGGTGAGCCACTCTTCGGCACATCTTCACATGTCCATTGTCACCACAATGGATGGCAAGCTTCAAGCATGTGATCTCTTCATGATGCTCCACTTGAACTTGCACACCGCAACCTTGATGATGATCACCACTTGATGTCATCCTCCATGGGTTATATGATATCTTCCTTTTGATGCACAACTGATGTCTACTACACAACCTTATTCTTGTAGACGTTGTTGGGCCTCCAAGTGCAGAGGTTTGTAGGACAGTAGCAAATTTCCCTCAAGTGGATGACCTAAGGTTTATCAATCCGTAGGAGGCGTACGATGAAGATGGTCTCTCTCAAGCAACCCTGCAACCAAATAACAAAGAGTCTCTTGTGTCCCCAACACACCCAATACAATGGTAAATTGTATAGGTGCACTAGTTCGGCGAAGAGATGGTGATACAAGTGGTATATGGATAGTAGATAAAGGTATTTGTAATCTGAAATAATAAAAACAGCAAGGTAACTAATCATAAAAGTGAGCATAAACGGTATTGCAATGATATGAAATCAGGCCTAGGGTTCATACTTTCGCTAGTGTAAGTTCCCTCAACAATACTAACATAATTGGGTCATAAAACTATCCCTCAACATGCAACAAAGAGTCACTCCAAAGTCACTAATAGCGGAGAACGAACGAAGAGATTATGGTAGGGTACAAAACCACCTCAAATTTATTCTTTCCAATCAATCCGTTGGGCTATTCCTATAAGTGTCACAAACAGCCCTAGAGTTCGTACTAGAATAACACCTTAAGACACAAATCAACCAAAACCCTAATGTCACCTAGATACTCCAATGTCACCTCAAGTATCCGTGGGTATGATTATACAATATGCGTCACACAATCTCAGATTCATCTATTCAACCAACACAAAGGACCTCAAAGAGTGCCCCAAAGTTTCTACCTGAGAATCACGACGAAAATGTGTGCCAACCCCTATGCATAGGTTCATGGGCAGAACCCACAAGTTGATCACCAAAACATACATCAAGTGAATCACGTGGCATCCCATTGTCACCACAGATACGCACGGCAAGACATACATCAAGATCGTGCCAAATCAAGAACACGAGAGAGAGAGAGAGATCAAACACATAGCTACTGGTACATACCCTCAGCCCCGAGGGAGAACTACTCCCTCCTCATCATGGAGAGCACCGGGATGATGAACATGGCCACCGGAGCTGGATTGCCCCCTCCGGCAGGGTGCTGGAACGGGTCTAGATTGGCTTTCGGTGGCTACGGAGGCTTCTGGCGGCGGAACTCCCGATCTATTATGTTCTCGGATGTTTTTAGGGTATATGGAGATATATAGGCGGAAGAAGAATGTCAGGGGGGCCACGAGGGGCTCACGAGGGTGGAGGGTGCGCCCAGGGGGTGGGCGCGCCCCCCTGCCTCATGACCTCCTTGCAGGTCCCCCGACGTGCACTCTAAGTCTTCTGGGCTTCTTTCCTTCCAAAAATGAGTTCCGTGAAGTTTCAGGTCAATTGGACTCTATTTGATTTTCCTTTTCTTCGAAACCCTAAAACAGGGTAAAAACAGAAACTGGCACTGGGACCTGAGTTAATAGGTTAGTCCCAAAAATTATATAAAAGTGTATAATAAAGCCCATAAACATTCAAAACAGTAGATAATATAGCATGGGGCAATCAAAAATTATAGATACGTTGGAGACGTATCAGCATCCCCAAGCTTAATTCCTGCTCGTCCTCGAGTAGGCAAATGATAAAAAAGATAATTTTTGATGTGGAATGCTAGTTGGCATAATTTCAATGTAATTCTTCTTACTTGTGATATGAATATTCAGATCCGAAAGATTCAAGACAAAAGTTCATATTGACATAAAAGTAATAATACTTCAAGCATACTAACTAAGCAATTATGTCTTCTCAAAATAACATGGCCAAAGAAAGCTATCCCTACAAAATCATATAGTCTGGCTATGCTCCATCTTCACCACACAAAATATTTAAATCATGCACAACCCCGATGACAAGCCAAGCAATTGTTTCATACTTTTGATGTTCTCAAACTTTTTCAATCTTCACGCAATACATGAGCGTGAGCCATGGATATAGCACTATAAGTGGAATAGAATGGTGGTTTTTGAGAAGACAAAAAGGAGAAGATAGTCTCACATCAACTAGGCATATCAATGGGCTATGCAGATGCCCATCAATAGATATCAATGTGAGTGAGTAGGGATTGCCATGCAACGGATGCACTAGAGCTATAAGTGTATGAAAGCTCGAAAAGAAACAAAGTGGGTGTGCATCCAACTTGCTTGCTCACGAAGACCTAGGGCATTTTGAGGAAGCCCATCATTGGAATATACAAGCCAAGTTCTATAATGAAAGATTAGCACTAGTATATGAAAGTGACAACATATGAGACTCTTTATCATGAAGATCATGGTGCTACTTTGAAGCACAAGTGTGGTAAAAGGATAGTAGCATTGCACCTTCTATCTTTTTCTCTCATTTTTTTATTTTTTTATTTTTTATTTGGGCCTTCTCTTTTTTTATGGTCTTTTTTTTCATTTGGGCTTCTTTGGCCTCTTTTATTTTTTATTTTTTTCGTCCGGAGTCTCATCCCGACTTGTGGGGGAATCATAGTCTCCATCATCCTTTCCTCACTGGGACAATGCTCTAATAATGATGATCATCACACTTTTATTTACTTACAACTCAAGAATTACAACTCGATACTTAGAACAAGATATGACTCTATATGAATGCCTCCGGCGGTGTACCGGGATGTGCAATGACTCATGAGTGACATGTATGAAAGAATTATGAATGGTGGCTTTGCCACAAATACGATGTCAACTACATGATCATGCTAAGCAATATGACAATGATGGAGTGTGTTATAATAAATGGAACGGTGGAAAGTTGCATGGCAATATATCTCGGAATGGCTATGGAAATGCCATAGTATGTAGGTATGGTGGCTGTTTTGAGGAAGGTATATGGTGGGTTTATGGTACCGGCGAAAGTTGCGCGCTACTAGAGAGGCTAGCAATGGTGGAAGGGTGAGAGTGTGTATAATCCATGGACTCAACATTAGTCGTAAAGAACTCACATACTTATTGCAAAAATCTATTAGTTATCGAAACAAAGTATTACGCGCATGCTCCTAGGGGGATATATTGTTAGGAAAAGACCATCGCTCGTCCCCGTCCGCCACTCATAAGGAAGGCAATAAGTAAATAAATCATGCTCCGACTTCATCACATAACAGTTCACCATACGTGCATGCTACGGGAATCAAAAACTTCAACACAAGTATTTCTCAAATTCACAACTACTCAACTAGCATGACTCTAATATTACCATCCTCATATCTCAAAACAATCATCAAGTATCAAACTTCTCTTAGTATTCAACACACTCATAAGAGAATTTTATTATTCTTGAATACCTAGTATATTAGGATTTTAAGCAAATTACCATGCTATTTAAGACTCTCAAAATAATCTAAGTGAAGCATGAGAGTTCATCTATTTCTTCAAAATAAAACTACCACCATGCTCTAAAAGATATAAGTGAAGCACTAGAGCAAACGACAAACTACTCTGAAAGATATAAGTGAAGATCAATGAGTAGTCGAATAATTATGCAACTACATGAAGACTCTCTATCATTTAATAATTTCAGATCTTTTTATTCTATTCAAACATCAAGCAAAGCAAAATAAAATGACATTCTAAGAATAGCAAACATCATGTGAAGAAGCAAAAACTTAGGATCAACCGATACTAACCGATAGTTGTTGAAGAAGAAAGGTGGGATGCCAACCGGGGCATCCCCAAGCTTAGACGTTTGATACTTCTTGAAATATTATCTTGGGGTGCCTTGGGCAACCCCAAGCTTGAGCTTTTGTGTCTCCTTAATACCTCTCATATCACGGTCTCCCTAAATCTCAAAAGCTTCATCCACACAAAACTCAAAGGGACTCGTGAGATAAGTTAGTATAAACCATTGCCAAAACCTTATCATACTCTACTGTAGCAAATCACTAAAATTAATATTCAACATTTCATACTAAATGCCTATGCATATTTAATAGTCCTATCCTCAAATAGGATCATTAAAGAAGCAAACATATGCAAACAATGCAAACATAACAGCAATCTGCCTAAACCGGACAGTCTGTAAAGAATGCAGCAACATCCATACTTCCCTAGATCCAAAAAATATGAAAGAAAATTCCCACTGTAGTAAATTTATTAGATCTTAATATGCAAAAGGTTTCAACATTTTATCACATTCTGACTTTTCTAGGGAATTATTGCAACAGCGGTAAACTTTCTGTTTTCAAACAGCAACATGTGGACTTCTAAAATAGGCTTAGTAAAGGCTATCAATGCCACTTTTATTGAAATAAAAGATGAAAAACATTGTTATAAATAACAGAAATCAAATCCTAACAAAATAAATTGACGCTCCAAGCAAAACACATATCATGTGGCGAATAAAAATATAGCTCCAAGTAAAGTTACCGATGAACGAAGACGAAAGAGGGGATGCCTTCCGGGGCATCCCCAAGCTTAGGCTCTTGGTTGTCCTTGAATATTACCTTGGGGTGCCTTGGGCATACCCAAGCTTAGGCTCTTGCCAGTCCTTATTCCATATTCCATCGAATCCTTACCCAAAACTTGAAAACTTCACAACACAAAACTTAAAGTAGAAAACTCGTAAGCTCCGTTAGTATAATAAAACACCACTTCAAGGTACTGTAATGAACTCATTCTTTATTTATATTGGTGTTAAACCTACTGTATTCCAACTTCTCTATGGTTTATAAACTATTTTACTAGCCATATATTCATCAAAATAAGTAAACAACACATGAAAAACAGAATCTGTCAAAAACAGAACAGTCTGTAGTAATCTGGATCAAACGTATACTTATGGAACACATAAAATTCTCAAATAAATTGATGGACCGGAGGAATTTATCTATTAATCATCTGCAAAAATAATTAACTAAATAGCACTCTCCAAATAAAAATGGCAGCAGTTCTCGTGAGCGCTAAAGTTTCTGTTTTTTACAGCATGATCAACAAGATTTTCCCCAAGTCTTCCCAACGGTTCTACTTGGCACAAACACTAATTAAAAGAATAAAGCCACATCTAAACAGAGACTAGATGAATTATTTATTATTAAACAGGAACAAAAATAAGGAACAAAAATAAAATTGGGTTGCCTCCCAACAAGTGTTATCGTTTAACGCCCCTAGCTAGGCATGATGATTTCAATGATGCTCACATAAAAGATAAGAATTGAAACATAAAGAGAGCATCATGAAGAATATGACTAGCACATTTAAGTCCAACCCACTTCCTATGCATAGGGATTTTGTGAGCAAACAACTTATGGGAACAAGAATCAACTTGCATAGGAAGGTAATGCAAGCAAAACTTCAAAACTTTAAGCACATAGAGAGGAAACTTGATATTATTGCAATTCCTACAAGCATATGTTCCTCCCTCATAATAATTTTCAGTAGCATCATGAATGAATTCAACTATATAACCAGCACCTAAAGCGTTCTTCTAATGATCTACAAGCATAGAAAATTTACTACTCTCCACACAAGCAAAATTCTTCTCATGAATAGTAGTGGGAGCAAACTCAACAAAGTAACTATCATGGGATTGAAAATTGAAATCTAGATGACAAGTTTCATTGTTATCATTATTATTTAAAGCATACGTGTCATCACAATAGTCATCATAGATAGGAGGCATGCTTTCATCATAATAAATTTGCTTATCAAAACTTGGGGGACAAAAAATATCATCTTCATCAAACATAGCTTCCCCAAGCTTGTGGCTTTGCATATCATTAGCATCATGGATATTCAAGGAATTCACACTAACAACATTGCAACCATGCTCATCATTAAAATATTTAGTGCCAAATATTTTATAGATTTCTTCTTCTAGCACTTGAGCACAATTATCCTTTTCATCTTACTCATGAAACATATTAAAAAGATGAAGCGTATGAGACAAACTCAATTCCATTTTTTTGTAGTTTTCTTTTATAAACTAAACTAGTGATAAAACAAGAAACTAAAAGACTCGATTGCAAGATCTAAAGATATACCTTCAGGCGCTAACCTCCCCGACAACGGTGCCAGAAAAGAGCTTGATGTCTACTACACAACCTTCTTCTTGTAGACGTTGTTGGGCCTCTAAGTGCAGAGGTTTGTAGGATAGTAGCAAATTTCCCTCAAGTGGATGACCTAAGGTTTATCAATCCGTAGGAGGCGTAGGATGAAGATGGTCTCTCTCAAGCAACCCTGCAACCAAATAACAAAGAGTCTCTTGTGTCCCCAACACACCCAATACAATGGTAAATTGTATAGGTGCACTAGTTCGGCGAAGAGATGGTGATACAAGTGGTATATGGATAGTAGATAAAGGTATTCGTAATCTGAAATAATAAAAACAGCAAGGTAACTAATGATAAAAGTGAGCGTAAATGGTATTGCAATGATAGGAAATAAGGCCTAGGGTTCATACTTTCGCTAGTGTAAGTTCCCTCAACAATACTAACATAATTGGATCATAAAACTATCCCTCAACATGCAACAAAGAGTCACTCCAAAGTCACTAATAGCAGAGAACGAACGAAGAGATTATGGTAGGGTACGAAACCACCTCAAAGTTATTCTTTCCAATCAATCCGTTGGGCTATTCCTATAAGTGTCACAAACAGCCCTAGAGTTCGTACTAGAATAACACCTTAAGACACAAATCAACCAAAACCCTAATGTCACCTAGATACTCCAATGGCACCTCAAGTATCCGTGGGTATGATTATACGATATGCGTCACACAATCTCAGATTCATCTATTCAACCAACACAAAGGACCTCAAAGAGTGCCCCAAAGTTTCTCCCTGAGAATCACGATGAAAACATGTGCCAACCCCTATGCATAGGTTCATGGGCGGAACCCGCAAGTTGATCACCAAAACATACATCAAGTGAATCACGTGGCATCCCATTGTCAACACAGATATGCACGGCAAGACATACATCAAGATCGTGCCAAATCAAGAACACGAGAGAGAGAGAGATCAAACACATAGCTACTGGTACATACCCTTAGCCCCGAGGGAGAACTACTCCCTCCTCGTCATGGTGAGCACCGGGATGATGAAGATGGCCACCGGAGAGGGATTGCCCCCTCCGGCAGGGTGCCAGAACGGGTGTAGATTGGCTTTAGGTGGCTACGGAGGCTTCTGGCGGCGGAACTCCCGATCTATTGTGTTCTCGGATGTTTTTAGGGTATATGGAGATATATAGGCGGAAGAAGTATGTCAGGAGGGCCATGAGGGGCTCACGAGGGTGGAGGGCGCGCCCCCTGCCTCGTGACCTCCTGCAGGTCCCCCGACGTGCACTCCAAGTCTTCTGGGCTTCTTTCCTTCCAAAAATGAGTTCCGTGAAGTTTCAGGTCAATTGGACTCCATTTGATTTTCCTTTTCTTAGAAACCCTAAAACAGGGTAAAAACAGAAACTGGCACTGGGCCCTGGGATAATAGGTTAGTCCCAAAAATGATATAAAAGTGTATAATAAAGCCCATAAACATTCAAAACAGTAGATAATATAGCATGGAGCAATCAAAAATTATAGATACGTTGGAGACGTATCAACAACCATGGAAACATACCTAACCCCCCACACACAACTCTCACATAGACCACGGGTTAGTACACAAGTGTAATGGACAATGCTTACCACACCATGAGATCACTTGGTACATCTTCCACGCTTTGTGTGTTGATCAACTTGAACCACTCTTTGTACTTAGTCTTGATTGACCGTGAATCTTTCCAACTCTCTTCATTAATATGATGTCTTCAAGGTAAACATGAATGTTCGCACAATCTTCTTCTTCAAGATATGCTTGCAATAGGCTCAAATCTCACATGACCAATCTTTGGATAAATCCTTGAATAGCACCTTGGTCAACACACATTCTTCTTCTAAAACCTTGAAACCAACAAATGGTCTTCAAGAAATACCTATGGATAAACCCTTCAAATATAACTCAAGGCAACCCTTAGTCCATAGATATTGTCATCAATTACCAAAACCAAACACGGGGGCACCACATGTTCTTTCTAACCTTGCAGTTTTCTGGAATGTCATACAGAGCAAAGTAGGCATCACACCCATCTAGTCATATCCGCACCTCTGAACCATCAAATTTGGGCAAGTTCATCTTCGTCATCCAACTTCTTCTAGCGGACTATATAGGTTCTCCTCCCCAAGCCATATCTGGTTGATACTGGAAAGTGGCTGCTACCTCATGAGCATGCGTTGGTTTTCCCTTGAAGAAGAAAGGGTGATTCAGCAAAGTAGCGTAAGTATTTCCCTTAGTTTTTGAGAACCAAGGTATCAATCCAGTAGGAGGTAACACGCAAGTCGCCTAGTACATGCACAAACAAACAAGAACCTCGCAACCAACGTGATAAAGGGGTTGTCAATCCCTTCATGGTCACTTACGAAAATCGAGATCTAATAGAGATAATAGGATAAATATTTTTGGTATTTTTATGATATAGATTGGAAAATAAAGATTGCAAAATAAATGGTAATAGAAATAAAGTTGATATGAAAATAATACGATGGAAGATAGACCCGGGGGCCATTGGTTTCACCAGTGGCTTCTCTCAAGATAGAAAATTCTATGGTGGGTGAACAAATTACTGTCGAGCAATTGATAGAAAAGCGAATGATTATGAGAATATCTAGGCATGATCATGTATATAGGCATCACATCCGCGACAAGTAGACCGAAACGATTATGCATCTACTACTATTACTCCACACATCTACCGCTATCCAGTATGCATCTAGAGTATTAAGTTCACAAGAACAGAGTAACATATTAGGCAAGATGACATGATGTAGAGGGATAAACTCAAGCAATATGATATAAACCCCTTCTTTTTATCCTCGATGGCAACAATACACTATGTGCCTTGCTGCCCCTTCTGTCACTGGGAAAGGAGACCGCAAGATTGAACCCAAAGCTATGCACTTCTCCCATTGCAAGAAAGATCAATCTAGTAGGCCAAACCAAACTGATAATTCAAAGAGAGTTGCAAAGATAGTAAATCACGCATAAAAGATTTCAGAGAAGAATCAAACATTGTTCATAGATAATCTTGATCATAAACCCACAATTCATCGGATCTCGACAAACACATCACAAAAAGAATTGCATCGAATAGATCTCCAAGAGAATCGAGGAGAACTTTGTATTGAGATCCAAAGAGAGAGAAGAAGCCATCTAGCTAATAACTATGGACCTGAAGGTCTGTCGTAAACTACTCACACATCATCGGAGAGGCTATAGTGTTGATGTAGAAGCCCTTCGTGATCGATTCCCCCTCCTGTGGAGCGCTGGAAAAGGCCCCAAGATGGGATCTCATGGGTACAGAAGGTTGCAGCAGTGGAAATAGGGTTTCGTGGTGCTCCTGGATGTTTTCGAGGTATATGGGTATATATAGGAGGAAGTAGTACGTCGCTGGAGCTGCGAGGCACCCACGAGGGTGGGGGGCGCGCCCTCCTGCGTCGTGGCCTCCTCGCTTCTTTCTTGACCCCCACTACAAGTCTCCTGGATCATGTTTGTTCCAAAAATAACTATCCCAAAGGTTTCATTCTATTTGGATTCCGTTTGATATTCCTTTTATGTGAAACACTGAAATAGGCAAAAAAACAACAATTTGCATTGGGCCTTTGGTTAGTAGGTTAGTCCCAAAAATAATATAAAAAGGTATATTAAAGCCCATTAAACATCCAAAACAGATAATATAATAGCATGGAACAATCAAAAATTATAGATAAGTTGGAGACGTATCAAGCATCCCCAAGCTTAATTCCTGCTCGTCCTCGAGTAGGTAAATGATAAAAACAGAATTTTTGATGTGGAATGCTTCCTAGCATATTTCTCAATGTAATTTTCTTTATTGTGGCATGAATGTTCAGATCCGAAATACTCAAGACAAAAGTTTAATATTGACATAAAAATAATAATACATCAAGCATACTAACAAAGCAATCATGTCTTCTCAAAATAACATGGCCAAAGAAAGTTATTGATACGTCTCCAATGTATCTATAATTTTTTATGGTTCCATGCTATATTATATCCTGTTTTGGACATTATTGGGCTATATTACACACTTTTATATTATTTTTGGGACTAACCTACTAACTGGAGGCCCAACCCAGAATTGATGTTTTTTTGCCTATTTTAGGGTTTCGCAGAAAAACAATATCAAACGGAGTCCAAACGGAATGAAACCTTCGGGAACGTGATTTTCGGAACGAACATGATCCAGAGGACTTGGACACTACGTCAAGCAATCAACCAGAAATGCATGAGGTAGGGGGCGCACC
>NC_041384.1:73246450-73293417 GCF_002162155.2 Triticum dicoccoides | reverse complement strand
GTGCCCTCCACCCTCCTGGGGCCCACGTTGTTCCACCGACGTACTCCTTCCTCCTATATATACCTACGTACCCCCAAACTACCCGATACGGAACCAAAACCCTAATTCCACCATCGTAACTTTCTGTATCCATGAGATCCCATCTTGGGGCCTTTTTCGGAGCTCCGCCGGAGGGGGTATCGATCACAGAGGGCTTCTACATCAACACCATAGCCTTTCCGATGAAGTGTGAGTAGTTTACTTTAGACCTTCGGGTCCATAGTTATTAGCTAGATGGCTTCTTCTCTCTTTTTGGATCTCAATACAAAGTTCTCCCCCTCTCTTGTGGAGATCTATTCAATGTAATCTTCTTTTGTGGTGTGTTTGTTGAGCTACCGATGAATTGTGGGTTTATGATCAAGTTTATCTATGAACAATATTTGAATCTTCTCTGAATTCTTTTATGTATGATTGGTTATCTTTGCAAATCTCTTCAAATTATCAGTTTGGTTTGGCCTACTAGATTAATCTTTCTTGCAATCGGAGAAGTGCTTAGCTTTGGGTTCAATCTTGCGGTGTCCTTTCCCAGTGACAGCAGGGGCAGAAAGGCACGTATTGTATTTTTGCCATCGAGGATAACAAGATGGGGTCTATATCATATTGCATGAGTTTATCCCTCTACATCATGTCATCTTGCTTAAAGCGTTACTCTGTTCTCTTGAACTTAATACTCTAGATGCATGATGGATAGCGGTCGATGTGTGGAGTAATAGTAGTAGATGCAGGCAGGAGTCGGTCTACTTGTCTTGGACGTGATGCCTATATACATGATCATACCTAGATATTCTCATAACTATGCTCAATTCTGTCAATTTCTCAACAGTAATTTGTTCACCCACCGTAATACTTATGCTCTCGAGAGAAGCCACTAGTGAAACCTATGGCCCCGGGGTCTATTTTCCATCATATTAATCTTCCAGTACTTAGTTATTTCCTTTTCCATTTATTTTACTTGCATCCTTATTTCTCTTTATCATAAAAATACCAAAAATATTATCTTATCATATCTATCAGATCTCACTTTCATAAGTGACCGTGAAGGGATTGAGAACCCCTTTATCGCGTTGGTTGCAAGGAGTTTATTTGTTTGTGTAGGTGCGAGGGACTCGTGCATGGCCTCCTACTGGATTGATACCTTGGTTCTCAAAAATTGAGGGAAATACTTACGCTGCTCTGCTGCATCACGCTTTCCTCTCCAAGGGAAAACCAACGTAGTGCTCAAGAGGTAGCAAGAAGGATTTTTGGCACTGTTGCCAGGGGGTCTACGCAAAAGTCAACATACCAAGTACCCATCACAAACCCTTATCTCCCGCATTACATTATTTGCCATTTGCCTCTCGTTTTCCTCTCCCCCCACTTCACCCTTGCCGTTTTATTCGCCCTCTCTCTCCGTCCTCCTCCTCTTTTTCTATTCGCCTCTTTTTGCCCGTCTCTTGTTTGCTTGTGTGTTGGTTTGCTTGCTTGTTGTTATGGCTATTCCCCTATCTTCTCCGTTGTCTCCCGAAAATGAAGTTCTTAATTTTAAGCAAAGGGAAGGAGAAAACCTAAAAGGCGCTTGGTATAGAATTTGCAATGCTCAGAATAGATATACCAGGAAGCAATCTACTTCTATTATTCTCCGCAATTTTTATGTAGGTGCTATTCCTTGGCACAGATATGTCCTTGATACCATTACCGGAGGGAATTTCTTGGGTAGCCACACTTTTCATTCCTATAATGCTATGATAGATTTGTTTGGCTCACCCCGTCTTTTGGTTAATGGAACTATGTTAACTTTGGAGCATGTAATGAAAAAACTTGAAATTATTGAAAATAAAGTTGCTACCGTAGAGGTAATTGAAAATTTTGATAAAAAGATCCACAACCAAATTACTCAATATGGATCTAAAGTAGGAGTCACTTTGAAAAATATTAAGGAGAAGGAACCCATAGTTAATGAAAGAATAAATCATGATTCCACTAGAATCGATAAACTTGTGGGTATCATTACCAACTTGGGAACCGCTTTTTATTCCGTAAAGAATACTCCAAGTCCTCCAACTAAAATTGCCAAGCTTATGTATGTTCCTAAAAATAAGGGTGAATCCTCTAGCAAAGAAACTGCGGATCTCAAATCTATAAGTATTCATCCTAATCTTTTTGCTATCATTAAGGAACCATTTGCTACTAATGATTTTTTTCGATTTTGTGCCTAGATGATTGATTATTGATAAAATTAAATAAACTCCTAAAGGTGATAGATGTCTCATTAAAGAATTGCCAACTAAAGATACCTAGATCTATCTTCGTTTTTATGCCTAGCTAGGGGCGTTAAACGATAGCGCTTGTTGGGAGGCAACCCAATTTTTTTTATTCCTTGCTTTTTGCTCCTGTTAAGTAATAAATAATTTATCTAGCCTATGTTTTAGTTGTGTTTTTTGTGTTTAATTAGTGTTTGTGCCAAGTAGAACCGTTGGGAAGACTTGGGGAAAGTCTTTTTAATCTTGCTGTAAAAAACAGAAACTTTAGCACTCACGAAAATTGCTTTCATGTTTATTTGGAAAGTGTTATTTAGTTAATTATTTTTGCATATGATTAATAGATAAATTCCTCACGTCCATCAATTTATTTTAGAATTTTTGGGGTTCCAGATCTTGCATTAGCTACAGATTACTACAGACTGTTCTGTTTTTGACAGATTCTGTTTTTCATGTGTTGTTTGCTTATTTTGATGAATCTATGGCAAGTAAAATAGTTTATAAACCATAGATAAGTTGGAATATAGTAGGTTTAACACCAATATAAATAAATAATGAGTTCATTACAGTACCTTGAAGTGGTGTTTTGTTTTCTTTTGCTAATAGAGCTCCCGAGATTTTCTACTTTAAGTTTTGTGTTGTGAAGTTTTCAAGTTTTGGGTAAAGATTTGATGGATTATGGAACAAGGAGTGGCAAGAGACTAATATTGGGGATGCCCATGGCACCCCCAAGATAATATAAGTACACCTAAAAGCCAAAGCTTGTGGATGCCCCGGAAGGCATCCCCTCTTTCGTCTACTTCCGTCGGTAACTTTACTTGGAGCTATATTTTTATTTACCACATGATATGTGTTTTGCTTGGAGCGTCTTGTATTATTTGAGTCTTTATTTTTAGTTTTCCACAATCATCCTTTCTGTACACACCTTTTGAGAGATACACACATGATTCGGAAATTGTTAGAATACTCTATGTACTTCACTTATATCTTTTGAGCTATATAGTTTTTGCTCTAGCGCTTCACTTATATCTTTTAGAGCATGTTGGTGGATTTGTTTTCTAGAAACCATTGTTCTCTCATGCTTCACTTAGATTATTTTGAGAGTCCTACAAAAAAGCATGGTAAATTGCTTTAATTATGTTAGGCATTCAAGATTAATAATAAAATTTTCTTATGGGTGTGTTGAATACTATGAGAAGTTTGATACTTGATAATTGTTTTGAGATATGGAGATGGTGATATTAGAGTCATGCTAGTTGAGTAGTTGTGAATTTGAGAAATACTTGTGTTAAAGTTTGTGATTCACGTAGCATGCACGTATGGTGAATTGTTATGTGATGAAACCGGAGCATGATTTATTTATTGATTGTCTTCCTTATGAGTGGCGGTCGGGGAAGAGCGATGGTCTTTTCCTACCAATCTATCCCCCTAGGAGCATGCGTAATACTTTGCTTTGATAACTTGTAAATTTTTGCAATAAGTATATGAGTTCTTTATGACTAATGTTGAGTCCATGGATCATACGCACTCTCACCCTTCCACCATTGCTAGCCTCTCTAATACCGCGCACCTTTCGCCGGTATCATACACCCACCATATACCTTCCTCAAAACAGCCGCCATACCTACCTATCATGGCATTTCCATAGCCATTCCGATATATATTGCCATGCAACTTACCACCATTCCGTTTATGATGACACGCTCCATCATTATCATATTGCTTTGCGTGATCATGTAGTTGACATTGTATTCATGGCAAAACCACCGTTCATAATTCTTTCATACATGCCACTCTTGATTCATTGCATATCCCGGCACACCGCTGGAGGCATTCACATAGAGTCATATTTTGTTCTAAGTATTGAGTTGTAATTGTTAAGTTGTAAGTAAATAAAAAAGTGTGATCATCATCATTTTTAGAGCATTGTCCCAAGTGAGGAAAGGATGATGGAGGCTATGATTTCCCCACAAGTCAGGATGAGACTCCGGACTAAATAAAAAAAGAGGCCATAAAAAGAGAGAGAGAAAAGGCCCAAATAAAAAAATGAGAGAAAAAGAGAGAAGGGACAATGCTACTATCCTTCTACCACACTTGTGCTTCAAAGTAGCACCAAGATCTTCATAAGAGAGTCTCCATGTTATCACTTTCATATACTAGTGGGAATTTTTCATTATAGAACTTGGCTTGTATATTCCAATGATGGGCTTCCTTAAAATGCCCTAGGTCTTCATGAGCAAGCGAGTTGGATGCACACCCACTTAGTTCTTTTTGAGCTTTCATATACTTATTGCTCTAGTGCATCCGTTGCATGGCAATCCCTACTCACTCACATTCATATCTATTAATGGGCATCTCCATAGCCCGTTGATACGCCTAGTTGATGTCAGACCATCTTCCCCCTTTTTTGTCTTCTCCACAACCACCATTCTATTCCAGCTATAGTGATATGTCCATGGCTCATGCTCATGTATTGCGTGAAGATTGAAAAAGTTTGAGAACACCAAAAGTATGAAACAATTTCTTGGCTTGTCATCGGGGTTGTGCATGACTTAAATACTTTGTGTGGTGAAGATGGAGCATAGCCAGACTATATGATTTTGTAGGGATAACTTTCTTTGGCCATGTTAATTTGAAGAGACATAATTGCTTAGTTAGTATGCTTGAAGTATTATTATTTCTATGTTAATATTGAACTTTTGTCTTGAATCTTTCGAATCTGAATATTCATACCACAATTAAGAAGAGTTACATTGAAATTATGCCAACTAGCATTCCACATCAAAAATTCTGTTTTTATCATTTACCTACTCGAGGACGAGCAGGAATTAAGCTTGGGGATGCTTGATACGTCTCCAACGTATCTATAATTTTTTATTGTTCCATGCTATATTATATCCTGTTTTGGACATTATTGGGATTTATTATATACTTTTATATTATTTTTGGGACTAACCTATTAACCGGAGGCCCAGCCCAGAATTGCTGTTTTTTTTGCCTATTTTAGGGTTTCGCAGAAAAAGAATATGAAGCGGAGTCCAAACGGAATGAAAGAAACAGAGAGAGACAGAGAGACAGATCCTATCTCGGAGGGGCTCTCGCTGCTCCACCGCCATGGAGGCCATGGACCAGAGGGGAAAACCTTCTCCCATCTAGAGGGAAGGTCAAGGAAGAAGAAGAAGAAGGGGCTCTCTCTCCCCCCTCTCCCGATGGCGCCGGAACGCCGCTGGGGCCATCGTCATCACTGCAATCTACACCAACCACTTCACCGCCCTCATCACCAACTCTTCCCCCCTCTATGCAGCGGTGTAACCCCTATTTTACCCACTGTAATCTCTACTTAAACATGGTGCTCAGTGCTTTATTTCCCAATGATGTATGGCTATCCTATGATGTTTGAGTAGATCTATTTTGTCCTATGGGTTAATTGATGATCGTGATTGGTTTGAGTTGCATGTTTTATTATTGGTGTTGTCCTATGGTGCTCTCCGTGTCACGCAAGCGTGAGGGATCCCCGCTGTAGGGTTAGCAATATGTTCATGATTTGCTTATGGTGGGTGGCGTGAGTGATAGAAACACAGACATGAGTAAGTAGGTTGTTTGCGTATGGGAGTAAACAGGACTTGATGCCTTATAATGCTATGGTTGGGTTTTACCTTAATGATCTTTAGGAGTTGCGGATGCTTGATAGAGTTCCAATCATAAGTGCATATGATCCAAGAAGAGAAAGTATGTTAGCTTACGCATCTCCCTCAAATAAAATTGCAATAGTGATTACCGGTCTAGTTATCGATTGCCTAGGGACAAATAACTTTCTTGTGTGACAACAAGCTCTCTACTAAAACTAACTTAGTTGTGTATTCATCTAAACAACCCCTACTTTTTATTTACGCGCTCTTTATTATCTTGCAAACCTAGCCTACAACACCTACAAAGTACTTCTAGTTTCATACTTGTTCTAGGTAAAGCGAATGTTAAGCATGCGTAGAGTTGTATCGATGGTCGATATAACTTGAGGGAATATTTTTTCTACCTTTAGCTCCTCGTTGGGTTCGACACTCTTACTTATCGAGAGAGGCTACAATTGCTCCCCTATACTTGTGGGTTATCAGTTATCATGTTTGGTATGCAATCCATAAGTGGCTCTCATAATAGATTCATAAGGTAATTTAATTTTCTTCCTAGGAAAGTGTTCCATGCCTTTCCTTAACGGAAATTGGAATCTAATACTTCCTTCTTTCATATCAATAATTGCACCAATCGTTCTAAGGAAAGGTTTACCAAGAATAATAGGACATGTAGGATTGCAATGTATATCAAGAACAATGAAATCTACGAGCACATAATTCCTATTTGCAAAAATAAGAACATCATTAATCCTTCCCATAGGTTTCTTAATAGTGGAAACCTCAAGATGCAAATTTAAAGAACAATCATCAAATTCACGGAAACCTAACACATAAAACAAAGTTTTTTGAATCGTGGAAACACTAGCACCCAAATCACACAAAGAAAAGCATTCATGATCTTTAATTTTAATTTTAATAGTAGGTTCCCACTCATCATAAAGTTTTCTAGGGATAGAAACTTCTAATTCAAGCTTTTCTTCATAATATTGCATTAAAGCATCAACGATATGTTTGGTAAAAGCTTTATTTTGACTATAAGCATGAGGAGAAGTTAACACAGATTGCAACAAGGAAATACAATCTATCAAAGAGCAATTATCATAATTAAATTTCTTGAAATCCAAAATAGTGGGTTCATTGATATGTAAAGTTTTGACCTCTTCAATCCCACTTTTACCAATTTTTGCATCAAGATCTAAAAACTCTGAATCATTGGGACGCCTTTTGACTAAAGTTGACTCATCTTGACTCCCATCATTATCAAGATTCATAATGCAAAACAAAGATTTAATAGGAGACACATCAATCACTTTTAGATCTTCATCCTTATTACCCTCTAGCTCTTCCGGTTTGGCGGACATCTTATTAACTAAGGTGGCCTGTGATACGTCTCCAACGTATCTATATTTTTTTATTGTTCCATGCTATATTATATTCTGTTTGGGACATTATTGGGCTTTATTATACACTTATATATTATTTTTGGACTAACATATTAACCGGAGGCCCAACCTAGAATTGTTGTTTTGTGCCTATTTTAGGGTTTCGCAGAAAAAGATTATCAAACGGGGTCCAAATGGAATAAAACCTTCGGGAACGTGATTTCCGGAACGAACATGATCCAGAGGACATGGACCCTACGTCAAGCAATCAACGAGGAAGGCATGAGGTAGGGGGCGTGCCTACCCCCCAGGCGCGCCCTCCACCCTCGTGGGCCCCCTGTTGCTCCACCGACGTACTCCTTCCTCCTAAATATACCTACGTACCCCCAAACTACCAGATACGAAGCCAAAACCCTAATTCCACTGCCGTAACTTTCTGTATCCACGAGATCCCATCTTGGGGCCTTTTCTGGAGCTCCACCGGGGGGCATCGATCACGGAGGGCTTCTACATCAACACCATAGCCTCTCCGATGAAGTGTGAGTAGTTTACTTCAGACCTACGGGTCCATAGTTATTAGCTGGATGGCTTCTTCTCTCTTTTTGGATCTCAATACAAAGTTCCCCCCTCTCTTGTGGAGATATATTCGATGTAATCTTCTTTTGCGGTCTGTTTGTTGAGACCGATTAATTGTGGGTTTATGATCAAGTTTATCTATGAACAATATTTGAATCTTCTCTGAATTCTTTTATGTATGATTGGTTATCTTTGCATGTCTCTTCGAATTATCAGTTTGGTTTGGCCTACTAGATTGATCTTTCTTGCAATGGGAGAAGTGCTTAGCTTTGGGTTCAATCTTGCGGTGTCCTTTCCCAGTGACAGTAGGGGCAGCAAGGCACGTATTGCATTGTTGCCATCGAGGATAACAAGATGGGGTTTATATCATATTGCATGAGTTTATCCCTCTACATCATGTCATCTTGCTTAAAGCGTTACTCTGTTCTCTTGAACTCAATACTCTAGATGCATGCTGGATAGCAGTCGATGTGTGGAGTAATAGTAGTAGATGCAGGCAGGAGTCGGTCTACTTGTTTCGGACGTGATGCCTATATACATGATCATACCTAGATATTCTCATAATCATGCTCAATTCTGTCAATTGATCAACAGTAATTTGTTCACCCATCGTAAATACTTATGCTCTTGAGAGAAGCCACTAGTGAAACCAATGGCCCCCGGGTCTATCTTCCATCATATTAATCTTCCAATACTTAGTTATTTCCTTTGCCATTTATTTTACTTTGCATCTTTATCATAAAAATACTAAAAATATTATCTTATCATATCTATCAGATTTCACTCTCGTAAGTGACCGTGTAGGGATTAACAACCCCTTATCGCGTTGGCCTCCTACTGGATTGATACCTTGGTTCTCAAAAACTGAGGGAAATACTTACGCTACTTTGCTGCATCACCCTTTCCTCTTCAAGGGAAAACCAACGCAGTGCTCAAGAGGTAGCAAGAAGGATTTCTGGCGCTGTTGCCGGGGAGGTTCGCGCAAGACAAGTCAAGATTTGACTCCCGACAACGAGTCACTTGTGGCGCCGTTGCAAGTCAAGACATACCAAGTACCCATCACAAACCCTTATCTCCCGCATTACATTATTTGCCATTTGCCTCTCGTTTTCCTCACCCCCACTTAACCCTTGCCGTTTTATTCGCACTCTCTCTCCATCCTCCCTCTCTTTCTCTATTTGCCTCCTTTTGCCCGTCTCTTGTTTGCTTGTGTGTTGGATTGCTTGCTTGTCATTATGGCTAGTCCCCTATCTTCTCCGTTGTCTCCCGAAAATGAAGTTCTTAATTTTAAGCAAAGGGAAGGAGAAAACCTAAAAGAAGCTTGTTATAGAATTTGCAATGCTCAAAATAGATCTACCAGGAAGCAATCTACTTCTATTCTTCTCCGCAATTTTTATGTAGGTGCTATTCCTCGGCACAGATATGTCCTTGATACCATGGCCGGAGGGAATTTCTTGGGTAGCCACACTTTCGATTCCTATAATGCTATGATTGATTTGTTTGGCTCACCCCCTCTTTTGGTTAATGGAACTATGTTAACTTTGGAGCATGTAATGCAAAAACTTGAAATTATTTAAAATAAAGTTGCTACCGTTGAGTAAATTGAAAATTTTGATAAAAAGATCCAAACCAAATTACCCAATATGGATCTAAAGTAGGAGTAACTTTGAAAAATATTAAAGAGAAGGAACCTATAGTTAATGAAAGAATAAATCATGATTCCACTAGAATCGATAAACTTGAGGGTATCACTACCAACTTGGGAACCACTTTTTTTCCATAAAGAATACTCCAAGTCCTCCATCTAAAATTGCCAAGCTTATGTATGTTCCTAAAAATAAGGGTGAATCCTCTAGCAAAGAAACTGCAGATCTCAAATCTATAAGTATTCATCCTAATCTTTTTGCTATTATTAAGGAACCATTTGCTACTAATGATTTTTTTTGATCTTATGCCTAGAAGTTTGATTATTTATAAAAGGAAAGAAACTCCTAAAGGTGATAGATGTCTCATTAAAGAATTACCAACTAAAGATACTTAGATCTATCCTTGCTTTTATTCCTAGCTAGGGGCGTTAAACGATAGCGCTTGTTGGGAGGCAACCCAATTTTATTTTTATTCCTTGCTTTTTTCTCCTGTTTAGTAATAAATAATTTATCTAGCCTCTATTTTGGTTGTGTTTTTTGTGTTTAATTAGTGTTTGTGCCAAGTAGAACCGTTGGGAAGACTTGGGGAAAGTCTTTTTAATCTTGCTGTAAAAAAACAGAAACTTTAGCGCTCACGAGAATTGCTGCCATTTTTATTTGGAATGTGATATTAGTTAATTATTTTTGCATATGATTAATAGATAAATTACTCACGTCCAGCAAGTTATTTTAGAATTTTTAGGGTTCCAGATTTTGCGTTAACTACAGATTACTACAGACTGTTCTGTTTTTGACAGATTCTGTTTTTCGTGTGTTGTTTGCTTATTTTAGTGAATCTATGGCTAGTAAATTAGTTTATAAACCATATAGAAGTTGGAATACAGTAGGTTTAACACAAATATAAATAAATAATGAGTTCATTACAGTACCTTGAAGTGGTGTTTTGTTTTCTTTCGCTAACGGAGCTCACGAGATTTTCTACTTTAAGTTTTGTGTTGTGAAGTTTTCAAGTTTTGGGTAAAGATTTGATGGATTATGGAACAAGTAGTGGCAAGAGACTAAGATTGGGGATGCCCATGGCACCCCAAGATAATATAAGGACACCTAAAAGCCAAAGCTTGGGGATGCCCCGGAAGGCATCCCCTCTTTCGTCTACTTTCATCGGTAACTTTACTTGGAGCTATATTTTTATTTACCACATGATATGTGTTTTGCTTGGAGCGTCTTGTATTATTTGAGTCTTTATTTGTTAGTTTTCCACAATTATCCTTGCTGTACACACCTTTTGAGAGAGACACACATGATTCAGAAATTGTTAGAATACTCTATGTGCTATAATTATATCTTTTGAGTTATATAGTCTTTGCTCTAGTGCTTCACTTATATATTTTAGAGTACGTCCGTGGATTTGTTTTATAGAAAATATTGTTCTCATGCTTCACTTAGATTATTTTGAGAGTCCTACAAAAATGCATGGTAATTTGCTTTAATTATGTTATGCATTCAAGATTAATAAAAAATTTCTTATGAGTGTGTTGAATACTATGAGAAGTTTGATACTTGATAATTGTTTTGAGATATGGAGATGGGAATATTAGAGTCATGCTAGTCGAGTAGTTGTGAATTTGAGAAATACTTGTGTTAAAGTTTGTGATTCCCGTAGCATGCACGTATGGTGAACCTTTATGTGATGAAGTCGGAGCATGATTTATTTATTGATTGTCTTCCTTATGAGTGGCGGTCGGGGACGAGCGATGGTCTTTTCCTACCAATCTATCCCCCTAGGAGCATGCGTGTAATACTTTGCTTTGATAACATGTAGATTTTTGCAATAAGTATATGAGTTCTTTATGACTAAGGTTGAGTCCATGGATCATACGCACTTTTCTTCCTTCCACCATTGCTAGCCTCTCTAATACCGCGCACCTTTCGCCGGTATCATACACCCACCATATACCTTCCTCAAAAAAACCACCATACCTACCTATCATGGCATTTCCATAGCCATTCCGAGATATATTGACATGCAACTTTCCACCATTCCGTTTACTATGACACGCTCCATCATTGTCATATTGCTTTGCATGAGCATGTAGTTGACATTGTACTTGTGGCAAAGCCACCATTCATAATTCTTTCATACATGTCACTCTTGATTCATTGCATATCCCGGTACACCGCCGGAGGCATTCACATAGAGTCATATTTTGTTCTAAGTATTGAGTTGTAATTGTTGAGTTGTAAGTAAATAAAAGTGTGATGATCATCATTTTTAGAGCATTGTCCCAAGTCAGGAAAGGATGATGGAGACTATGATTCCCCCACAAGTCGGGATGAGACTCTGGACAAAAAATAAAATAAAAATAAAAAAGGAGGCCATAAAAAAGGCCCATATATACATATATATATATATATATATATATATATATATATATATATATGAGAGAGAGAAAGAGAGAAGGGACAATGCTACTATCCTTTTACCACACTTGTGCTTCAAAGTAGCACCATGATCTTCATAATAGAGAGTCTCCTATGTTATCACTTTCATATACTAGTGGGAATTTTTCATTATAGAACTTGGCTTGTATATTCGAATGATGGGCTTCCTCAAAATGCCCTAGGTCTTCATGAGCAAGCGAGTTGGATGCACACCCACTTAGTTCCTTTTGTTGAGCTTTCATATACTTATAGCTCTAGTGCATCCGTTGCATGGCAATCCCTACTCACTCACATTGATATCTATTGATGGGCATCTCCATAGCCCGTTGATACACCTAGTTGATGTGAGACTATCTATTCCACATAAAGTGCTATGTCCATGGCTCATGCTCATGTATTGCGTGAAGATTGAAAAAGTTTGAGAACACCAAAAGTATGAAATAATTGCTTGGCTTGTCATCGGGGTTGTGCATGATTTAAATACTTTGTGTGGTGAAGATAGAGCATAGCCAGACTATATGATTTTGTAGGGATAACTTTCTTTGGCCATGTTATTTTGAAGAGACATAATTTCTTAGTTAGTATGCTTGAAGTATTATTGTTTCTATGTCAATATTGAACTTTTGTCTTGAATCTTTCGGATCTGAATATTCATACCACAATTAAGAAGAATTACATTGAAATTATGCCAAGTAGCATTCCACATCAAAAAATTCTATTTTTATCATTTACCTACTCGAGGACGAGCAGGAATTAAGCTTGGGGATGCTTGATACATCTCCAACGTATCTATAATTTTTGATTGTTCCACTCCAACTCTCCTGGATCATCTTTGTTCCAAAAATAACTCTCCCGAAGGTTTCATTCCTTTTGATATTCCTTTTCTGCGAAACACTGGAATAGGCAAAAAAAATAACAATTTGCACTGGGCCTTTGGTTAGTAGGTTAGTCCCAAAAATAATATAAAAAGGTATATTAAAGCCAATTAAACATCCAAAATAGATAATATAATAGCATGGAACAATCAAAAATTATAGATACGTTGGAGACGTATCAGTGGCCGGCCAAGGAATCTATAAGGTAAGAGGAGGGGGACGAGGTGGTGGTGACTAAATAATTCCCTCTTGTCCAGTTGCCCCTGGTGATACTGGAACTATGGTGGACTTGGCTACTATTTTTGCTGCCACTTGGTCTTGCCTGACATCCGCCATAGAGTTCATGGTGAGGTTTACCTTTGCTTGCACCGCATTGATGCACCCTATTTGCTCCTCCATCCGCTTGTCCAGTATGTCCAGACAAGCATAGATCTCATCGATCCCCTCAATCTTGTCGCTGGTATCTCAAGCTCCTTCATCAGTCGCTCCTAAAATTCCTCCAATATAGAAGTCACTTTCCTTGTTCGAACCGGTGAACCCACTTTGGGAATTAGGCAGCTCGAGCGCAAGGGTGATACGTCTCCAACGTATCTATAATTTTTGATTGTTCCATGCTATTATATTATCTGTTTTGGATGTTTAATGGGCTTTATTATACACTTTTATATTATTTTTGGGACTAACCTACTAACCCAAGGCCCAGTGCAAATTGTTGTTTTTTTGCCTATTTCAGTGTTTCGCAAAAAAGGAATATCAAACGGAATCCAAACGGAATGAAACCTTCAGGAGAGTTATTTTTGGAACAAACGTGATCCAAGGGACTTGGAGTAGACGTCAATAAAGAAACGAGGTGGCCACGAGGCAGGGAGGCACGCCTGCACCCTGGGCACGCCACCCACCCTCATGGGCCCCTCGCAGCTCCACCAACCTACTTCTTCCTCCTATATATATCCATATACCCTGAAAACATCCAGGAGCACCACGAAACCCTATTTCCACCGCCGCAACCTTCTGTACCCAAGAGATCCCATATTGGGGCCTTTTCCGGAGCTCCGCCGGAGGGGGAATCAATCACGGATGGCTTCTACATCAAAACCATAGCCTCTCTGATGATGTGTGAGTTGTTTACCACAGACCTTTGGGTCCATAGTTATTAGCTAGATGGCTTCTTCTCTCTCTTTGGATCTCAATACAATGTTCTCCTCGATCTTCTTGGAGATCTATTCGATGTAACTCTTTTGCAGTGTGTTTGTCGAGATCCGATGAATTGTGGGTTTATGATCAAGTTTATCTATGAACAATATTTGATTCTTCTCTGAAATCTTTTATGTATGATTGGTTATCTTTGCAAGTCTCTTCGAATTATCAGTTTGGTTTGGCCTACTAGATTGATCTTTCTTGCAATGGGAGAAGTGCTTAGCTTTGGGTTCAATCTTGCGGTGTCCTTTCCCAGTGACAGCAGGGGCAGCAAGGCACGTATTGTATTGTTGCCATCGAGGATAAAAAGATGGGGTTTATATCATATTACTTGAGTTTATCCCTCTACATCATGTCATCTTGCCTAATGCATTACTCTGTTATTATGAACTTAATACTCTAGATGCATGCTGGATAGTGGTCGATGTGTGGAGTAATATATAGTAGTAGATGCAGAATCGGTTCGGTCTACTTGTCGCTGACGTGATGCCTATATACATGATCATGCCGAGATATTCTCATAATTATGCACTTTTCTATCAATTGCTCGACAGTAATTTGTTCACCCACCGTAATACTTATGCTATCTTGAGAGAAGCCACTAGTGAAACCTATGGCCCCCGGGTCTATCTTTTATCATATAAGTTTTCAATCTATTTTTACTTTGCAATCTTTACTTTCAATCTATATCATAAAAATACCAAAAATATTTATCTTATTATCTCTATCAGATCTCATTGTCGTAAGTGACCGAGAAGGGATTTACAACCCCTTTATTGCGTTGGTTGCGAGGTTCTTATTTGTTTGTGTAGGTACGAGGGACTTGCATGTAGTCTCCTACTGGATTGATACCTTGGTTCTCAAAAACTGAGGGAAATACTTACGCTACTTTGCTGCATCACCCTTTCCTCTTCAAGGGAAAACCAAAGTAGTGCTCAAGAGGTAGCAAAGGGCGATCCACAACCTTCCACGGGATCTTACGATGCGATTTAAGTACCCATCACAAACTCTTATCCCTCGCATTACATTATTTGCTATTTGCCTCTCGTTTTCCTCTCCCCCACTTCACCCTTGCCGTTTTATTCGCCCTTCTTTTCCGTTCACCTCTTTTTCACTCACTTCTTGTGTGCTTGTGTGTTGGATTGTTTGTCACGATGGCTCAAGATAATACTAAATTGTGTGATTTTTCGAATACCAACAATAATGATTTTATTAGCACTCCGATTGCTCCTCTTACCGATGCTGAATCTTGTGAAATTAATACTGCTTTGCTGAATCTTGTCATGAAAGATTCGTTTTCTGGCCTTCCTAGTGAAGATGCCACTACCCATCTAAACAGCTTTGTTGATTTGTGTGATATGCAAAAGAAGAGAGATGTGGATAATGATATTGTTAAATTGAAGCTATTTCCGTTTTCAATTAGAGATCATGCTAAAACTTGGTTTTCGTCTTTGCCTAAAAATAGTATTGATTCTTGGAACAAGTGCAAAGATGCTTTTATCTCTAAGTATTTTCCTCCCGCTAAGATCATCTCTCTTAGAAATGATATTATGAATTTTAAGCAACT
Source organism: Triticum dicoccoides (assembly GCF_002162155.2). Lineage (NCBI taxonomy): Eukaryota > Viridiplantae > Streptophyta > Magnoliopsida > Poales > Poaceae > Triticum > Triticum dicoccoides. The sequence goes on along the minus strand of NC_041384.1, from coordinate 73,277,827 downwards.
AGATCATGAGCATGTTGCACAATCTTGGGAGAGGATGAAACTAATGATACGTAATTGCCCTACACATGGTTTGAATTTGTGGATGATCATACAATTTTTTTATGCTGGATTGAATTTTGCTTCTAGAAATCTTTTAGATTCGACCACAGGAGGCACTTTTATGGAAATAACTTTAGGAGAAGCTACCAAACTCCTAGACAATATTATGGTTAATTATTCTCAATGGCACACCGAAAGATCTACTAGTAAAAAAGTTCATGCTATAGAAGAAATTAATGTTTTGAGTGGAAAGATGGATGAACTTATGAATTTTTTTGCTAATAAGAGTGTTCCTTCTGATCCTAATGATATTCCTTTGTCTACCTTGATTGAGAATAATAATGAATCTATGTATGCGAATTTTGTTGGTAGGAACAATTTTGGTAACAACGTGTATAGAGGAAACTTTAATCCTAGGCCGCATCCTAGTAATTCCTTTAATAATTATGGTAATTCCTACAACAATTCTTATGGTAATAAAAATAAGATGCCCTCTGATTTTGAATCTAGTATTAAAAAATTTATTAGTTCGCAAAAGTGTTTCAATGCTTTGATTGAAGAAAAATTGTCTAAGATTGATGAGTTGGCTAGGAACGTGGATAGAATTTCTCTTGATGTTATTCTTTGAAACTTAGATCTATTCCACCTAAGCATGATATCAATGAGTCTCTCAAAGCCACGATAATTTCCATATACGAGTGCAAAGAAAGAACCGCTAGGATGCGTGCTAAAAAGGATTGCTTTATGAAAGCGTGTTCTTCTAGTTTGTTGATAATAAGGATGAAGATCTAAAAGTGATTGATGTGTCTCCCATTAAATCTTTGTTTTGCAATATGAATCTTGATAATGATGGGACTGGAGATGAGTCAACTTTAGTTAAAAGGCGTCCCAATGATTCGGAGTTTTTAGATCTTGATGCAAAAATTGGTAAAAGTGGGATTGAAGAGGTGAAAGCTTTATATAGCAATGAGCCAACTATTTTGGATTTCAAGGAATTTAATTATGATAATTTCTCTTTGATAGATTGTATTTCCTTGTCGCAATTCGTGCTAAATTCTCTGCATGCTTATAGTCAAAATAAAGCTTTTACCAAACATATCGTTGATGCTTTAATGCAATCTTATGAAGAAAAACTTGAATTAGAAGTTTCTATCCCTAGAAAACTTCATGAGTGGGAACCTACTATTAAAATTAAAATTAAAGATCATGAATGCTATGCTTTATGTGATTTGGGTGCTAGCGTTTCCACGATTCCAAAAACTTTGTGTGATGTGTTAGGTTTCCGTGAATTTGATGATTGTTCTTTAAACTTGCATCTTGCGGATTCCACTATTAAGATACCTATGGGAAGGATTAATGATGTTCTTATTGTTGCAAATAGGAATTATGTGCCCGTAGATTTCATTGTTCTTGATATTGATTGCAATCCTACATGTCCTATTATTCTTGTTGGGGAACGTAGTAATTTCAAAAAAAATTCTACACACACGCAAGATCATGGTGATGCATAGCAACGAGAGGGGAGAGTGTTGTCTACGTACCCTCGTAGACCGGGAACGGAAGCTTTGACACAGCATAGAGGAAGTAGTCGCACGTCTTCCCGATCCGACCGATCCAAGTACCGAACGTACGGCACCTCCGAGTTCTGCACATGTTCAACTCGATAACGTCCCTCGAGCTCCGATCCAGCCGAGTGTTGAGGGAGAGTTTTGTCAACACGATGGCGTGATGACGGTGATGATGTTCTACCGACGCAGGGCTTCGCCTAAGCACCGCTACAATATGACCGAGGTGGAATATGGTGGAAGGGGGCACCGCACACGGCTAAGGAACGACCACGAAGATCAACTTGTGTGTCATGGGGTGCCTCCTTAACCCCGTATATAAAGGAGGGAGGGGGAGGTGTGGCCGGCCCCTAGGGGTGCGCCTGGAGGAGTCCTACTCCCACCGGGAGTAGGACTCCCCCTTCTTGCCTTGTTGGAGAAGGAAAGGGGAAGGGGGAAAGAGTAAAGGGGGGGCGTCGCCCCCCTTCCTTGTCCTATTCGGACTAGGGGGGAGGGGGCGCGCGGCCTACCCTGGCCGGCCCTCCTCTTCTCCCCTAGGGCCCATGTAGGCCCATTAACCCCGGGGGGTTTCCGGTAACCCCCCCCCCCCTCGGTACTCCGGTAAAATCCCGATTTCACCCGGAACGATTCCGATATCCAAATATAGGCTTCCAATATATCAATCTTTATGTCTCGACCATTTCAAGACTCCTTGTCATGTCCGTGATCACATCCGGGACTCTGAACTACCTTTTGTACATCAAAACACAAAAACCCTAATTACGATCGTCACCGAACTTTAAGCGTGCGGACCCTACGGGTTCGAGAACTATGTAGACATGACCGAGACACGTCTCCGGTCAATAACCAATAGCGAAACCTAGATGCTCATATTGGTTCCTACGTATTCTACGAAGATCTTTATCGGTCAAACCGCATAACAACATATGTTGTTCCCTTTGTCATCGGTATGTTACTTGCCCGAGATTCGATCGTCGGTATTCCAATACCTAGTTCAATCTCGTTACCGGCAACTCTCTTTACTCGTTCCATAATACATCATCCCGCAACTAACTTATTAGTTGCAATGCTTGCAAGGCTTGAGTGATGTGTATTACCGAGAGGGCCCAGAGATACCTCTCCGACAATCGGAGTGACAAATCCTAATCTCGAAATACGCCAACCCAACAAGTACCTTCAGAGACACCTGTAGAGCACCTTTATAATCACCCAGTTACGTTGTGACGTTTGGTAGCACACAAAGTGTTCCTCCGGTAAACGGGAGTTGCATAATCTCATAGTCGTAGGAGCATGTATAAGTTATGAAGAAAGCAATAGCAACAAACTAAATGATCAAGTGCTAAGCTAACGGAATGGGTCAAGTCAATCACATCATTCTCCTAATGATGTGATACCGTTAATCAAATGACAACTCATGTCTATGGTTAGGAAACATAACCATCTTTGATCAACGAGCTAGTCAAGTAGGGGCATACTAGTGACACTCTGTTTGTCTATGTATTCACACATGTATTATGTTTCCGGTTAATACAATTCTAGCATGAATAATAAACATTTATCATGATATAAGGAAATAAATAATAACTTTATTATTGCCTCTAGGGCATATTTCCTTCAGTCTCCCACTTGCACTAGAGTCAATAATCTAGTTCACATCGCCATGTGATTTAATACTAATAGTTCACATCACCATGTGATTAACATCCATAGTTCACATCAAAATGTGACCCACACCCAAAGGGTTTACTAGATTCAATAATCTAGTTCACATCGCTATGTGATTAATACCCAAAGAGTACTAAGGTGTGATCATGTTTTTCTTGTGAGAGAAGTTTAGTCAACGGGTCTGCCAAATTCAGATCCGTAAGTATTTTGCAAATTTCTATGTCAACAATGCTCTGCACTGAGCTACTTTAGCTAATTGCTCCCACTTTCAATATGTATCCAGATTGAGATTTAGAGTCATCTGGATTAGTGTCAAAATTTGCATCGACGTAACCCTTTACGATGAACCTTTTTGTCACCTCCATAATCGAGAAACATATCCTTATTCCACTAAGGATAATTTTGACCGATGTCTAGTGATCTACTCCTAGATCACTATTGTACCCCTTGCCAAAAACAATGTAGGGTATACAATAGATCTGGTACACAGCATGGCATATTTTATAGAACCTATGGCCAAGGCATAGGGAATGACTTTCATTCTCTTTCTATCTTCTGCTGTGGTCGGACTTTGAGTCTTACTCAGTTTCACACCTTGTAACACAGGCAAGAACTCTTTCTTTGACTGTTCCATTTTGAACTACTTCAAAATCTTGTCAAGGTATGTACTCATTGAAAAACTTATCAAGCGTCTTGATCTATCTCTATAGATCTTGATGCTCAATATGTAAGCAGTTTCACCGAGGTCTTTCTTTGAAAAGCTCCTTTCAAACACTCCTTTATGCTTTACAGAATAATTCTACATTATCTTTGATCAACAATATGTCATTCACATATACTTATCAGAAATGCTGTAGTGCTCCCACTCACTTTTGTAAATACAGGCTTCACCGCAAGTCTGTATAAAACTATATGCTTTGATCAACTTATCAAAGCATATATACCAACTCCGAGATGCTTGCACCAGTCCATAGATGGATCGCTGGAGCTTGCATATTTTGTTAGCACCTTTAGGATTGACAAAACTTTCTTGTTGCATCATATACAACTCTTCTTTAATAAATCCATTAAGGAATGTAGTTTTGTTTATCCATTTGCCAGATTTCATAAAATGTGGCAATTGCTAACATGATTCAGACAGACTTAAGCATAGATACGAGTGAGAAACTCTCACTGTAGTCAACACCTTGAACTTGTCGAAAACCTTTTGCGACAATTCTAGCTTTGTAGATAGTAACACTACTATCAGCGTCCGTCTTCCTCTTGAAGATCCATTTAATCTCAATGGCTTGCCGATCAATGGGCAAGTCAATCAAAGTCCATACTTTGTTCTCATACATGGATCTCATCTCAGATTTCATGGCCTCAAGCAATTTCGCGAAATCTGGGCTCATCATCGCTTCCTCATAGTTCGTAGGTTCATCATGGTCAAGTAACATGACCTCCAGAACATGATTACCGTACCACTCTGGTGCGGATCTCACTCTGGTTTACCTACGAGGTTCGGTAGTAACTTGATCTGAAGTTACATGATCATCATCATTAGCTTCCTCACTAATTGGTGTAGGAGTCACAGAAGCAGATTTCTGTGATGAACTACTTTCCAATAAGGGAGCAGGTACAGTTACTTCATCAAGTTCTACTTTCCTCCCACTCACTTCTTTCAAGAGAAACTCCTTCTCTAGAAAGGATCCATTCTCAGCAATGAATAACTTGCCTTTGGATCTATGATAGAAGGTGTACCCAACATTTTCTTTTGGGTATCCTATGAAGACGCACTTCTCCGATTTGGGTTTGAGCTTATCAGGTTGAAACTTTTCCACATAAGCATTGCAACCTCAAACTTTAAGAAACAACAACTTTGGTTTCTTGCCAAACCACAGTTCATACGGTGTTGCCTCAACGGATTTTGATGGTGCCCTTTTTAACGTGAATGCAACTGTCTCTAATGCATAACCCCAAAATGATAGTGGTAAATCGGTAAGAGACATCATAGATCGCACCATATCTAATAAAGTACGGTTAGGATGTTTGGACACACCATTACACTGTGGTGTTCCAGGTGGCGTGAGTAGTGAAACTATTTCACATTGTTTTAAATGAAGGCCAAACTCGTAACTCAAATATTTTACTTCTGCGATCATATCATAGAAACTTTTATTTTTGTTATGATGATTCTCCACTTCACTCTGAAATTCTTTGAACTTTTGAAATGTTTCAGACTTGTGTTTCATCAAGTACATATACTCATATCTGCTCAAATCATCTGTGAAGATCAGAAAATAATGATACCAGTCGCGAGCCTCAATTATCATCGGACCACATACATCAGTATGTATGATTTCCAACAAATCTGTTTCTCGCTCCATTGTTCTGGAGAATGGAGTCTTAGTCATCTTGCCCATGAGGCATGGTTTGCAAGCATCAACTGATTCATAATCAAAAAGCCCATCAGCATGGATTTTCTTCATGCGCTTTACACCAATATGACCTAACTGGCAGTGCCACAAATAAGTTGCACTATCATTATTAACTTTGCATCTTTTGGCTTCAATATTATGAGAATGTGTATCACCACGATCGAGATCCAACAAACCATTTTCATTGGGTGTATGACCATAGAAGGTTTTATTCATGTAAACAGAACAAAAATTTATTCTCTTACTTAAATGAATAACCGTATTGCAATAAACATGATGAAATCATATTCATGCTCAACGCAAACACCAAATAACACTTATTTAGGTTCAACACTAATCCCGAAAGTATAGGGAGTGTGCGATGATGATCATATCAATCTTGGAACCACTTCCAACACACATCGTCACTTCACCCTTAACTAGTCTTTGTTCATTCTGCAACTCCCATTTCGAGTTACTACTCTTAGCAACTGAACTAGTATCAAATACCTAGGGGTTGCTACGAACACTAGTAAAATACACATAAATAATCTGTATATCAAATATACCTTTGTTCACTTTGCCATCCTTCTTATCCGCCAATTACTTGGGGTAGTTCCGCTTCCAGTGACCAGTCCCTTTTGCAGTAGAAGCACTTAGTCTCAAGCTTAGGTCTAGACTTAGGCTTCTTCACTTGAGCAGCAACTTGCTTACCGTTCTTCTTGAAGTCCCCTTTCTTTCCCTTTGCCCTTTTCTTGAAACTAGTGGTCTTTTTATTCATCAACACTTGATGCTCTTTTTTGATTTCTACCTTCATCGATTTCATCATCATGAAAAGCTCGGGAATCATTTACGTCATCCCTTGCATACTATAGTTCATCACGAAGTTCTACTAACTTGGTGATGGTGACTAGAGAATTCTGTCAATCACTATTTTATCTGGAAGATTAACTCCCACTTGATTCAAGCGATTGTAGTACCCAGACAATCTGAGCACATGCTCACTGCTCGAGCTATTCTCCTCCATCTTTGAGCTATAGAACTTGTTGGAGACTTCATATCTCTCAACTCGGGTATTTGCTTGAAATATTAACTTCAACTCCTGGAACATCTTATATGATCCATGACGTTCAAAACGTCTTTGAAGTCCCGATTCTAAGCTGTTAAGCATGGTGCACTAAACTATCAAGTAGTCATCATATTGAGCTAGCCAAACGTTCATAACGTCTGCATCTGCTCCTGCAATAGGTCAGTCACCTAGCGGTGCATCAAGGACATAATCCTTCTGTGCAGCAATGAGGATAAACCTCAGATCACGGATCCAATCCTCATCATTGCTACTAACATTTTTCAACTCAGTTTTCTCTAGGAACATATAAAAATTAAACGGGGATCAACATCGCGAGCTATTGATCTACAACATAGATATGCTAATACTACCAGGACTAAGTTCATGATAAATTAAAGTTCAATTAATCATATTACTTAAGAAATCCCACTTAGATGGACATCCCTCTAATCATCTAAGTGATCACATGATCCAAATCAACTAAACCATAACCGATCATCACGTGAAATGGAGTAGCTTTCAATGGTGAACATCATTATGTTGATCATATCTACTATATGATTCACGCTGGACCTTTCGGTCTCAGTGTTCTAAGGCCATATCTGCGTATGCTACGCTCGTCAAGTTTAACCTGAGTATTCTGCGTGTGCAAAACTGGCTTGCACCCGTTGTAGATGGACGTAGAGCTTATCACACCCGATCATCACGTGGTGTCTGGGCACGACGAACTTTTGCAACGGTGCATACTCAGGGAGAACACTTTTTATCTTGAAATTTAGTGAGAGATCATCTTATAAAGCTACCGTTGAACTAAGCAAAATAAGATGCATAAAAGACAAACATCACATGCAATCAAAATATGTGACATGATATGGCCATCATCATCTTGTGCCTTTGATCTCCATCTCCAAAGCATCGTCATGATTTCCATCGTCACCGGCATGACACCATGATCTCCATCATCTTGATCTATATCAATGTGTCGTCACATGGTCGTCTCGCCAACTATTGCTCCTGCAACTATTGCTATCGCATAGAGATAAAGTAAAGCAATTATTTGGCGCTTGCATCTTATGCAATAAAGAGACAACCATAAGGCTTCTGCCAGTTGCCGATAACTTCAACAAAACATGATCATCTTATACAACAACTTATATCTCATCACGTCTTGACCATATCACATCACAACATGCCCTGCAAAAACAAGTTAGACGTCCTCTACTTTGTTGTTGCAAGTTTTACGTGGCTGCTACGGGCTTAGCAAGAACCGTTCTTACCTATGCATTAATACCACAACGATAGTTTGTCAAGTTGGTGTTGTTTTAACCTTCGCAAGGACCAGGCATAGCCACACTCGGTTCAACTAAAGTTGGAGAAACTGACACCCGCCAGCCACCTGTGTGCAAAGCACGTCGGTAGAACCAGTCTTGCGTAAGCGTACGCGTAATGTCGGTCCGGGCCGCTTCATCCAACAATACTGCCGAACCGAAGTATGACATGCTGGTAAGCAGTATGACTTATATCGCCCACAACTCACTTGTGTTCTACTCGTGCATATAACATCAACGCATAAAACCTGGCTCGGATGCCACTGTTGGGGAACGTAGTAATTTCAAAAAAATTCCTACGCACACGCAAGATCATGGTGATGCATAGCAACGAGAGGGGAGAGTGTTGTCTACGTACCCTCATAGACCGACAACGGAAGCGTTGACACAATGTAGAGGAAGTAGTCGTACGTCTTCCCGATCCGACCGATCCAAGTACCGAATGTACGGCACCTCCGAGTTCTGCACACGTTCAACTCGATGACGTCCCTCGAGCTCCGATCCAGCCGAGTGTTGAGGGAGAGTTTCGTCAGCACAACGGCGTGATGATGGTGATGATGTTCTACCGACGCAGGGCTTCGCCTAAGCACCGCTACGATATGACCGAGGTGGAATATGGTGGAAGGGGGCACCGCACACGGCTAAGGAACGATCACGAAGATCAACTTGTGTGTCATGGGGTGTCCCCTTGCCCCCGTAGATAATGGAGGGACGGGGAGGTGCGGCCGGCCCCTAGGGTTGCGCCTGGAGGAGTCCTACTCCCACCGGGAGTAGGACTCCCCCTTCTTGCCTTGTTGGAGAAGGAAAGGGGAAGGGGGAAAGAGGAAAGGGGGGCGCCGCCCCCCCCTTCCTTGTCCTATTCGGACTAGGGGAGACGGGGCGCGCGGCCTGCCCTGGCCGGCCCTCTTACTCTCCCTTAGGGCCCATGTAGGCCATTAACCCCCCCGGGGGGGAGGATTCCGGTAACCCCCCAGTACTCCCATAAAATCCCGATTTCACCCGGAACGATTCCGATATCCAAATATAGGCTTCCAATATATCAATCTTTATGTCTCGACCATTTTGAGACTCCTCGTCATGTCCATGATCACATCCGGGACTCTGAACTACCTTCGGTACATCAAAACACAAAAACCCTAATTACGATCATCACCGAACTTTAAGCGTGCAGACCCTACGGGTTTGAGAAGTATGTAGACATGACCGAGACACGTCTCCGGTCAATAACCAATAGCGGAACCTGGATGCTCATATTGGTTCCTACATATTCTATGAAGATCTTTATCAGTCAAACCGCATAACAACATACGTTGTTCCCTTTGTCATCGGTATGTTACTTGCCCGAGATTCGATCGTCGGTATTCCAATACCTAGTTGAATCTCGTTACCGGCAAGTCTCTTTACTCATTCCATAATACATCATCCTGCAACTAACTTATTAGTTGCAATGTTTGCAAGGCTTGAGTGATGTGTATTACCGAGAGGGCCCAGAGATACCTCTCCGACAATCAGAGTGACAAATCCTAATCTCGAAATACGCCAACCCAACAAGTACCTTCGGAGACACCTGTAGAGCACCTTTATAATCACCCAGTTACGTTGTGATGTTTGGTAGCACACAAAGTGTTCCTCCGGTAAACGGGAGTTGCATAATCTCATAGTCATAGGAACATGTATAAGTTATGAAGAAAGCAATAGCAACAAACTAAACGATCAAGTGCTAAGCTAAAGGAATGGGTCAAGTCAATCACATCATTCTCCTAATGATGTGACCCTGTTAATCAAATGACAACTCATGTCTGTGGTTAGGAAACATAACCATCTTTGATCAACGAGCTAGTCAAGTAGAGGCATACTAGTGACACTCTGTTTGTCTATGTATTCACACATGTATTACGTTTCCGGTTAATACAATTCTAGCATGAATAATAAACATTTATCATGATATAAGGAAATAAATAATAACTTTATTATTGCCTCTAGGGCATATTTCCTTCAATTCTTGGTAGACCTTTCCTTAGAACGATTGGTGCAATTATTGATATGAAAGAAGGGAATATTAGATTCCAATTTCTGTTAAGGAAAGGCATGGAACACTTTCCTAGAAAGAAAATTAAATTACCTTATGAATATATTATGAGAGCCACCTATGAATTGCATACCAAAGATGACAATACCTAGATCTATTCTTGCTTTTATGCCTAGCTAGGGGCGTTAAACGATAGCGCTTGTTGGGAGGCAACCCAATTTTATTTTTTTCTTGCTTTTTGGTTCTGTTTAGTAATAAATAACTAATATAGAGTCTGTTTAGATGTTGTTTTATGCTTTTAATTAGTTTTTGTGCCAAGTAGAACCTTTGGGAAGACTTGGGGGAAGTTTTAGTGATCTTGCTGTAAAAAACAGAAACTTTACTCACGATATTTGCTGCCATTTTTACTGGAGAGTGCGATTAGGTTGATTATTTTTGCAGATGATTAATAGACAAATTCCTCACGTCCACCAATTTATTTCCGAATTTTTGGTGTTACAGAAGTATTTGAAACCTACAGATTACTACAGACTGTTCTGTTTTTGACTGATTCTGTTTTTCGTGTGTTGTTTGCTTATTTTGATGAATCTATGGCTAGTATCGGAGTGTATGAACCATAGATAAGTTGGAATACAGTAGGTTTAACACCAATATAAATAAAGAATGAGTTCACTAAAGTATCTTAAGTGGTGGTTTGTTTTCTTATACTAACGGAGCTCATGAGATTTTCTGTTGAGTTTTGTGTTGTGAAGTTTTCAAGTTTTGGGTAAGATTAGATGGACTATGGAATAAGAAGTTGATGTAGGGTAGGAACCCTAGGGGACAATCTTTCATGAAAGGAGCGGATCCCACGAAGAACACGGGGAAGAACAGAGATAAATCACAAGGGGAAACACTCAAGAACAAGTCCAATCACACATCTTCTAGACAATCAAACACACAAGATCCACAAGGTACATGAACAACAAAGGGAAATATACAAGGTAAGGTTCATGTCCATGAGGAGGTCTTGAAGGGGGCCGCCCAAGAGGGGGTCTTGATGTTCTTCTCCAAAACGAGGTCTTGAATCCGCTTGGGGGATCTTCTCCGATGAGGCTCGAATCTCCAAGGAGAAGGTAACCAAGTGGATGAGCAAAGCTCTCACACAAATATGAGCTAATCCTTTGCTAACCCTAGTACAGAGCTAGGAGACAAGTATATATAGTCCAAGGGGTAAGTTGGGGGATACATGGGGTGAAACCCCTCTCACTGTGCATAGGCAGGGCGGTTGTACCGGATATGTGAGCGGTTGTACCGCTAGGAGCCCAGGTACTGGTTTGGGGGTGTACACGAAGGTAGGGAGTGGTTGTACCGGTGGTAGGACCGGTTGTATCGGTCTTGTCACAGCTGGGGGAAAACCGGGGCTGTACTACCCTTGCACCGCTCGAATACAGAAGCTGGGCCGGAAGTTGGGCGGTAGTTGAGCGGTTGTACCGCCTGTGTGCCTTCAGCGGTAGTACCGCCTGGTGTGGGCGGTAGTACCGCTCGTTCCAGACTGGGTGGGTCCTTTTCTTCCTTCTCTTCCATGCTTCTCTCGCGGATGGTGTAGTTGTACACTTGTGCTCGCACTCCTCCTCCTTGTCTATGGTGTTCCGACAATGCCTATGCAAGCACATGAGAGGAGTGTCAAGTACTATACCATCCTCAAAGGGGTCAAGTGAACACGCGTAAAGGAGATGATTCACCTTTATGTATGTTAAGTAGATGTCGCATGTGTCACTTGCGGAACGGACTCTTGACATGGTGATGTCCATAGGATGCTCCGCATCATCCCCTCCCCCTTGGGAAAGATCTGACCTCGGATTGAAATCCAAATCACCATGGGAAAGAGATGGTGTCGCCATGTAGGAATGGTCGATCACCAAGTTCTCTTCATCTTGAAGCTCGATATGGGCACTCTCCAATGTCGCACCATCTTGGGATTCCTTCGAAAGGATCAAAGACAACAAACACTTGCAAAAACAAATGTGGTTAGCGTTAGTGGAAAACAAAGCATTCAAGCGGTGATTCACCCAACAAGTGTCGTCGTCATGCAAAGCATATGGTTTGACAAAGGATTGTGACATGGTATGTAAGCATATCAATCGAGCACAAGCAAATAAATCATGGGGACAAGCATGTGAACGTGAGGTAGTAATGCAAATATGTGTGACAAGAGAAGAAGAATCTACCTCAAGTTCATAGCAAGCATTCACAAATTGCTCAATTAAAGGTCTATGGTAGGCATAGGAAGCATTCACAACACCAAATAAAATGAAATGTCTAAACACATGGGTCAAGTGCAAGACAATCCAAGCATAATGTGCATGGGTTGTAGTGAATATAGTGTGGCACTCAACACAATAGAAAGAGCAAGTGTTCATCATGTGTGAGGCAATCAAGGCAAGCATGTAGCAATCGATGGGACATGGCATATGTGAAGTGATGAAATTGTTGCAACCAAACATATGAGAGGAGCAAGTAGTCCAAGAATTGGATGCAACACACAAGGCATATATATCATGATGAACAATAAGTCTCATGGTGCAAGCAACACAAGTAGTATGATCCGCAATAGCCATGCTCAATAAAGATGTCACCTTGAAGGCTTGTCCTTGTGCATTCTTCACAATGCCGAAGTGGTAGGAAAGGTGTTGGAGAAGCAAGTCGTGGTCGAATGTATGAGGCTCGCTCTCAAGATCTTGAATGGTCAACTCATGTGAAGCGGAAGTCGACACAAGGTCCAAGTATCCTACACATGCACAAAACAAAGCAAAGAACGTATGTGCATGGTAGATAAACACATCATCCATCATGATGGTTCTCTTCTCTTGCACATAACCATTAGAAGCACAAGTGCATGAATAATATGATGCAACAATGGCAATATTCATGGCACTAGGTATATGGTGCAAAGGGGTAAGACAAGCATGCTTCACAAGAAATATGTCAAAATATCCAAATATATGTGAGAATGCTATGGGGGCAATCTCATTAGCAAGACTAAGATCATTGGTGGACTCAATACATGGAAAATCATCTAGCATGAGAGAGGCAACATATGGAGATATATGACGGCAAGCAATAACAATCATGTGCAAAGCATGTAGATGGTTGTCATCAACCGCATGAAGTGAGCAAGTATGAATCATTGGTGATGCAACATAAGCAAGCATAGTAATCAAGTCATGCAAGCTAGTAGTGCGAAGATGCAACATACTAGAGGAAATCATGGCAATCATGTCATGTGAGCAAATAATAGGCATGGACAATGCACATGACATATCGGAAGCACGAACACAAAGCAAGATCATAGTATCATCATAGGCATGAGGCACAAAGCAAACATGGCAATAACAAGTGATATCTCCACCAAGCTTGCAAATACACATACAAGTATGAGAATCAATCATCATGTGTAATGAGAAGCACGGGTCACAAATGCATGGCAAAGGTATATGCATAAGCATATCATGCAAAGTTAACATGGCAAGATGGGCATAGAATGATATATAATGGAAAATAACCCATAGCCAAGTGAGGGCCATGTAGAAGAAATGCACGAAGTATTTGCACGAAGAGAGCGGTGGGAAAGACAATCCATGGGATCCCAAGTCATCATTGCTCTCTAGAGCTCGTTTTGTCAACTCGTGGGATTGCGAGGTTGACAAGTATTCATGGGGACCTACACAAAAGAGACACAAACCAAAGAAATTGTGCGCGTGGTAAATGTACACATCATCCATCATGATGTGTATGTGCATGTGTGAGTTAGCACAAGATAAGCATCGGTCAAAGAAATTTGATGCATGGTACAAGAACATGTCATCCATCATGAAAGAATAATTATTGTGTATGACACGATGGGGATGCAAATTTAGCATACAAGTATATGGCACATCAATAGCATGTTTATTCATGGGAAGCATATGGTGCGCACAAGTATTGGGATCATGCAATGAATGGGATGAATCAAAATCTCCTAAAATGTATGAGGAAACTATGGGGGTATCATCATGAGCAATATTGGAAACATCATATGGAGAAAATGGACAACATCCAAAACAATGCATATCCGAAGCTAGGTGGTCATGGCATGGCATATGAGAGAAATGATGCAAAGGGAGCATATCAATATCATCACAAGAAAAACAAATGCCAATAACCATGGGCTTGTCATCTATGCCATATGTGCAAATTGGGTTTATTTTAATAGCATATGCATAGTCACTATGAAGAGATTGCAAATATGACATATGATTGATCTCATGCATAGCATATGACAAGTCAAGCGGATTGGCAAACATGATGTGACCAAGAGAATTATCACAAGTGATCCTACGCAACATGGCATCACAACTAATAGACTCCACATGGCAATTGTCAAACTCATCATAAATGGTTAAATCATCGCATGGGGAAGTCGCACTAGCATGAAGCATGGTAATAGGTTGATCAACATCATGCAAGCAATCAATGTCAAGAATGTCCACTAGTGGGACTAGAGCATCACCTTCACCTATGTTACCTTTGTCATTCCACTCAAGTGGTGTAGGTGAGGTGGTAAAGACCAAATGGTGGTCATCATCATCAACTTGATGGAACCATGTGGGGGTGCATCATATTCCACCATGGCCATCGTCTTGTCCAAATCTAGGACGTAGTCGTCATGAATCGGCGCGTCATCATATATGGGACCTAGCACCAAATGAGAAGACACAATAGAGGTAGAGGTCAAGTTGTTAGAAATCATAGTGGCCTCACTTGCCCTATCAACTACCTCACTCTCTCTATGTGGTGGTTCACTCACTCCCTCACAATAGGTGCACTCAAACTCACATATGGCAGGGTCACTCATCTCATCAAGTGGTGGGGGTTGTGGCTCTCCTCACATGGGAATTATGGAAACACATCATATATGGGGCTAGTGGTGAAGTCACTCTCACTCTCAATATGGTGGCAAAAGTCACTCAAGTCATCATACGTCACCGTGGTCGAGGTGAAATACTCAACCATCTCATCGACGTTGCCATGGATGAAGGCCGAAGATGGCACATCATCACTCTCGCCTCCTAAGATGGAAGCATCATCCTTGCTCGCCACCGTGTCGCTTGCCTCCAAAGCTTGGTCGTTGAAGGTCTCCGTAGTTGAACTCGTCGCCGCACCGTCTTGAAAAAGAGTCATGGAGGACTCGGCAACATCAATGCCATAAAGAGGGATGGCGGTGAGGTCGAACTTGGGAGCATCATCTTGGAGCTCGTCGGGCTTGAACATCTTGGTGGTACTAGCCTCATGCTCGTTCTCATGGAGCTTGGTCGTCGCAAAGTGAGCTTGGGGTGGAGAAACTTTGGCCTTCATGAGTTCTTGTTCCACCTTGAGAGCACCAATGTAGTTGTCGTCGAGGGACTTGTACTTCTCGAGGAAGATTGTCTTGGAGATGTCGTTGTGTAATCCCATCATGAAGTGGAACTTCATCGAAATGGGGTCATCCATGCCGGCTCATCGCAAGTCTTTCTTCATCTCCTTGAAGTACTTGTCGATGGACTTGGATCCTTGGATGGTGTTCTCCAATTAGCGTTGAAGTTATTCCGTGTAGGTTGGGGGCACGAACTCTCGCCGCATAGCTCTCTTCATCTTGGGCCAACTCATGTCGTAGGTCTTCAAAGGTGTGTGAAGCCACCATGTCGACGCATAGTCGTGGAAGTTTCTTGTGGCGCACTTCACTTTATCTTCGGGAGGAACTTGATGTAGCTTGAGGTAGTCGCCCATCAAACGCTCCCACTCGAGATACTCCTCGGGTTCAAGAGTCCCATAGAAAGGAATCTCATGGTCGATGTCGAGATCGTAGTAGCTCGTGGAAGTCGTGGACTTGAGCTTGGGGAGTGAGGGAGTCCTGGATTAGGGGGTGTCCGGATGGCCGGACTATACCTTCAGCCGAACTCCTGGACTATGAAGATACAAGATTGAAGACTTCGTCCTGTGTCCGGAAGGGACTTTCCTTGGCGTGGAAGGCAAGCTTGGCGATACGGATATGCAGATCTCCTACCATTGTAACCGACTTTGTGTAACCCTAACCCTCTTCGGTGTCTATATAAACCGGAGGGTTTTAGTCCGTAGGACAACATACAGAACAACAATCATACCATAGGCTAGCTTCTAGGGTTTAGCCTCTCCGATCTTGTGGTAGATCTACTCTTGTACTACCCATATCATCAATATTAATCAAGCAGGACGTAGGGTTTTACCTCCATCAAGAGGGCCCGAACCTGGGTAAAACTTCGTGTCCCTTGCCTCCTGTTACCATCGAGCCTGGACGCACAGTTCGGGACCCCCTACCCGAGATCCACCGGTTTTGACACCGACATTGGTGCTTTCATTGAGAGTTCCTCTGTGTCGTCGCCGTTAGGCCTGATGGCTACTACGATCATCAATAGCGATGCAGTCCAGGGTGAGACCTTCCTCCCCGGACAGATCTTCGTCTTCGGCGGCTTCGCACTACGGGCCAATTCACTTGGCCATCTGGAGCAGATCGAAAGCTATGCCCCTGGCCGTCAGGTCAGATTTGGAAGTTTAAACTACACGGTGACATCCGCGGGGACTTGATCTTCGACGGATTCGAGCCACTGCCGAGCGCGCCGCACTTTCACGACGAGCATGATCTAGCTCTGCCGCCGAACAGTGCCCTGGAGGCCGCACCCGCATCGGCTTCGACCCTTAATTCGGAGCCAACTACGCTGATCGAGGATAGGTGGTTGGGCGCCGCCTCGGGGGCTGCGATCCCAATGGCGATCGAGCCGAACACCTGCCCCGCACTCCGCGAGACTCGTGATTCCAAGGAGCCGGACTCCTCTCCAGACTCTGAACCCTCCGCGCCCCTGCCAATTGAATACGATTGGGCGCCGATCATGGAGTTTACTGCCGCAGACATCTTTCAGCACTCGCCTTTTGGCGATATTTTGAAGACACTAAAGTCTCTCTCTTTATCAGGAGAGCCCTGGCCGGACTACGGTCAGCAAGGTTGGGATACGGACGATGAAGAAATTCAAAGCCCACCCACCACCCACTTTGTAGCCACTATCGATGATTTAACCGACATGCTCGACTTTGACTCCGAAGACATCGACGGTATGGATGCCGATGCAGGAGACGATGAAGAACTAGCGCCTATTGGGCCCTGGAAAGCCACCTCATCATACGACATATACATGGTGGACACCCCAAAAGAAGGAGATGGCGATGGAACAGTGGAGGAGGACCCCTCCAAGAAACAGCCTAAGCGCCGGCGTCAGCGGCGCCGCTCAAAATCCCGCCAAAACAAATACGGTGATTCCAGCACGGGAGATAATAATACTCCGGAGAGTGCCGAAGAAAACCCCCTCCAGCAAGATTCAGCACAGGAGGATGAAGAAGCCATCCCTCATGAGAGAGCGGCAGACAGAGAGGTCGAGGACGATAATTATACGCCTCCCTCCGAAGACGAGGCAAGCCTCGACGACGCCGAATTCGTCGTGCCAGAGGATCCCGTCGAGCAAGAGCGTTTTCAACGCACGCTTATGGCCATGGCAAGAAGCCTCAAGAAAAAACAGCAACAACTTAGAGCTGATCAAGATTTGCTACTCGACAGATGGACTGAAGTCCTTGCGGCCGAAGAGCATAAACTCGAACGCCCCTCCAAGAGCTACCCAAAGCGCAGGGTGCTACCCCGATTAGAGGAGGAAGCACTTAAACCTACATCACCAACACTTGATACGGCTGACCGGCCACCTCGTGGCCGCGACAGAGAGGCCTCTCGACCCTCCACTCAAGCCGCACCCCGTACCAAGGCACGGGAAAATGCACCTGACCTACGAGATATGTTGGAGGATAAGGCAATGCAAACAAGATCGATCTACAGATCGCGTGGGCGCCCCACGACTCGAGACGGTAACCGTCACGCCGGACACAAATCCGGTAGGGCCGAACACAGTAGACCAAGCTCATTGGAGCTACGTCGTGATATAGCCCAGTACAGAGGCGCCGCACACCCACTATGCTTCACAGACGAAGTAATGGATCATCAAATCCCCGAGGGTTTCAAACCCGTAAACATCGAATCATATGATGGCACGACAGATCCTGCGGTATGGATCGAGGATTATCTCCTTCATATCCATATGGCCCGCGGCGATGATCTCCACGCCATCAAATACCTCCCACTCAAGCTTAAAGGACCAGCTCGGCATTGGCTTAACAGCTTGCCAGCAGGATCAATCAGTTGTTGGGAGGACCTGGAAGCCGCATTCCTCGACAATTTCCAGGGCACTTATGTGCGACCCCCAGACGCAGATGACCTAAGCCACATAATTCAGCAGCCAGATGAATCGGCCAGGCAATTCTGGACACGGTTCCTAACAAAGAAAAATGAAATAGTCGACTGTCCAGACGCAGAGGCCCTAGCAGCCTTCAAGCACAATATCCGTGACGAGTGGCTTGCCCGGCACCTTGGACAGGAAAAGCCAAAATCTATGGCAGCACTCACGACACTCATGACCCGCTTTTGTGCGGGTGAAGATAGCTGGCTTGCTTGTAGCAACAATATGACCAAGAACCCTCGTAATTCAGATACCAGGGACAGTAGTGGCAAGTCACGTCGCAACAAGCAGAAGCGCCGCATTAACAGCGACAATGCTGAGGATACGGCAATTAATGCCGGATTCAGAGGCTATAAATCCGGTCAGCGGAAAAAGCCATTCAAAAGAAATCATAGGGGCCTGTCCAGTTTGGACCGAATACTCGACCGCTTGTGCCAGATACATGGCACCCCCGAAAAGCCGACCAATCACACCAATAGGGATTGTTGGGTGTTCAAGCAGGCAGGCAAGTTAAATGCCGAAAATACTGACAAGGGGCTGCATAGCGATGACGACGAAGAGCCCCAGCCGCCGAACAACAGCGGACAGAAGGGTTTTCCCCCACAAGTGCGGACGGTGAACATGATATACGCAACCCACATCCCCAAGAGGGAGCGGAAGCGCGCGTTAAGGGACGTATACGCGGTAGAGCCAGTCGCCCCAAAGTTCAACCCACGGTCCTCCTGCCCAATCACCTATGATCAAAGGGACCATCCCACTAGCACCCGTCATGGCGGATTCGCGACATTGGTTCTAGACCCAATTATTGACGGATTTCATCTCACTAGAGTCCTTATGGACAGCGGCAGCAGCCTGAACCTGCTTTACCAGGATACAGTGCGGAAAATGGGCATAGATCCCTCGAGGATTAAGCCCACCAAAACGACCTTTAAAGGCGTAATACCAGGTGTAGAGGCCAACTATACAGGCTCAGTCACACTTGAAGTGGTCTTTGGATCTCCGAATAATTTCCGAAGCGAGGAGTTAATCTTCGACATAGTCCCATTCCGCAGTGGCTATCACACACTGCTCGGGTGAACCGCATTCGCCAAGTTCAATGCGGTACCGCACTATGCACACCTTAAGCTCAAGATGCTAGGCCCTCGAGGAGTAATTACGGTCAATGGAAACACCTAACGCTCTCTCCGAACGGAGGAGCACATGGCGGCCCTTGCAGCGGAAGTACAAAGCAGCCTCTCCAGGCAGTTCTCCAATCCGGCCATTAAACGTCCGGACACCGTCAAGCGCACCCAGAGTAACCTCGACAAGACCGCCTGGCACGTTCCGAGCAGGCGTAGCAATGCGGCCCCAACCCTAGCCCTCGCAAAAATACGACGCCAGTGCTTCGCGTACATAACTACGCTCTAGAAATACCATGGGTACAGGGGGAGGGGCACCATCACGGCACGCCCGAAACATGGCTTAAACCGCACCAGGGGCTGCCGATTTTTTTAATTTTCTCTTACTTTCAGGACTCCATTCTTCGGAAGGCTTGTTCAGCAGTTCAATTGCCGCACAAACGATGCAAGAACCAGGGAAGCAGACAAGCCATGCCGGATTACGGAACTCCCAGGTGGTCTCTATCACGAGCAGTATACCTGTTTCGCATACGATTCCGCAGCCTGCCCCTGGAACGGACATGTTAAATAGTCCAACCTTTTGCTTATCGCATTATTTTGTATCGTTCTACTTTGACCGCAGCCCTTTTTAATAAACAATGCATAGCTTTTGTCTATTTTTGCATCACTCTTTTTTTACAAATATATGTTCCTTAACGACATGTTGCACCCGTACACTTTGGTACGGCCAAAATACGCCAGGGGCTTTAGTACCCCTCAATATGGTGTGAGAAGTCCGAACACTTTAACAAGTGCGGCACCCCGAACTTATAGCATTATATGCATCGGCTCTGAATCATGTCTTGGGTCAATAGTTGGGTTTGCCCGGCTTCTATGTTTTGGTGCCTTACGTTCCGCTATATCGTCTAAGGTAGCACTAGGAGAACTACTGCGATTGTGCCCCAGTTGAGCTGGGTCGAGCACCTCAGTAGAGAAAGCTAAAACTGATTGTCATGATGAAGCGAGAGCCGGTCGTTGTTCGAGAGGTTTTTCGAGTCCTTAAAGACTTATGCCGCTTAGAGCGAGGAGCCGGCTCTGTCCGGCCAAGGCGTGGATAGCGCCCCGAACTCGGTCTTCCGAATACCAGGGGCTTCGCCGAAATTTAAAATTATAGAATTCTATGGCTAAGTGAGAGTGTTCATGCATTATAGTCCGATTGCCTTGTTCGTTGTGCTAAGCACCTCCCTCGAAGGACCCAAACATGGGAAAAAGCGCGCTCAGGTTTATCCCCGAACACCCCAGCACTAGCGGCACGGGGGCAGAAGCCGACGACTTGCCATCTCTCAGAATTGATAAACAACCGCACATAAGGTAATATTTTAAATTTCAACAGCATTGCTTAGCGCATATGAAGAAGTTTTCAGCGCACAGGACAAAACGAGCGAGTTTTACTCAAAAATTACATCCCTAGAACATTCATCCACCACAAGGCGGCCACCCTTGTAACACCCCGGATGTAACTTACCCAATATGTATTCCAACTCTTGCCGTTTTCGGCCTTAAGTTATTTTATTTTCTTGGGTTCGGGTCTTTGTCTCTGTGTGTTGTTATCGTTGTCATGCATCTCATTTCATGTCATCATGTGCATTGCATTTGCATACGTGTTCGTCTCATGCATTCGAGCATTTTCCCCGTTGTCCGTTTTGCATTCCGGCGCTCCGTTCTCCTCCGGTGGTCATTTCTACCTTTCTTTTGTGTGTGGGGATTAAACATTTCCAGATTGGACCGAGACTTGCCAAGCGGCCTTGGTTTACTACCGATAGAGCGCTTGTCAAGTTTCGTACCATTTGGACTTCGTTTGATACTCCAACGGTTAACCGAGGGACAGAAAAGGCCTCGTGTGTGTTGCAGCCCAACACCCCTCAAAGTTGGCCCAAAACCCACCAAAACCTTCTCCATCATATAGAGCGTTCGATCACGATCGTGTGGCCGAAAACCGCACCTCATTTGGACTCTCCTAGCTCCCTCAACCTCTATAAATAGAACCCCATTTCCAATTCCCGGATCTTCTCCCCCTAACCCTAAAATCGGATCTCCGCCGCCGCCGGACACGTCGGACGGAGCCGGACGCGTCCGGATCCGCCACCGCCAACCGCGCCTGCCACATGGCTCCCCGCCACCCGCCGCCGCCGAGGCCCGCGCGGCCTAGCGCCGGCCCCCAAGCCCACGTCGCCCGCGCGCCGCCATCCCGCGAGCACCGCCGCCCTCCTCCGCTCGCCGGCGCCGCTCCGGCCACCACCGCCGACATCGCCACCGCGCCGCCCTCCTCCGCTCACCGGCGCCGCTCCGGTCACCTCCACCGTCGACATCGCCGCTCCGGCCCCGCCTTGCTCCGCCTCTTCCCCCGCTGGCGTCACGCCACCTCACCGTCGCCGGCCAAGCCGCGCCCGCTCCGGCCACCTCCACCACCGTCTTCTTCGTCGTTTCCGGTGAGCCCGCCGCTGCGCTATAGTGTTCCGGGCCGGATCCACATATGGGAGTTCATCTCGGTTGACTTTTCCTCCCGAAACCCTAAACATTTTGCATATTTCATCGTACCGTAACTTTGCAACCGTGACTCCGTTTTGGGCATATAGCATATCAAAATGTTTGCCTCAGAGATTACATCATTTCATTCCATTGCATCATTTTCATTTGAGTTCATATTGATGCGCGAAATGCTGTTAGAAGAGTGCTACTTGAGATAATTGTCAGATCTGCTACTCCATTTAGATATTTGTCATTTTTGCCATGATTATTGTGTGCATTATATGCCCTTGAGCTCTACATATGTTTTGTTAAGGGTTTTTCCATCTTTCCAGAGGTGCAACCCATGTATTTTTGTGATGTGTGTGGTGACTAGCACGAGCTTGCAAAGTGAGGCACTTGGTAATGCTGATTTCAGGGACTTAGCATTTCCATTAAGTCCTTGATCTGTTTTTCTCATGATGCCATATGTTCATGTTGTTTCCTAGTGATCCGTGCCTCTTTTGAGGATGATCAGTAAGGATGTTTTGTTAATCTTGTAGTGCTCTATCCATACCTATCTTTGTTTGCAATTATGGAGAACCCTAGCTTGAGTCATTCGAGCTCTACATTTGCTACTTCGTGAATCTGGGCAGATTGTCTACTTGTTAGCGATTTTGCCGATGATGTTGTAGTTGATCCGTGCATGCTATGCTATTGTTCTTTCCATGTCTAGCTTGCATTTTGTGTGTTCTTGGTGGGTGTATGCTTAACTTGTCACGACTTGCTCCGTAGTGAGTGCACCGAGCTCGTAAACATGCCTACTTGATATATGTTTCAGCATGCTCCAGTTTTCATCGAGTCTGAGAACTGATTATGTTTTTGCCATGTTCACATGCTT
Organism: Triticum dicoccoides; assembly: GCF_002162155.2. NCBI lineage: Eukaryota > Viridiplantae > Streptophyta > Magnoliopsida > Poales > Poaceae > Triticum > Triticum dicoccoides. The sequence continues at coordinate 73,254,861 of NC_041384.1, read as the reverse complement.
GCAATTGTATTTTCTGATCCCTTTTGGCTCAAGGCCACTAAGGGACTTTTGTTAAGATCTTTGAGTAGCTCCATGACATGCTTTACTTTGCCATGTTCAAGTCCTGTAGCATATAGTTTTGTTGCTCCGAAGAGTGCCATCTGATCTGAAGTTCCAGACAAGTGTTAATTTCACCAAGTCTGAGATCTGTTTGTCAAATGCATTTTTGCCATGCTTGTTTGAACCTGTTAATGGATGAATTGGCCGTAGCTCACTGCTAGACTTTTGTTAAGCATCTTGAATGCATCCCTGCCATGTATTTTGTTGTCATGTTAGGGTGTTGTAGCACGTTCATCTCATTACATTTAGATGGCTACTTGCTGTAAATCGCAGAACGTGCTCATATTTGAATCGCTTGCCATTTCCAAACCGTAACTCCGATTCTGGCGTTCTTTATATCGTTTTCAAGCGATTTCATCTCATCTTTCCAGTGGTACACTTGGATTTCCAAGTTGAGGCCAGGTCCATGCTTTCCCTGTCACATCTTGCATATGCATCTCGCATCGCATCCCGCATAGCATACCATCTTTGCATCATATTGTTTGAGCTTTGCACGTGGTTGATTGTGTTCTGTTTGCTTGTTTGCCTTGTTTGGGTAGAGCCGGGAGACGAGTTCGCTAACGAGGAGCCCGTTGAGTTTGCTTTCGAGGATCCAGTCAACTCTGACAACTTTGCAGGCAAGATGAGCATACCCTCGAAATCACTACTATCTTTGCTTTGCTAGATGCTCGCTCTTTTGCTGTGCCAATGCTACGATGCCTACCACTTGCTTTCAAGCCTCCCAAATTGCCATGTCAAACCTCTAACCCACCATGTCCTAGCAAACCGTTATTTGGCTACGTTACCGCTTTGCTCAGCCCCTCTTATAGCGTTGCTAGTTGCAGGTGAAGATTGGAGACCGTTCCTTGTTGGAACATTATTTTACTTGTTGGGATATCATTATATTGCCATGTTATCTTAATGCATCTATATACTTGGTGAAGGGTGGAAGGCTCGGCCTCTCGCCTAGTGTTTTGTTCCACTCTTGCCGCCCTAGTTTCCGTCATATCGGTGTTATGTTCCCGGATTTTGCGTTACTTACCTTGTTGGGTGATAATGGGAACCCCTTGATATTTCGCCTTGGTTAAAGCTTTTCCAGCAATGCCCAACCTTGGTTTTACCATTTGCCACCTAGCCTCTTTTTTCCTTGGGTTTCCGGAGCCTAAGGGTCATCTTATTTAACCCCCCCCCCCCGGGCCAGTGCTCCTCTCAGTGTTGGTCCGACTGAGCTGCCTGCGGGGCCACCTCGGGGCAACTTGAGGGTTGGTTTTACTCGTAGCTAGTCTCATCTGAGTGTGCCCTGAGAACAAGATATGTGCAGCTCCTATCAGGATTTGTCGGCACATTCGGGCGGTGTTGCTGGTCTTGTTTTAACCTGTCGAAGTGTCTTGAAGAACCGAGGTACCGAGTCTGATCGGAACGTCTCGGGAGGAGGTCTATTCCTTCGTTGACCGTGAGAGCTTGTCATGGGCTAAGTTGGGACTCCCCTACAAGGATTTGAACTTTCAAAAGCCGTGCCCGCGGTTATGGGCAGATGGGAATTTGTTAATGTACGGTTGTAGATAACTTGAACCTTAACTTAATTAAAATGAATCAACCGTGTGAGTTCCCGTGATGGCCTCTTCTCGGCGGAGTCCGGTAGGTGGACACGGTGTTGGAGTAATGTTTGCGCAGGTTGTCCTCTAGTTTCTCGCTCGCGCTTTGCCTCCTCTTCTCGCTCTCTTTTGCGAACAGGATAGCCACCATATTTGCTAGTCGCTTGCTGCAGCTCCACATATTTACCTTGCCTTGCCTTACCTATAAGCTTAAATAGTCTTGATCGCAAGGTGCGAGATTGCTGAGTCCCTGTGGCTCACAGATTACTATTACACCAGATGCAGGGCCTGATGATTCTGCTCCAGGTGACGCGCTTGAGCTCAAGTGGGAGTTCGACGAGGACTCTCAACGATACTATGTTTCTTTCCCTGATGATCAGTAGTGGTGCCCAGTTGGGGGTGATCGGGACCGTGTCGCATGTTGGGTTATCTTTTATTTTGGCGCCGTAGTCGGGCCATGAGTGTTTGAATGATGTAATGTTATTTATGTACTTGATTGACGTGGCGAGTGTAAGCCAACTATGTTATCTCCCCTTTTATTATCTATATTACATGGGATGTTGTGAAGATTGCCTAACTTGCGACATATGCCTTCAATGCGATTATGCCTCTAAGTCGTGCCTCGACACATGGGAGATATAGTCGCATCGAGGGTGTTATAAGTTGGTAATCAGAGCCTTCCCCGACCTTAGGAGCCCCATTGCTTGATCGTTATTAGCGGCCGAGTTGTGTCTAGAAAAATGTTTTGAGTCATTTAGGAATTATATATCGGAGAGTTTAGGAATTCTTTTTACTTCCCAGTCTCCTCATCGCTTTGGTAAGGCATCCTGACGTAGAGTTTTGACTCTTCTCTTCTCAAATTTCACTAAAAAAAAATTTAGGATCACGCGGGTATCTTGGAATCGTTCCGATGGTTTTATGACGAGAACATTGTCTTGGTGCCTCCTATCAGGGGTTTTGTGGAAGTGTCCCGGGGAGTAGAGCTCTGAGGTGTTGTCGTCATAATTTTATCGTTGCAATTCTGGAATACCTGAGTTTAGTACGCCGACATCGAAAATCTCTTTTATGCAGTTCATTGGTGAGATAACCTCGACGCCACCCAGTACTGGGGCGGGAGTTCGGGAGTATCGTCATAACTTGTATAACGAACGCTTTTCGAAGGTTGAGGTAGATGGTTTCCGAAGTTTTCCTCGGTTATGTGTTGAAGGATGGATACAGCTGGATGTAGGATTTGCTAGATTTGGGTGAGATATTATGCTTCCCCTGTATCCCCAACACCTGATTGCATAACCGGAAAGGTTCGGGAGTTTCATAGGTGGGAATTCTTGTAGCTCTAGTTCTTCTTCCACGGATATTTGGTTTGAGATTGGGATTTCTTACCGAGTATTCGTTCTTGATCCGTACCTTGTTGATTTATTTCTCTACCTAAATTCTAAGTGGCTTCTCAATTTATGGATATGTGACCATTTCAAGAGGAATGCATTCGTTCATTTTGTTCGGATGTGAAGACTATATGTTGCAATTTTCATTCCGTTGGACTCAGCTTCATTTATCTGTCTATGTGCTAATGGTGGTCAACCTCTTTAGGATGGCTCCCGCTAAGAGCACCAATCAGAATCAGAATCAAGATCTGCCACCACCTCCACCTCCTCCGAAGGCATGGCAAGCTGTGATGGCCGCAACCAATGCAAAGACACAGATGATCATGCAAATTCTCCAAGAGCGCAATCAAGGCAACCAAGGGAACCAAGGCAACAATCAGAATCACTTTGCTACACTCAACCAGTTCCTTGCTAACGGGCCAAAAACTTTTAGCAATTGTGTTGAGGAAACTGATGCTGACGATTGGCTCGTGGATCTGTGTAAGCATTTCGAGTGCAGTAACGTCAAGCCTGAGGACTTTGTCAAGTTCGCTTCTTTCCAGCTCAAAGATCAAGCTGCAGAATGGTTTCAGCAGTACAAGGATTCCAGAGGTGGACATGCTGTTACCTGGGATGAATTCCGTCAAGATTTTAGAGCTCACCATATCCCTCAGAGCATGATTGAAAGCAAGCGTGAGGAATTCCGCAACCTGAAGCAAGGCTCTTTGTCTGTCTATGACTACAAAAAGTTGTTCCAGAAGCTCGCCCGCTTTGCCAAGCAGGACGTCCCTGATGAGAAGAGCATGATATACCAGTTCAGGGGTGGTCTCAGAGAAGAAATTCAGCTAGCTCTTGTTCTCTTCAAGCCCTTGAGATACGATGAGTTCTACAACATGGCATTGAAGCAAGAGGCCGCTCAACTGAGGTGTGATGCTTCCAAGAAGCGAGTCAGAGATGCTACTCCTTGTTCCTCTACTCAAGTGGCCAAGTAGCAGAAGTATTGGCTTCCTCCTCCTCCTCCGTTCCGTCAGCCGTATCAGCAGAAGAGGAAAGGTAGCAGTGGATCTTCCCACCCACCCAACCCTGGCTTTCAGAACAAGACTTCGTCTCAAGCTCCAAGATCGAGTGCTCCGTATCACCGTCCGCTTTCAGAGGTCACGTGCAACAAGTGCCAACAGAAGGGTCACTATGCCAACAAGTGTCTCAACCAGAGGCGTCTTCCTCCTCCTCCTCCTGTGAGATCGGCAAGTACAGCTGTGGTCAAGCATAACCCCAAGCACGCCAAGGTCAACTTGATGAACGCAGCTCAGGCAGAGGACTTGTCAGATGTCATCATGGGTAACCTTCATGTTAATGATATTCCTGCAAAAGTACTTTTGACTCTGGTGCATCACATTCCTTCATGTCATTCCCATTTGCATCGGAGAACAATTTTAGTACTAAGGCTTTACCTAGAGCTATGCAAGTCGTCTCTCCGGCTAAGCGTCTGAGTTCTAGTATGATGGTTCCGGATATTTCTATGTTGATGGGTGATTTCAAGTTTCTGGCTTCTCCAATGGTTCTTGGTAACTCGGATATTGATCTTATTCTCGGGATGGATTGGCTTTCTAAGCACAAGGCTCAGCTTGATTGTGCAGCCAGACAGATTCAATTGACTCAATCATCTGATGATGTAATTGTCTTTGCCGCTCGAGATAATACCATCCGTCTGTTTTCTCTCAATGAGAAGGGTGAACTGGATGCTATCTCGCAAATTCCAATCGTTTGCGAATATCAAGACGTCTTTCCAGAAGAGCTTCCAGGAATGCCTCCGCACCGGCCAGTTGAATTCGTTATCGATCTTGAGCCCGGTACGGAACCTATGTGCAAGCGTCCTTACAAGCTCGGACCTGAAGAGTTGAAGGAGCTGAAGAAGCAACTCGATATTCAAGAGAAAATGGGTCTCATCCGGCCTAGTTCTTCTCCGTGGGGTTGTGGTGTTCTTTTTGTGAAGAAGAAGGATGGAACGGACCGACTTTGTGTTGATTACCGTCCATTGAACAAGAAGACCATCAAGAACAAATACCCACTTGCCAACATCAACGAGCTGTTCGAACAACTCAAAGGTGCCCAAGTATTCTCCAAGCTTGATCTCCGTATGGGTTATCATCAGATTCGAATCCGCGAGCAAGATATTCCCAAGACGGCTTTCAGGACAAGCTATGGTTCATATGAATACACTGTCATGTCTTTTGGCCTCGTCAATGCTCCTACGACTTTCTCTCGCATGATGAACTTCATCTTCAATGCCTACACCAATGACTTTGTTTTGGTCTATCTCGACGACATTCTGGTTTTCTCGAAGAACAAGGAAGATCATGCCAAGCACTTGCGTTTGGTACTCGACAAGCTGAGGGAACACAAGTTCTATGCCAAGTTCTCCAAGTGCGAATTTTGGCTCGATGAGGTTCTTTATCTTGGTCATATCATCTCTGCCAAGGGCATTGCCGTGAATCCTGAGAAGGTGTCTGCAATTGTGAATTGGGAACCTCCTCAGAACGTGAAGCAACTCTGTAGCTTCCTCGGTCTCGCAAGCTACTGTCGAAGATTCATTGAAAACTTTTCCAAGATCGCGAAGCCTCTCTCAAATCTTCTCCAGAAGCACGTCAAGTACGTTTGGTCTCCGGAGTGTGACATTGCTTTCAACACTTTGAAAGAGAAATTGATCACTGCTCCAGTTCTGACTGCGCCTGATGAATCCAAGCCGTACGAGGTCTTTTGTGATGCCTCTCTCCAAGGCCTTGGCACAGTGTTGATGCAAGATAAGAAAGTTGTTGCTTATACCTCTCGCCAGTTGAAGCCCAATGAGAAGAACTACCCCACTCATGATCTTGAGTTGGCGGCAGTGGTGCATGCTCTTTTGACTTGGAGACATCTCTTATTGGGAAGAAAAGTGGACATTTTCACTGATCACAAGAGTCTCAAGTACATCTTCACTCAGCCTAATCTCAACCTCAGGCAAACTCGATGGGTCGAAATGATTCAAGAGTATAATCCGAGTATCAAGTATACTCCAGGCAAGGCCAATGTGATTGCTGACGCATTGAGCAGAAAGGCTTATTGCAACAGTCTGATTCTCAAGCCTTATCAACCCGAGCTTTGTGAAGCTTTCCGCAAACTTAATCTGCAAGTTGTTCCTCAAGGTTTCCTCGCCAACCTTCAAGTCTCTCCTACCTTGGAAGACCAGATTCGCCAAGCTCAGCTTCTTGATGCTATGGTGAAAAAGGTGAAGATTGGGATTGCCAAGAGTCAACCCAAGTACAAGTGCTACCGCCTTGGTGACAAGGACACTCTCTTCTTCGAGGATCGTATTGTTGTACCCAAAGGTGAACTTCGTAAAGTGATCATGAACGAGGCTCACAATTCTCTCCTCTCCATCCACCCTGGGAGCACGAAGATGTATCAGGACCTCAAGCAGGCTTATTGGTGGACTCGAATGAAGCGCGAGATTGCTCAATTCATGAATGAGTGTGATGTCTGCAGAAGAGTGAAGGCAGAACACCAAATACCAGCTGGTCTCCTCCAACCTCTTGCCATTCCAGAATGGAAGTTTGACCACATTGAGATGGACTTCGTGACTGGGTTTCCAAAGTCCAAACGTGGCAATGATGCTATATTCATTGTCATCGACAAACTCACTAAAGTGGCTCACTTTCTGCCTATCAAAGAGTCTATCACTGCAGTTCAATTGGCGGAACTCTATACCTCTCGAATTGTCTCTCTGCACGGTATTCCACAAGTGATCTCTTCACACCGTGGCAACATCTTTACCTCCAAGTTTTGGGATTCTTTTCAGAAGGCCATGGGCACCAACATCCGCTTCAGCACAGCTGTCCATCCTCAAACTAGCGGTCAAGTCGAGCGTGTCAATCAGATTCTTGAAGATATGCTCAGGGCTTGTGTGATCTCCTTCGGCATGAAGTGGGAGGATTGTCTTCCTAATGCTAAATTCTCCTACAACAACAGTTTTCAAGCAAGTTCGGGCAAGGCCCCATTTGAAATTCTGTATGGCAGGAAGTGCCGTACCCCTCTCAACTGGTCCGAAACCGGTGAATGTCAGCTTCTCGGAAATGACTTAATCACAAAGGCAGACGAAATGTGCAAAGTCATTCGAGATAACCTTAAAGCTGCCCAATCCCGCCAGAAGAGCTACTATGACAGTAAGCACCATGATTTGGCTTTCGAGATCGGAGATCATGTTTACCTCCGCGTCTCTCCTATGAAAGGTACACATCGCTTCGGTATCAAAGGGAAGCTTTCCCCCAGATACGTGGGACCTTTCAAGATTGTCAGCAAGAGAGGCGACCTTGCCTATCAACTCGAGCTTCCTTCAAACTTTGCAAATGTTCATGACGTGTTCCATATCTCTCAGCTCCGAAATGCTTCAAGACTCCTGACCGCACCGTCAACTTCGAGGACATTGAGCTCCAAGAAGATCTCTCCTATCGTGAGCACCCAGTTGCTATTCTTGAAGAGACTGAACGCAAGACTCGCAACAAATCAATCAAATTCCTCAAAGTCGAGTGGTCACACCATTCCGACCGTGAAGCTACCTGGGAATGCAAGGATCACCTCCGTTCTGAGTACCTCGCGTTCTTTCAGTCCTAGATCTCGGGACGAGATCCTTTCGTAGTGGTGGAGTGTTGTAACACCCCGGATGTAACTTACCCAATATGTATTCCAACTCTTGCCATTTCCGGCCTTAAGTTATTTTATTTTCTCGGGTTCAGGTCTTTGTCTCCGTGTGTTGTTATCGTTGTCATGCATCTCATTTCATGTCATCATGTGCATTGCATTTGCATACGTGTTCGTCTGATGCATTCGAGCATTTTCCCCGTTGTCCGTTTTGCATTCCGGCACTCAGTTCTCCTTCCGTGATCATTTCTACCTTTCTTTCGTGTGTGGGGATTAAACATTTCCGGATTGGACCGAGACTTGCCAAACGGCCTTGGTTTACTACCAGTAGACCGCCTGTCAAGTTTCGTACCATTTGGACTTCGTTTGATACTCCAACGGTTAACCGAGGGACCGAAAAGGCCTCGTGTGTGTTGCAGCCCAACACCCCTCAAAGTTGGCCCAAAACCCACCAAAACCTTCTCCATCATCTAGAGCGTTTGATCACGATCGCGTGGCCGAAAACCGCACCTCATTTGGACTCTCCTAGCTCCCTCTACCTCTATAAATAGAAACCCATTTCCAATTCCCGGATCTTCTCCCCCCTAACCTTAAAAATCGGATCTCCGCCGCCGCCGGACACGTCCGGACGGAGCCGGACGCGTCCGGATCCGCCACCGCCAACCGCCGCCTGCCACGTGGCTCCCCGCCAAACGCCGCTGCC
>NC_041384.1:73243452-73245780 GCF_002162155.2 Triticum dicoccoides | reverse complement strand
CGCCGCCGACATCGCCACCGCGCCGCCCTCCTCCGCTTGCCAGCGCCGCTCCGGCCACCTCCATCGCCGACATCGCCGCTCCGACCCCGCCTTGCCCCGCCTCTTCCCCGCGCCGGCGTCACGCCACCTCACCGTCGCCGGCCAAGCCGCGCCCGCTCCGGCCACCTCCACCACCGTCTTCTTCGTCGTTTCCGGCGAGCCCGCCGCCGCGCTACAGTGTTCCGGGCCGGATCCAGATCTGGGAGTTCATCTCGGTTGACTTTTCCTCCCGAAACCCTAAACATTTTGCATATTTCATCGTACCGTAACTTTGCAACCGTAACTCCGTTTTGGGCATATAGCATATCAAAATGTTCGCCTCAGAGAGTACATCATTTCATTCCATTGCATCATTTTCATTTGAGAGCATCTTGATGCACAAAATGCTGTTAGAAGAGTGCTACTTGAGATAATTGTTAGATTTGCTACTCCATTTAGATATTTGTCATTTTTGCCATGATTATTGTGTGCATGATATGCCCTTGAGCTCTACATATGTTTTGTTAAGGGTTTTGCCATCTTTCCAGAGGTGCAACCCATGTATTTTTGTGATGTGTGTGGTGACTAGCACGAGCTTGCAAAGTGAGGCACTTGGTAATGCTGATTTCAGGGACTTAGCATTTCCACTAAGTCCTTGATCTGTTTTTCTCATGATGCCATATGTTCATGTTGTTTCCTAGTGATCCATGCCTCTTTTGAGGATGATCAGTAAGGATGTTTTGTTAATCTTGTAGTGCTCTATCCATCCATGTCTTTGTTTGAAATTATGGAGCAACCTAGCTTGAGTCAATCGAGCTCTACTTTTGCTACTTCGTGAATCTGGGCAGATTGTCTACTTGTTAGCGATTTTGCCGATGATGTTGTAGTTGATCTGTGCATGCTATGCTATTGTTCTTGCCATGTCTAGCTTGCATTTTGTGTGTTCCTGGTGGGTGTATGCTTAACTTGTCACGACTTGCTCCGTAGTGATTGCATCGAGCTCGTAAACATGCCTACTTGATATCTGTTTCAGCATGCTCCAGTTTTCATTAAGTCTGAGAACTGATTATGTTTTTGCCATGATCACATGCTTGCAATTGTATTTTCTGATCCCTTTTGGCTCAAGGTCACTAATGGACTTTTGTTAAGATCTTTGAGTAGCTCCATGCCATGCTTTACTTTGCCATGTTCAGGTCCTGTAGCATATAGTTTTGTTGCTCCGAAGAGTGCTATCTGATCTAAAATTCCAGACAAGTGTTAATTTCACTAAGTCTGAGATCTGTTTGTCAAATGCATTTTTGCCATGCTTGTCTGAACCTGTTAATGGATGAATTGGCTATAGCTCACTGCTAGAATTTTGTTAAGCATCTTGAATGCATCCCTGCCATGTATTTTGTTGTCATGTTTGGGTCTTGTAGCATGTTCATCTCATTGCATTTAGATGCCTACTCGCTGTAAATCGCAGAACGTGGTCATATTTGAATCGCTTGCCATTTCCAAACCGTAACTCCGATTCCGGCATTCTTTATATCGTTTTCAAGCGATTTCATCTCATCTTTCCAGTGGTACACTTGGATTTCCAAGTTGAGGCCAGGTTCATGCTTTCCCTGTCACATCTTGCATATGCATCCCGCATCTCATCCCGCATAGCATACCATCTTTGCATCATATTGTTTGAGCTTTGCACGTGGTTGATTGTGTTCCATTTGCTTGTTTGCCCTGTTTGGGTAGAGCCGGGAGACGAGTTCGCTAACGAGTTGCCCGTTGAGTTTGCTTTCGAGGATCCAGTCAACTCTGACAATTTGCAGGCAAGATGATCATACCCTTGAAATCACTACTATCTTTGCTTTGCTAGATGCTCGCTATTTTGCTATGCCAATGCTATGATGCCTACCACTTGATTTCAAGCCTCCCAAATTGCCATGTCAAACCTCTAACCCACCATGTCCTAGCAAACCGTTATTTGGCTATGTTTCCGCTTTGCTCAGCCCCTCTTATAGCATTGCTAGTTGCAGGTGAAGATTGGAGACCGTTCCTTGTTGGAACATTATTTTACTTGTTGGGATATCATTATATTGCCATGATATCTTAATGCATCTATATACTTGGTGAAGGGTGGAAGGCTCGGCCTCTCGCCTAGTGTTTTGTTCCACTCTTGCCGCCCTAGTTTCCGTCATATCGGTGTTATGTTCCCGGATTTTGCGTTCCTTACCGGTTGGGTGATAATGAGAACCCCTTGATATTTCGCCTTGATTAAAACTTTTCCAACAATGCCCAACCTTGGTTTTACCATTTGCCACCTAGCCTCTT
>NC_041384.1:73098136-73243210 GCF_002162155.2 Triticum dicoccoides | reverse complement strand
GGGGCCAGTGCTCCTCTGAGTGTTGGTCCGACTGAGCTGCCTGCGGGGCCACCTCGGGGCAACTTGAGGGTTGGTTTTACTCGTAGCTAGTCTCATCTGAGTGTGCCCTGAGAACGAGATATGTGCAGCTTCTATCGGGATTTGTCGGCACATTCAGGCGATGTTGCTGGTCTTGTTTTAACCTGTCGAAGTGTCTTGAAGAACCGAGGTACCGAGTCTGATCGGAACGTCTCGGGAGGAGGTCTATTCCTTCGTTGACCGTGAGAGCTTGTCATGGGCTAAGTTGGGACTCCCCTACAGGGATTTGAACTTTCAAAAGCCGTGCCCGCGGTTATGGGCAGATGGGAATTTGTTAATGTTCGATTGTAGATAACTTGAACCTTAACTTAATTAAAATGAATCAACCGTGTGAGTTCCCGTGATGGCCTCTTCTCGGCGGAGTCCGGGAGGTGGACACGGTGTTGGAGTAATGTTTGTGCAGGTTGTCCTGTAGTTTCTCGCTCGCGCTTTGCCTCCTCTTCTCGCTCTCTTTTGCGAACAGGATAGCCACCATATTTGCTAGTCGCTTGCTGCAGCTCCACATATTTACCTTGCCTTGGCTTACCTATAAGCTTAAATAGTCTTGATCGCGAGGGTGCGAGATTGCTGAGTCCCTGTGGCTCACATGTTACTATTACACCAGATGCAGGGCCTGATGATTCCGCTCCAGGTGACGCGCTTGAGCTCAAGTGGGAGTTCGACGAGGAATCTCAACGATACTATGTTTCTTTCCCTGATGATCAGTAGTGGTGCCCAGTTGGGGGTGATCAGGACCGTGTCGCATGTTGGGTTATCTTTTATTTTGGCGCCGTAGTCGGTCCATGAGTGTTTGAATGATGTAATGTTATTTATGTACTTGATTGACGTGGCGAGTGTAAGCCAACTATGTTATCTCCCCTTTTATTATCTATATTACATGGGATGTTGTGAAGATTGCCTAACTTGCGACATATGCCTTCAATGCGATTATGCCTCTAAGTCGTGCCTCGACACGTGGGAGATATTGTCGCATCGAGGGTGTTATAAGTTGGTAATCAGAGCCTTCCCCGACCTTAGGAGCCCCATTGCTTGATCGTTATTAGCGGCCGAGTTGTGTCTAGAAAAATGTTTTGAGTCATTTAGGAATTATATATCGGAGAGTTTAGGAATTCTTTTTACTTCCCAGTCTCCTCATCGCTTTGGTAAGGCATCCTGACGTAGAGTTTTGACTCTTCTCTTCTCAAATTTCACTAAAAAAAATTAGGATCACGCGGGTATCTTGGAATCGTTTCGATGGTTTTATGACGAGAACATTGTCTTGGTGCCTCCTGTCAGGGGTTTTGTGGAAGTGTCCCGGGAAGTTGAGCTCTGAGGTGTTGTCGTCATAATTTTATCGTTGCAATTCTGGAATACCTGAGTTTAGTACGCCGACATCGAAAATCTCGTTTATGCAGTTCGTTGGTGAGATAACCTCGACGCCACCCAGTACTGGGGCGGGAGTTTGGGGGTATCGTCATAACTTGTATAGCGAACGCTTTTTGAAGGTTGAGGTAGATGGTTTCCGAAGTTTTTCTCGGTTATGTGTTGAAGGATGGATACAGATGGATGTAGGATTTGCTAGATTTGGGTGAGATATTATGCTTCCCCTGTATCCCCAACACCTGATTGCATAACCGGAAAGGTTCGGGAGTTTCATAGGTGGGAATTCTTGTAGCTCTAGTTCTTCTTCCACGGATATTTGGTTTGAGATTGGGATTTCTTACCAAGTATTCGTTCTTGATCCGTACCTTGTTGATTTATTTCTCTACCTAAATTCTAAGTGGCTTCTCAATTTATGGATATGTGACCATTTCAAGAGGAATGCATTCGTTCATTTTGTTCGGATGTGAAGACTATATGTTGCAATTTTCATTCCGTTGGATTCAGCTTCATTTATCTGTCTATGTGCTAACGGTGGTCAACCACTTCAGGATGGCTCCCGCTAAGAGCACCAATCAGAATCAGAATCAAGATCCGCCACCACCTCCACCTCCTCCGGAGGCATGGCAAGCTGTGATGGACGCAACCAATGCAAACACACAGTTGATCATGCAAATTCTTCAAGAGTGCAATCAAGGCAACCAAGGGAACCAAGGCAACAATCAGAATCACTTTGCTACACTCAACCAGTTCCTTACTAACGGGCCAAAAACTTTCAGCAATTGTGTTGAGGCAACTGATGCTGACGATTGGCTCGTGGATCTGTGTAAGCATTTCGAGTGCAGTAACGTCAAGCCTGAGGACTTTGTCAAGTTCGCTTCTTTCCAACTCAAAGATCAAGCTCTAGAATGGTTTCAGAAGTACAAGGATTCCAGAGGTGGATGTGCTGTTACCTGGGTTAAATTCCGTCAAGATTTCAGAGCTCACCATATCCCTCAGAGCATGGTTGAAAGCAAGCGTGAGGAATTCCGCAACCTGAAGCAAGGCTCTTTGTCTGTCTATGACTACAACAAGTTGTTCCAGAAGCTCACCCGCTTTGCCAAGCAGGACGTCCCTGATTAGAAGAGCATGATATACCAGTTCAGGGGTGGTCTCAGAGAAGAAATTCAGCTAGCTCTTGTTCTCTTCGAGCCCTTGAGATACGATGAGTTCTACAACATGGCATTGAAGCAAGAGGCCGCTCAACTGAGGTGCGATGCTTCCAAGAAGCGAGTCAGAGATGCTACTCCTTCTTCCTCTACTCAAGTGGCCAAGCAGCAGAAGTATTGGCTTCCTCCTCCTCCTTCGTTCCGTCAGCCGTATCAGCAGAAGAGGAAAGGTGGCAGTGGATCTTCCCACCCACCCAACCCTGGCTTTCAGAACAAGACTTCGTCTCAAGCTCCAAGATCGAGTGCTCCGTATCACCGTCCACTTTCAGAGGTCACGTGCAACAAGTGCCAATAGAAGGGTCACTATGCCAACAAGTGTCTCAACCAGAGGCATCTTCCTCCTCCTCCTCCTGTGAGATCGGCAAGTACAGTTGTGGTCAAGCATAACCCCAAGCACGCCAAGGTCAACTTGATGAACGCAGCTCAGGCAGAGGACTCGTCAGATGTCATCATGGGTAACCTTCCTGTTAATGATATTCCTGCAAAAGTACTTTTGACTCTGGTGCATCGCATTCCTTCATGTCATTCCCATTTGCATCGGAGAACAATTTTAGTACTAAGGCTTTACCTAGAGCTATGCAAGTTGTCTCTCCGGCTAAGCGTCTGAGTTCTAGTATGATGGTTCCGGATATTTCTATCTTGATGGGTGATTTCAAGTTTATGGCTTCTCCAATGATTCTTGGTAACTCGGATATTGATCTTATTCTCAGGATGGATTGGCTTTCTAAGCACAAGGCTCAGCTTGATTGTGCAGCCAGACAGATTCAATTGACTGATTCGTCTGAGGATGTAATTGTCTTTGCCGCTCGGGATAATACCATCCGTCTGTTTTCTCTCAATGAGAAGGGTGAACTGGATGCTATCTCGCAAACTCCAGTCGTTTGCGAATATCAAGACGTCTTTTCAAAAGAGCTTCCAGGAATGCCTCCGCACCGGCCAGTTGAATTCGTTATCGATCTTAAGCCCGGTACGGAACCTGTGTGCAAGCATCCTTACAAGCTCGGACCTGAAGAGTTGAAGGAGCTGAAGAAGCAACTCGATGTTCAAGAGAAAATGGGTCTCATCCGGCCTAGTTCTTCTCCATGGGGTTGTGGTGTTCTTTTTGTGAAGAAGAAGGATGGAACGGACCGACTTTGTGTTGATTACCGTCCATTGAACAAGAAGACCATCAAGAACAAATACCCACTTCCCAACATCAACGAGTTGTTCGAACAACTCAAAGGTGCCCAAGTATTCTCCAAGCTTGATCTCCGTATGGGTTATCATCAGATTCGAATCCGCGAGCAAGATATTCCCAAGACGGCTTTCAGGACAAGCTATGGTTCATATGAATACACTGTCATGTCTTTTGGCCTCGTCAACGCTCCTCCGACTTTCTCTCGCATGATGAACTTCATCTTCAATGCCTACACCAATGACTTCGTTTTGGTCTATCTCGATGACATTCTGGTTTTCTCGAAGAACAAGGAAGATCATGCCAAGCACTTGCGTTTGGTACTCGACAAGCTGAGGGAACACAAGTTCTACGCCAAGTTCTCCAAGTGCGAATTTGGCTCGATGAGGTTCTTTATCTTGGTCATATCATCTCTGCCAAGGGCATTGCCGTGAATCCTGAGAAGGTGTCTGCAATTGTGAATTAGGAACCTCCTCAGAACGTGAAGCAACTCCGTAGCTTCCTTGGTCTCTCAAGCTACTGTCGAAGATTCGTTGAAAACTTTTCCAAGATCGCGAAGCCTCTCTCAAATCTTCTCCAGAAGCACGTCAAGTACGTTTGGTCTCCGCAGTGTGACATTGCTTTCAACACTTTGAAAGAGAAATTGATCACTGCTCCAGTTCTGACTCCGCCTGATGAATCCAAGCCGTACGAGGTCTTTTGTGATGCCTCTCTCCAAGGCCTTGGCACAGTGTTGATGCAAGAGAATAAAGTTGTTGCTTATACCTCTCGCCAGTTGAAGCCCAATGAGAAGAACTACCCCACTCATGATCTCGAGTTGGCGGCAGTGGTGCATGCTCTTTTGACTTGGAGACATCTCTTATTGGGAAGAAAAGTGGACATTTTCACTGATCACAAGGGTCTCAAGTACATCTTCACTCAGCCTAATCTCAACCTCAGGCAAACTCGATGGGTCGAAATGATTCAAGAGTATAATCCGAGTATCGAGTATACTCCAGGCAAGGCCAATGTGATTGCTGACGCATTGAGCAGAAAGGCTTATTGCAACAGTCTGATTCTCAAGCCTTATCAACCCGAGCTTTGTGAAGCTTTCCGCAAACTTAATCTGCAAGTTGTTCCTCAAGGTTTCCTCGCCAACCTTCAAGTCTCTCCTACCTTGGAAGACCAGATTCGCCAAGCTCAGCTTCTTGATGCTATGGTGAAAAAGGTGAAGATTGGGATTGCCAAGAGTCAACCCAAGTACAAGTGCTACCGCCTTGGTGACAAGGACACTCTCTTCTTCGAGGATCGTATTGTTGTACCCAAAGGTGAACTTCGTAAAGTGATCATGAACGAGGCTCACAATTCTCTCCTCTCCATCCACCCTGGGAGCACGAAGATGTATCAGGACCTCAAGCAGGCTTATTGGTGGACTCGAATGAAGCGCGAGATTGCTCAATTCGTGAATGAGTGTGATGTCTGCAGAAGAGTGAAGGCAGAACACCAAAGACCAGCTGGTCTCCTCCAACCTCTTGCCATTTCAGAATGGAAGTTTGACCACATTGAGATGGACTTCGTTACTGGGTTTCCAAAGTCCAAACGTGGCAATGATGCTATATTCGTTGTCATCGACAAACTCACTAAAGTGGCTCACTTTCTGCCTATCAAAGAGTCTATCACTGCAGCTCAATTGGCGGAACTGTATACCTCTCAAATTGTCTCTCTGCACGGTATTCCACAAGTGATCTCTTTAGACCGTGGCAGCATCTTTACCTCCAAGTTTTGGGATTCTTTTCAGAAGGCCATGGGCACCAACATCCGCTTCGGCACAGCTTTCCATCCTCAAACTAGCGGTCAAGTCGAGCGTGTCAATCAGATTCTTGAAGATATGCTCAGGGCTTGTGTGATCTCCTTCGGCATGAAGTGGGAGGATTGTCTTCCTTATGCTGAATTCTCCTACAACAACAGTTTTCAAGAAAGTTTGGGCAAGGCCCCATTTGAAATTATGTATGGCAGGAAGTGCCGTACACCTCTCAACTGGTCCGAAACTGGTGAACGTCAGCTTCTCGGAAATGACTTAATCACAGAGGCAGAGGAAATGTGCAAAGTCATTCGAGATAACCTCAAAGCAGCCCAATCCCGCCAGAAGAGCTACTATGATAGTAAGCACCATGATTTGGCTTTCGAGATTGGAGATCATGTTTACCTTCGCGTCTCTCCTATGAAAGGTACTCGTCGCTTCGGTATCAAAGGGAAGCTTGCCCCCAGATACATGGGACCTTTCAAGATTGTCAGCAAGAGAGGCGACCTCGCCTATCAACTCGAGCTTCCTTCAAACTTTGCAAATGTTCATGACGTGTTCCATGTCTCTCAGCTCCGAAAGTGCTTCAAGACTCCTGACCGCACCGTCAACTTCGAGGACATTGAGCTCCAAGAAGATCTCTCCTATCGTGAGCACCCAGTTGCTATTCTTGAAGAGACTGAACACAAAGTCAAGTGGTCACACCATTCCGACCGTGAAGCTACCTGGGAACGCGAGGATCACCTCCGTTCTGAGTACCCGGCGTTCTTTCAGTCCTAGATCTCGGGACGAGATCCTTTTGTAGTGGTGGAGTGTTGTAACACCCCGGATGTAACTTACCCAATATGTATTCCAACTCTTGCCGTTTCTGGCCTTAAGTTATTTTATTTTCTCGGGTTCGGGTCTTTGTCTCCGTGTGTTGTTATCATTGTCATGCATCTCATTTCATGTCATCATGTGCATTGCATCTGCATACGTGTTCGTCTCATGCATTCAAGCATTTTCCCCATTGTCCGTTTTGCATTCCAGCGCTCAGTTCTCCTCTGGTGGTCATTTCTACCTTTATTTCGTGTGTGGGGATTAAACATTTCCGGATTGGACCGAGACTTGCCAAGCGGCCTTGGTTTACTACCAGTAGACCGCCTGTCAAGTTTCGTATCATTTGGACTTCGTTTGATACTCCAACGGTTAACCGAGGGACCGAAAAGGCCTCGTGTGTGTTGCATCCCAAGACCCCTCAAAGTTGGCCCAAAACCCCCCAAAACCTTCTCCATCATCTAGAGCGTTCGATCACGATCACGTGGCCGAAAACCGCACCTCATTTGGACTCTCCTAGCTCCCTCTACCTCTATAAATAGAACCCCAGTTCCAATTCCCGGATCTTCTCCCCCCTAATAACCCTAAAAATCGGATCTCCGCCACCGCCGGACACGTCCGGACGGAGCCGGACGCGTCCGGATCCGCCACCGCCAACCGCTGCCTCCCACGTGGCTCCCCGCCACCCGCCGCCGCCGAGGCCCACGCGGCCAGCGCCGGCCCCCGAGCCCACGTCGCCCGCGCGCCGCCATCCCGCGAGCACCGCCGCCCTCCTCCGCTCGCCGGCGCCGCTCCGGCCACCGCCGCCGACATCGCCACCGCGCCGCCCTCCTCCGCTCGCCAGCACCGCTCCGGCCACCTCCACCGCCGACATTGCCGCTCCGGCCCTGCCTTGCTCCGCCTCTTCCCCGCGCCAGCGTCACGCCACCTCACCGTCGTCGGCCAAGCCGCGCCCACTCCGGCCACCTCCACCACCGTCTTCTTCATCGTTTCCGGCGAGCCCGCCGCCACGCTACAGTGTTCCAGGCCGGATCCAGATCTGGGAGTTCATCTCGGTTGACTTTTCCTCCCGAAACCCTAAACATTTTGCATATTTCATCGTACCGTAACTTTGCAACCGTAACTCCATTTTGGGCATATAGCATATCAAAATGTTCATCTCAAAGAGTACATCATTTCATTCCATTGCATAATTTTCATTTGAGTTCATCTTGATGCCCGAAATACTGTTAGAAGAGTGCTACTTGAGATAATTGTCAGATCTGCTACTCCATTTAGATATTTGTCATTTTTGCCATGATTATTGTGTGCATGATATGCCCTTGAGCTCTACATATGTTTTATTAAGGGTTTTGCCATCTTTCCAGAGGTGCAACCCATGTATTTTTGTGATGTGTGTGGTGACTAGCACGAGCTTGCAAAGTGAGGCACTTGGTAATGCTGATTTCAGGGACTTAGCATTTCCACTAAGTCCTTGATCTGTTTTTCTCATGATGCCATATGTTCATGTTGTTTCCTAGTGATCCGTGCCTCTTTTGAGGATGATCAGTAAGGATGTTTTGTTAATCTTGTAGTGCTCTATCCATCCATGTCTTTGCTTGAAATTATGGAGCACCCTAGCTTGAGTCAATCGAGCTCTACTTTTGCTACTTCGTGAATCTGGGCAGATTGTCTACTTGTTAGCGATTTTGCCGATGATGTTGTAGTTGATCCGTGCATGCTACGCTATTGTTCTTGCCATGTCTAGCTTGCATTTTGTGTGTTCCTGGTGGGTGTATGCTTAACTTGTCACAACTTGCTCCGTAGTGAGTGCATCAAGCTCGTAAACATGCCTACTTGATATCTGTTTCAGCATGCTCCAGTTTTCATTAAGTCTGAGAACTGATTATGTTTTTGCCATGATCACATGCTTGCAATTATATTTTCTGATCCCTTTTGGCTCAAGGTCACTAATGGACTTTTGTTAAGATCTTTGAGTAGCTCCATGCCATGCTTTACTTTGCCATGTTCAGGTCCTGTAGCATATAGTTTTGTTGCTCCGAAGAGTGCTATCTGATCTGAAATTCCAGACAAGTGTTAATTTCACTAAGTCTGAGATCTGTTTGTCAAATGCATTTTTGCCATGCTTGTCTGAACCTGTTAATGGATGAATTGGCCGTAGCTCACTGCTAGAATTTTGTTAAGCATCTTGAATGCATCCCTGCCATGTATTTTGTTGTCATGTTTGGGTGTTGTAGCATGTTCATCTCATTGCATTTAGATGCCTACTTGCTGTAAATCGCAGAACATGGTCATATTTGAATCGCTTGCCATTTCCAAACCGTAACTCCGATTCCGGCGTTCTTTATATCGTTTTCAAGCGATTTCATCTCATCTTTCCAGTGGCACACTTGGATTTCCAGGTTGAGGCCAGGTTCATGCTTTCCCTGTCACATCTTGCATATGCATCCCGCATCGCATCCCGCATAGCATACCATCTTTGCATCATATTGTTTGAGCTTTGCACGTGGTTGATTGTGTTCCGTTTGCTTGTTTTCCATCTTTGCATCTTTGATCAGCCGCAGAAGAAGAAGTACCACAAGAGCCCACTCCTCTGCTCCACCAAGAAGCAGTTCTCCAGGAGAACGTGCCTGTGACCGACCCTCCAGCTAGTCAAGTGGAGGATGAAAATCTTGAGGCTGCCACAACCAACAACGAAGCTAATGTGGAGCCCTCCCCAGCAAAAGCTTCAGCAGACAGCGAAGCCACTGAACCCGCCACTTCTGTTCCTGAGTCTGCTGCCGGTCCCCAATTCAACTATCATGTTGAGCACAGGCCTCAGGTCCAGAAGCCAATCCCAAGACTGCCAAGGTTTCCAGGTCCTGCATCAGCACCTGCCTCCTTCAACATCAATGGCTTCAGGGCAGAGAACACGTTCTTCGATAGCTCCAGGAACCCCTACTCAAGGGAACGGATATCATCTGATCGGTTCTGGAGCTATCCTCAGCGAAGCTATTACTCTTGCATTCTTTACAACCAAGGTCACATCTTCCCACACAAGCGCCTTGACGTTGAAGCTATAGCTGGTCTGCCCTGTCTAGAAGAAGCGTTGGATTGCTTCAAGCAAGTGGGTCTGCTGCAGTTTGTTACTGATGAAGAGCATTGGAATGAAGAGCTGCTGCTACAATTCTATGCCACACTTCACATCAAAGGATACAACAGAGATCCGAAGACTTGGGTCCTGGAGTGGATGACTGGCAACGTCCATCATGAAGCCAATGCATTTGACATCATTGAGCTCACTGGCTTGCCCACTCCTGGCGATCTTTTCGAGCAAGGCTGTCAACTGCATGCTGAAGCTATTGAGAGCATCTTTCAGCGGCCAGAACCTAATATGAGCCAAATGCTCAGCATGATGAAGCCATTGCCTCAAGATGCTGCGTATCCCACAGAGTTCTTCGTTGAAGACCTTGAGTACCTGCCCAGAACCATCTATCACATCATCAGGCGGACTCTCTGGCCTATCAAAGGGCACTCTCCAAAGGCCAAGCTTCAGGGTGCAATGAAGACTTTGGTCTTCTATATTCTTAATGGCAAATGCTTCAATGCACAGGACTTCTTCATACGCCAACTTGCTGCATCAGGCATTGATCTATTTGGTTTGAAGTTCTACGCCCCTTGGGTCATGCGGCTGATCAAGCTACATTCCGCCATCTCTTATCAGCCCTCAGCCCGCAACCATCGGATTTTCTTGCCTGACGTGGACATGTCTACTGAAGCCATATATTCTGAGCCTGCCAAGCAACCTCCAAGTCTTTAGAATGCAGAACATCAGAGTTTTACACAGAATGTTGAAGGCGTTGAAGCAATTTCTCGGGTGTATCCTTTGGCTGGCACTACACGTGCACCACACCCTGCTTCCACTGAAGCCACTGACAGTGCCACTACTTCAAGACCCAAGAAGCGCACTCGTGTTCTCAACGACCGAGAGCTTCTTGTCGCCCTACATCAGAAACAAGATAGGCATCATGACTGGCTGAAGCGTCAGATGAAAAGCCTCTTGGTGGATGTTAATCGCACTCGAAATCTTGCCACCAAGAATGCTTTCGTTGCCCATGAAACCTGTCGACGCACATGGAAAGGGCTAATGATGATGCTTTCTGAAGCTGATCTTCAAGAGGATGGCTTCACTAAGAGATTCAAGTTTGACTCCACACCTCCTCGAAGGGTTGTGCTGCTAGGAACTCCATCCCTTGAAGACTCTGAGTTCTCTTCCTCCGCTGCCATAGTCACTGCAAGAATTATTGAGGAAGAAGACGATGCTACTTCACCGCCATATCCTTCAGCACCTCCAAGCTCTTCTGCACCGCCAAACAACACCAACAACCCTGCTACTTCACCTACTCCTCATGGGAACGAGTAGAGGCTCTATGTCTTCAAACCTTTTTGGTCATTACTGACAAAAGGGGGAGAAGCATATGAGATTGATAGTCTTCAAGCGGGTTCATATGGGCGGGTGCCTTATATTTTGCTTCGTGCTTACAACTCTTTTTTGCTACATTTGGTTCTTATGAGTTGTAATACTTAAACCAGATGGTCGTCTGCTACTTATTTGCCACCTTGTTTTGCGAAGATAAATTCCGCATGTGCGACGATAAATTCCGCACTTAGCTCATTCTGCAGACGTCCATTTTCCATTATGCATGTCATTATCTTCATATACTTTCACATGCATAGTGGATTGTCATCATAAGCTGAAGTGGATCTCCACAAGTACAACCTGCCATGTGCATTTGCATTCCAAAAGCAAATTAACTTATATGCGCATCTTCAGGGGGAGCCCTTGCAACTTATGAAGACAATTCCTTATCCTTTACAATTTCACAGATTATATTCCCCGTTGAAAACTTCAACTAGATTGTCATCAATCACCAAAAAGGGGGAGATTGTAGGTGCATCTAGTGCCACCCCTAGTTGGTTTTGGAGTATTGACGACAAACCTAGTTGAGGGACTAATGTGTTTGTGAGAATTGCAGGATAACACAGGTAGAAGTCCCTCATTGATTCGGTTTTACTACCAGAGATGACCCCTAAAAATGTATGAAGACATTGAAGTCAAAGGTGGTATATGAAGATATTCACATTGAAGACTATGACAAGAGAAGACACGATATGAAGCCTATGGAGCTCGAAGACTTAGATCTTTCGTAGTTCTTTTTCTTTTGTGTTGAGTCATAGGAACCACCGTACTGTTAAGTGGGGTCCCAGAGAACTAGTCAGAATGACTGAAGTGATGCCTAAACCAAGAACCTATGTCTTTGAGTGAAGACTATGAGAGCGAATCTTGTCCAGAGTCGGACAAGTTAGCTTTGCTTGTAGCCCAAGTAAAGTTGCCGCGTGAGTTTGAAATCTGACCGTTGGGACACGTGTCAGTTCCTTAGTGACCCAGGGTCATTTCGGACAAATCAGGTCGGGTTGCCAAGTGGCTATAAATAGCCCACCCCCTACAACCATAAACGGTTGGCTGCTCAGATAGAAAGTACGGCTTTTGTCATTTGAGAGCAACCCACCTCGAAGCCTTTGAGAGAGAATTCCTTGTGAGGATAAAAGCCCTAACCACCAGAACCAAAGAGAATTGGGCATCACTTAAGTCTTCTTGTCTGTGTGATCTGAAGACTTATTACACTTGAGGACTGTGCATCCTCCAGCCGGTTAGGCGTCACATTCTGAGCATCCAAGAGACATTGTGGATTGCCAGTGAACAAAGTCTGTGAAGGTTTGGGAGTCTACCTTGAAGACTTACCAGAGTGATTGGGCGAGGTCTATGTGACCTTAGCTCAAGGAGAATACGGTGAGGACTGGGTGTCCTGAGCTGCGTGTTCAGGACTAGGTGTCTGGGACTGTGTGTCCTAAGGTTTAAATACCTAGCCGCTCCAACCAGACGTATAGTTGCCACAGCAACTGGAACTGTTCCAACAAATCATTGTCTTCAACGAGTCACTGGTTTCATCTTCACTTCATCTTACTTACTGTTTCTCCTTGTGAAGTCATTGTATGTTTGCTTTATCATTTGTCTTCACTGAGTGACTGCGTGTTCTATTTGGCTTCACAATATCTTCCTACCTGATCCTTACTACCTAGCTGCTATTAGTCTTTGTGCTTTCACTTCATTGAATACTTGACTATGGTTTGCCTAGTGTAGTCTACCTTCCGCTGCATGGTAATAGGTTTAATTTTATCGTTTGTCTTCAAAACTCCCATGTTCTGAAGACTTTCATAAAAATCGCCTATTCACCCCCCCTCTAGTCGATATAATGCACTTTCAATTTGAACTTTCGAAAGCCGTGCCCGCGGTTATGGGAAGATGGGAATTTGTTAATGTCCGGTTGTAGATAACTTGAACCTTAACTTAATTAAAATGAATCAACCATGTGAGTTCCCGTGATGGCCTCTTCTCGGCGGAGTCCGGGAGGTGGACACGGTGTTGGAGTAATGTTTGCGCAGGTCGTCCTCTAGTTTCTCGCTCGCACTTTGCCTCCTCTTCTTGCTCTCTTTTGCGAACAGGATGGCCACCATATTTGCTAGTCGCTTGCTGCAGCTCCACATATTTACCTTGCCTTGCCTTACCTATAAGCTTAAATAGTCTTGATCGCAAGGGTGCGAGATTGCCGAGTCCCTGTGGCTCACAGATTACTATTACACCAGATGCAGGGCCTAATGATTCCGCTCCAGGTGATGCGCTTGAGCTCAAGTGGGAGTTTGACGAGGACTCTCAACGATACTATGTTTCTTTCCCTGATGATCAGTAGTGGTGCCCAGTTGGGGGTGATCGGGGCCGTGTCGCATGTTGGGTTATCTTTTATTTTGGCACCGTAGTCGGGCCATGAGTGTTTGAATGATGTAGTGTTATTTATGTACTTGATTGACGTGGCAAGTGTAAGCCAACTATGTTATCTCCCCTTTTATTATCTATATTACATGGGATGTTGTGAAGATTGCCTAACTTGCGACATATGCCTTCAATGCGATTATGCCTCTAAGTCGTGCCTCGACACGTGGGAGATATAGTTGCATCGAGGGTGTTATAACCCTTCAGAACATCCGTATAATAATTCTCGGGCTTGCGATGCTCTTTCCCCGGCGGTGGCCCGTCCTTCACAAGCTTCTCAGCATCCAGCTTGCCCCAGTGCACCTTAGCACGGGCAAGGGCCCTACGGGCACCTTCAATGCAGACGAAGCGCTTGATGACTTCGAGCCTTGGACAGGCCCCCTCCAGCCGCCACACCAGCCCGAAATAGCTCCCAGGCAGAGCCTCTCCAGGCCACAGCCGAACTATGAGGCCCTTCATGGCCTGTTCGGCCGCCTTGTGGAGCTCGACCAGTTGCTTCAGCTGGTCGCTCAGGGGCACGGGGTGTCCGGCCTCAGCATACTAAGACCAGAACACCTTCTCTGTTGAGCTTCCCTCCTCGGCTCGATAGAATGCGGCGGCATCAGACACGCTACGGGGAAGATCTGCGAACGCTCCTGGAGAGCTCCGGATTCGGGTAAGTAACAAGTAAATCGCGTTTATGTGTTTGCTTTGCATAAAGAATGCCTTACCCTCCGCTATCTTTTTCACCGCATCCAACTCCTGGAGGGTCTTCTGGGATTCGGCCTTGGCAGACTTGGCATTTTCAATAGCCGCCGCGAGCTCAGACGCTCGCGTCTTTGAGTCAAGCTCCAAACTCTCATGTTTTTTCATGAGAACCTGGAGCTCTTGCTGCACCTTGCCAACCTGGGCCTCATACTTCTCCCGCTCGGTGCGCTCCGTGGCCGCCCTCTTCTCGGCCTCGACCAACGCTTGCTTAAGGGTCGCCACCTCAGACGTGGCCCCTACAATAGCCACGATAATCCTGTCATTTTTTGCAATTGCACCTTTTTATATATATTTAAACAAGGTATTTCTTACCTTCTTGTCCTCAAGCTGCTTCTTGGCACGCCCGAGCTCTTGCTCGGACTGCTCGAGGTTCTGCTTTAGCGTGTCCACTTCTGCAGTCAGTGCGGCGGACGCCAGCAAAGAAGCCTGCATACGCATATTGACTCCTTTTTGTTAGACTCCTGCGAATTTTATTTGATCCTCTCTTCGGCTTTTCTTCCAAAACGCCAAACAGAGCATCAGGGGCTACTGTCTATGTGGTAATATTATTTACACATTCTTTACTTACCTCAAAGCCTGTTAAAAGGCTAGTACAAGCTTCAGTCAGTCCGCTCTTGGCGGACTGAACCTTCTGGACCACCGCACTCATAATGGTGCGGTGCTCCTCGTCGATGGAGGCGCCTTTGAGCACCTCCAACAGATTGTCTAGTGCCTCCGGTTGGACGGGGGTCACCGGCACAGTGGGCTTGCTCCTCTTGGAAGGAGGTCACCCGCCGGACTCCGGAACCTTTGAAGGTTCCGGAGCGGTGTCCGGCCTAGAGCCGGACTTGGAGCCCTGGGGGGTTTTATCCCCTTTACTCCTGGAGTCCGGGAGGTCGCCTTACGGCACCTCCAGGACCACCTCCTCCTGGCTTGGAACCTGTTGGTACAACACTTCAGCGTCGTCCGTAGGGCGGGGGGGAGGAAGCCGTCGGAAGTGAATTCACATCCGACGAGTCCAGGGAACCGCTCGACAACGCGTCGAGCCGGTCTTTGGGTGGGCTGCAAAAACATATTCGACATAAAGGAATACTATGAATTACTCTAGTATCCGGGTAATTACGATTTCGCCAGGGGCTTGGCCCTGAGCGGCCACTCCTCTCCGCCGTCGTCGGTGTCGGTGGAGTAGTCTGGAGGAAGGGTTTTCCCCTTCTTGGACCCTTCGGCCTCCCCAGTGAGGGTGGCCTTCCTTTTCTTCTCTCCCCCCGCTGGAGGGGGAGAGGTCTCTTCTTCCTCCTCCTCGTCTTCATGGGAGGAATGCGCCCTGGAGCGGTCGGATGATGAACCCGACACCTCCTGGCGCCAGGCACTTTTTCAAGTCCCCGTGGCCCTCTTCGTGGCCTTCTTCTCCGACACCACATAGGGTGCCGGAACCAGCAACTTCACCAAGCGGGCATCGGCTGGGTCTTTGGGCAAAGGAGCCGGACAGTCGATCTGTCCGGACTTCGCCTGCCAAACCTGTCAAAGGTAAGGGAGCTTAGGTCTCGCATAGAGTTAAACTATGAAAAACTAATACCCTGTAAAAGGCACAAACAACTTACCGCGCTGGCATGACGCTGCGTGCTGAATCCGTGATCCTCGGTAGCGAATGCGGGAGCCTCGGCGCCCTTGAAAAGCACCTTCCAGACATCTTCGTACGTCGTGTCGAAGAGCCTGCTCAGAGTTCGATGCTGCGCCGGGTTGAACTCCCATAGATTGAAGGCCCGTTGTTGACACGGGAGGATCCAGCGGATGAGCATGACCTGGACTACGTTGACAAGCCTGAGCTGCTTGTCCACCAGGGTTTGGATGCATGTTTGCAGTCCAGTCACCTCTCCTTTGCTACCCCACGACAGGCCTGTCTCTTTCCAGGACGTGAGCCGCGTTGGGGGTCCGGACCGGAACTCGGGGGCTGCGACCCACTCAGGGTCGCGCGGCTCGGTGATGTAAAACCACCCCGATTGCCACCCCCTTCAGGGTCTCCACAAAGGAGCCCTCGAGCCATAAGACGTTGGGCATCTTGCCCACCATGGCGCCTCCGCACTCCGCTTGGTTGCCGTGCACCACCTTCGGCTTGACATTAAAAGTCTTGAGCCATAGGCTGAAATGGGGGCGGATGCAGAGGAAAGCCTCGCACACGAGGATAAACGCCGAGATGTTGAGGACGAAATTCGGGGCCAGATCATGGAAATCCAGGCCGTAGTAGAACATGAGTCCCCGGACGAATGGGTGGATAGGAAAGCCCAGTCCGCGGAGGAAGTGGGGAAGGAATACTACCCTCTCATGGGGCCTTGGGGTGGGGAGGAGCTGCCCCTCTTCGGGAAGCCGGTACGTGATGTCGTTAGACAAGTATCCGGCCTTCCTCAGTTTTTTGATGTGTCCCTCCGTGACGGAGGAGACCATCCACTTGCCTCCCGCTCCGGACATGGTTGGAGAAGGTTGAGGTGGGGAGTGTGGATTTGGGCGCTGGAGCTCGAGTGCGCGAAAATGGATAGGCGAAGGAGGAAGAAGGCGTAGGTGAAAAGGTGGATCCTTATCCCCTTATATGGGTGGACGCAACTACGTGTCCCCACCAGCCTGGTAAAACTTGCTTATCTCCAAGCGCCGTATTCAATGGTGCGGTTGGGTTACCCACGCCCGTATTGATGAGAATCCCGGAATAAGGGGACACGATCTCTGCTTTAACAAGACGTGCCAAGGAAACCGCCTCGCATGACGCGCTGAGGTGGGATAGTAAAACGATTCGAATAAAGGCTTGGCCGTGG
The DNA here is from genome assembly GCF_002162155.2 of Triticum dicoccoides. NCBI lineage: Eukaryota > Viridiplantae > Streptophyta > Magnoliopsida > Poales > Poaceae > Triticum > Triticum dicoccoides. Next base: position 73,226,397 of record NC_041384.1, on the reverse strand, counting down.
TGCGTCACACTACGGAATACGTCAGCAGATTAGATTTGTGTAAATACTATTCTCTCTATGGCAATATGTGGAAACTTATTTTGCAGAGCCGATACCAAGATGGTATGGAGGTTACCGTCCGCGGTGATGATGAGTGGAGGTGATCTTGATGGAGATACCAAGATGATGGAGACTCGTCCCTAAGTAGCCGAAACACCTTAGGAAATGGAAAAACCGCAAACTCAAAATCTCAAATGTCAAATGGTGGTAGCGGGAATGTGGTGGTGGTGGCGGAAGCTCAAAGGGATTGCGGAAATGCAATGATGGGTTGTGGAGTACGCAATGCGGAAATGGAGGGTAAGGTGGTGGACTATACACGGTGTCGGAGTTGTAAGCACGGTCCCTAAGTAGCCGAAACACCTTAGGAGACACAACTCACAACACAAACAAAATTGGGTTAAGTTGGGGTGTCGGAAGTGTATGGTGGGCAAGCCTATGCGGAAGTTATGGTGGTAGTGGTGGTTGATGAAGAAGCAATCGTCCCTAAGTATCCTAAACACCTTAGGAAACTCGAATCACAACTCAAACAACCACAAATGCGATGGGGAACAAAATTGGTTAGGTTGCAGAAGGTTATGGTGGTTTTGCGAACGATGTGGTGGAAGCCCTAGGCAAAGATGCCAAAGTTCCAAAAAGTTGATGGTGTCAAAAGGTGTTGGAACCTATGTAGATGGATGGAGGATGTCAATAGCTACTCAATGAGATAAAGAATGCGAAAATCGGATTCCAGATGTGAAAGTTATGGTCAAAACTGTCAATCAGCCGAGGCTGAAACTGGGAGGGGCGGTTGTACCGCTTGCTAGGGCGGTTGTACCACTCCTGGAGCATCCTGGAGTTCCAGAATTAGCTGGTAGAAGTATCAGGTTATGGGGGAGTGGTAGTACCGCCTTGGGGGCCGGTTGTACCACTGGTGTCGGGAAAAATTCACAGATCCGAATTGGGGTGGATTTTGGGGCGGAAATGGGTGATTTCGGGGTCAAAATTCGACGGGTTTCGTGGATGGAAAGTGGAGAAACTTGGGGAGATGCTAGATCCACTTGAAACCAAGCAAATCCATGGATCAAATCCAATAAAACTTCGTCAAACCAACAAATCACAAAAAAAATTGGGGCTATTTTTGGTGGGGATTTTCGAGATTGGGAAAGAACACAACAAAATTAGGCTAGAAAACAACTAGGGGAGGCTCCAAAATCATGATCAACGTGGCTCATGATACCAAGATGATGTAGGGTAGGAACCCTAGGGGCCGATCTTTCACAAAAGGAGCGGATCCCACGAAGAACACGAAGAACACGAGGAAGAACAGAGAGAAATCACAAGAGGAAACACTCAAGAACAAGTCCAATCACACATCCACTAGACAATCAAACACACAAGATCCACAAGGTACATGAACAACAAAGGGAAAGATACAAGGTAAGGTTCATCTCCATGAGGAGGTCTTGAAGGGGGCCGCCCAAGAGGGGGTCTTGATGTTCTTCTCCGAAAGGAGGTCTTGAATCCCCTTGGGGGATTGATAACCCACAAGTATAGGGGATCAATTGTACCCTATTTCGATAAGTAAGAGTGTCGAACCCAACGAGGAGCTAAAGGAAGAACAAATATTCCCTCAAGTTCTATCGACCATCGATACAACTCTACACACGCTTGACATTCGCTTTACCTAGAACAAGTATGAAACTAGAAGTACTTTGTAGGTATTGTTGGATAGGTTTGCAAGATAATAAAGAGCAAGTAAATAAAAAGTAGGGGCTGTTTACATAAAGACACAACTAAGTTAGGTTTATTAAAGAGCTTGTTGTTACGAGAAAGTTATTTGTCCCTAGGCAATCGATAATTAGACCGATAATCATTATTGCAATTTTATATGAGGGAGAGGCATAAGCTAACATAATTTCTCTACTTGGATCATATGAACTTATGATTGGAACTCTAGCAAGCATCCGCAACTAATAAAGATCATTAAGGTAAAACCCAACCATAGCATTAAAGTAGCAAGTCCTCTTTATCCCACACGCAACAACCCCCTTACTCGGGTTTGTGTTTCAGTCACCCACGCAACCCACTATAAGCGAATCATGAACGTATTGCAACACCCTACAGCGGGGATCCCTCACACTTGCGCGACATGGAGAGAACCATAGGATAGCACCAATAATAAAACATGCAACTCAAACCAATCTTGATCATCAAATAGCCCATAGGACAAAACGGATCTACTCAAACATCATAGGATAGCCATACATCAATGGGAAATAATATATAGCATTGAGCACCATGTTTAAGTAGAGATTACAGCGGGTAAGAGAGAGGTTAAACCACTGCATAGAGGGGGGAAGAGTTGGTGATGATGGTGGTGAAGTTGTTGATGAAGATTGCGGTGATGATGATGGCCCCGGTGGCACTCCGGTGCCACCGGAAGCGAGGGGGAGAGAGCCCCCCCTCCTTCTTATTCTTCCTTGACCTCCTCCCTAGATGGGAGAAGAGTCTCCCCTCTGGTCCATGGCCTCCATGGCGTGTGAGGGGCGAGAGCCCCTCCGAGATTGGATCTGTCTCTCTGTCTCTCTCTGTTTCTTATATTCCGGGAGATCCGTAACTCCGATTGGGCTGAAATTTGAACATGATCTCTATCCGGATATTAGCTTTCTTGCGCGAAAGAAGGGCACCAACCGCCTTATGGGGTGGCCGCAATGGTCAAGGGCGCGCCTGCCCCACTGGGGCGCGCTCCCCTGCCTCATGGGCCCCTCGAGCATCGTCTCGCGTTGATTTCACTTCCCAAAAATCACATATATTCCAAAAAAAATCTCTGTACGTTTTTATCCCGTTTGGACTCCGTTTGATATGGATTTTCTGCGAAACAAAAAACATGCAACAAACAGGAACTGGCACTGGGGAGTGGATCAATATGTTAGTCTCAAAAATAGTATAAAAAGTTGCCAAAAGTATATGAAAGTTGTAGAATATTGGCATGGAACAATCAAAAATTATAGATCCGACGGAGACGTATCAGCATCCCCAAGCTTAATTCCTGCTCGTCCTCGAGTAGGTAAATGATAAAAAAGATAATTTTTGTTGTGGAATGCTACCTAGCATAATATTGATCACATATCTAATCATGGCATGAATATTAAGATACGAGTGATTCAAAGCAATAGTCTATCATTTGACATAAAAACAATAATACTTCAAGCCTAGTAATAAAGCAATCATGTCTTTTCAAAATAATATGGCCAAAGAAAGTTATCCCTACAAAATCATATAGTCTGTCTATGATCCATCTTCACCACACAAAATATTCACATCATGCACAATCCCGATGACAAGCCACGCAATTGTTTCATACTTTTGACGTTCTCAAACCTTTTCAACTTTCACGCAATACATGAGCATGAGCCATGGACATGGCAGTATAGGTGGAATAGAATGGTGATTGTGGAGAAGACAAAGAGGAGAAGATAGTCTCACATCAACTAGGCGTATCAACGGGCTATGGAGATGCCCATAAATAGATATCAATGTGAGTGAGTAGGGATTGCCATGCAACAGATGCACTGGAGCTATAAGTGTATGAAAGCTCAAACTGAAACTAAGTGGGTGTGCATCCAACTTGCTTGCTCATGAAGACCTCGAGCATTTGAGGAAGCCCATCATCGGAATATACAAGCCAAGTTCTATAATGAAAATTCCCACTAGTATATGAAAGTGATAACTCAAGAGACTCTCTATATGAAGAACATGGTGCTACTTTGAAGCACAAGTGTGGTAAAAGGATAGTAACATTTCCCCTTCTCTCTTCTTCTCTCATTTTATTTTTATTTTTATTTTTTGGGGGGGCTTCTCTTTTTTTGGCCTTTCTCTTTTTTTCTTTTTTTATTTTTTTATTTTTTTCGTCCGGAGTCTCATCCCGACTTGTGGGGGAATCATAGTCTCCATCATCCTTTCCTCACTGGGGCAATGCTCTAATAATGATGATCATCACACTTTTATTTACTTACAACTCGATATTACAACTCGATACTAGAACAAAGATATGACTCTATATGAATGCCTCCGGCAGTGTACTGGGATGTGCAATGATCTAGCGTAGCAATGACATCAAAAAACGGACAAGCCATGAAAACATCATGCTAGCTATCTTACGATCATGCAAAGCAATATGACAATGAATGCTCAAGTCATGTATATGATGATGATGGAAGTTGCATGGCAATATATCTCGGAATGGCTATGGGAATGCCATGATAGTGTAGCGACTAGACCCAAACAGTCCAATCTCTGTGCTCCGGTGTCATCCCTGGATCAGTAATGCTGACACCACACAGTACTTGAAGGATTTATAACAGAGTAGCAATCACACACTTATTACATCGAGTGTCTCAAAAGAGAACTTATTACAATAAATATGGCTTAAGGCCATCTAATAACGATAACAGCAGAAGGCTTGGAAGATAAGTGAGTCCATCAACTCCAACGACATCACTGAGTATAGAACCACGACCTAATGGCACCTTAATTGTCGTCTGAAAAGTCTGCAACATTAACGTTGCAGCCCGAAACGGGTCAGCACATGGAATATGCTGGCAATGTAACACATAGAGAGTAATGGAATAAAATAGGCTATTCTATATGCATATATGGCTGGTGGAAAGCTCTATGGTTACAGTTTTGCGTAAAGCAAATTTTTCCCTACTGCAAAGGAATAAATTTTATTTAACTATCATGGTAATTGTTAAACATTGAGAATGGTTGACAACATTCTCAATCCCAATTAAGCATCATCATTAAAACCCAACAATTAACTTTAGAGTAACATGATGAGATTCACATGATAATCCAAGTACTAGATACTCAAGATGTCCATAACCGGGGACACGGCTAACCATGATTAGTTTATACGCTCTGCAGAGGTTTGCGCACTTTTCCCCACAAGACTCGATCACCTCCGTTGGTTTACTCGCACTGCATGGTGTTTGAGAAACGGATGACCGAGACATAGTCTTTCGGAAGCGCTAGCACCTTACGAACGGGTAGACCGTACCAACCTACATCCCCTACATCTGCTAGTCTACCACTGTAAGAGTTCGCACGACTTAGTCAACTATGCTAGAGCCCATAGTAGCTTGTGGCTGCACAGGGAAGTTTCTAGTATGAATAATCTCATGATCCCTTTGAGCCTGGGTGGCGGTCCAAAAGAAAACAGGCAATCGCTGGAATACCCAGGTGCCTCAATCCACCCAGATGTGTGTTTAGGTTGCCACCTTAAATAAACCATTAATTAACAAAGCTCACATCTATCATGGATACACTCACCCAATCCACGTCTACTAGCATAGCATAGCAATAATAAGCAAACGTAGAGTAACTCCCAAAGGTTTGATAATAAACAGGTAATAGGTTCTACCTCAACTACTCCCCAAACCCACAATTTAATTAGATCCTAATCATGCAATGTGTGAGGATTGATCTAATGCAATAAAACTGGGTAGTAGGAGGTTGATCAAAGTGTTACTTGCCTTGCTGATGATCCGGGAAACCTAGCGATTCGAAGTAGCAAGCGGCGCACTCCGGGTACTCTATCGCAAACAAACAAACATACAATAAGTACTCAACTAATGCACAGGTAAAACTCGAACAAAAGAACTAACCAAAAAGTTCAACTTAAGAACTCCGGTTGGCAAAAAGAATCAAAACGAACGAAGCAACGAAAGACAAACGACAAGAGAAACAAGCTTCATTTACTATTCTGGGTCTAAGGCAATTTTTACAGTGGCAAAAACTTGTTTGAGTTGGTTAAACGGAAAGAGGGTTTCGAGATGAAACTCCAGGCACTTGAATCGCCAGATTCCGATAAACGAGCGAAAAGTTAAACTAGAACGAACATCAGATCAGAGATCGCGATCAGAAAAACCGCGGATTTAATCCGAGAAAAAGAAAAACGATGAACAGTTAACGAACGAACGTTCGTTAACAGAAACTAAACAAAAAACGCGTTCGTTAAGACGAACAGACGAACGGGCGCTCGCTAAATAAATAAACCGAAAAAAACTGATCTATTTATCTAAAAAAACGGAAACTAGGGTTTTCAAAAAAAACGACCGGCGACTACCTCGGCGGCGGCGGCTCTCCGGCGGGGCTCCGGAAGGCGGCGGGGTGAGGAGAGGCAAGCGGCAGCGGCGGCGGCGGTGTGCGGCGGCGGCGTGGGGTGCCGGGCGGCGGCGGCGACTCGGGGCTCGAGGGGGGCCCGGGTTGGCTATATAAAGGAGGGGGTTGACTTGGGGAGGGGTCGGCGGCGCAGGGCGGCTCCGGCTCGGACTCCTCCTCGAGTCCGGCGGGGAAGCCGGCGGCGGCGGCTTGGGCCGGCTTGGCTCGGCTGGGCCCTTGGCCCAGTCGGGCGCGGGGGTTTTTTTTAAAAACAATTTCGCTGCTCCTAAGAAAAAAATCTAGAAAAATAAATAGAAATCTAAAAATGCCAAAACAAAATTTCTTTGTCTAAATAAAATATTTAGAACAGGATGAACATTTTTTGGCTCTAAATGCAATTTTTGAAAATGTGCAAATTTTCCCAAATTCAAATAAAATAGCAAATAAAACCAAAATAAAATCTTATTTGATTTTTTATTAAATCCTCAATATTTCTTTATTTTGGGAAAGTCATTTTATTCCCTCTCTCATTTTTTTATAATAGAAATAATTGAAGATAAAATAAATAAAATCAAATGGTCCTATCTTCAAAATTTGAGAAAAACCCTACGTCCTGCTCGATTAATATTGATGATATGGGTAGTACAAGAGTAGATCTACCACAAGATCAGAGAGGCTAAACCCTAGAAGCTAGCCTATGGTATGATTGTATGTTGTCCTACGGACTAAAACCCTCCGGTTTATATAGACACCGGAGAGGGCTAGGGTTACACAAGGTCGGTTACAAAGGGGGAGATATACATATCCGTATTGCCTAGCTTGCCTTCTGCGCCAAGGAGAGTCCCATCCGGACACGAGACGAAGTCTTCAATCTTGTATCTTCATAGTCCAATAGTCCAGCCAAAGGATATAATCCGGCTGTCCGGAGACCCCCTAATCCAGGACTCCCTCAATGAGCAAAGTTCAAGGAGCTCTCCCACTTCAACAATGCTTGTCTTTCTCACTTTCACTTTCCTTTTTGAAAAAGTTTTGGGTTCCCCTCTTTATTTTTGTTGTTTTTAAACTATATGAAAGCACTCAACAGAAATAAATGACTCTCTAAAACTTTCGGGTTGTCTCCCAGGCAGCGCTTTCTTTAAAGCCATTAAGCTAGGCATATAGTGCTCAAGTAATGGATCCACCCGGATCCCAAGGTATAGCAAAGCCAATTTTAATTAACAATGATTTGTAATTTAGTAGTGAGCACAAAGTAACATATATCATGCAACAACGAAGTCTAACTCTCTTCCTATGCATCAGCATGTCATAAAATAACAATTCATGCACACAAAGTAAAGGCCAATGCATAGTATAAACAGTTTCTTGCAATTTTATCATGTGGGAAACATAGAGAGGTGGAGATATAGTTCCTCTCTCATAATAATTGCAAGTAGGAGCAGCGAGCACATTCATATTATATTCATCAAAATCATCATGTGCAAACGGTATAAGGCAACCCATCAATATAATCCTTAATAAGGGCAAACTTCTCCGGTATAGTGTAGTTGGGAGAATTCAAAAAGATAACAGGACTATCATGTGTGGGTGCAATAGCAACAATTTCATGTTTAACATAAGGAACTATAGCAAGTTCATCTCCATAAGCATAATTCATATTGGCATCTTGGCCGCAAGCATAGCAAGCATCATCAAAAAGGGGTATTTCAAGAGAATTAACGGGATCATAATAGTCATCATAGCAATCATCCTTCGGTAAGCACGAAGGGAAATTAAACAATGTATGAGTTGAAGAGTTACTCTCATTAGAAGGTGGGCACGGGTGATCAATCCGCTCTTCCTCCTTTTGTTCTTCGCTCTCCTCCTCATCTTTTTCATCCAATGAGCTCGCAGTTTCATCAATTTCTTCCTCCATAGACTCATGCAAAATATTAGTCTCTTCTTGGACAGCGGAGACTTTCTCAATAAGTGCATTAATATCGTAATTGTATTCATAATTCTCATAACAATATTTAAGGATAGCTAAATTTTCAGGTCTATAAACCGAATCTTCAAAGTCTTCAAACTCTTTAAACATAGATTCAATTTCATAAGCACCCATAAAAGCAACAAATTCTTCTATTTGTTCCACATCATAGTAATCATATATACCATTAGCATAAGAAGCTAAGGTTTTATTATCATTAAACTCGCATAAAAATGGAAGGTGTGGAGCCTTCATCCTAGAGCGACAAGTATAATCATATCTCAAACATAGTTGCCTAGCATACCAATTCAATATATGAATTTGATCCCATAATAGTTTCCCTTTTTGTGTCAAGCGGTAATCCCTAAAGTATTCACGTTGATCCAACGTTACTCCCATTACATAATTGAATGGGGTTTTCTCGGGATTATTAAAGTAGTACATAATATCTTTCACATAACCAACATCGACGGTTTTAGGAGGTTCCCCATCTCCATGAGCAGAAACTACACCTAATTTTTTGGTATTTCGTGTTCCATATCCATAACTAAAGATAAAGAACAACTAAGAACAGCAAATAAAAATTACTTAGTGATAAAGCAAACAAGCACACACGAGAATATTCACCCCACGCTATTGCTCCCCAGCAACGGCGCCAGAAAAAGGTCCTGATAACCCACAAGTATAGGGGATCAATTGTAGCCTATTTCGATAAGTAAGAGTGTCGAACCCAACGAGGAGCTAAAGGAAGAACAAATATTCCCTCAAGTTCTATCGACCACCGATACAATTCTACGCACGCTTGACGTTCGCTTTACCTAGAACAAGTATGAAACTAGAAGTACTTTGTAGGTATTGTTGGATAGGTTTGCAAGATAATAAAGAGCAAGTAAATAAAAAGTAGGGGCTGTTTAGATAAAGACACAACTAAGTTAGGTTTAGTAAAGAGATTGTTGTTACGAGAAAGTTATTTGTCCCTAGGCAATCGATAACTAGACCGGTAATCATTATTGCAATTTTATAAACAGACTGGGTGGGCGGTAGTACCGCTCGTTCCAGACTGGTTGGGTCCTCTTCTTCCTTCTCTTACATGCTTCTCTCGCGGATGGTGTAGTTGTACACTTGTGCTCGCACTCCTCCTCCTCGTCCATGGTGTTCTAACAATGCCTATGCAAGCACACAAGAGGAGTGTCAAGTAGTATACCATCCTCGAAGGGGTCAAGTGAACACGCGTAAAGGAGATGATTCACCTTTATGTATGTGAAGTAGATGTCGCATGTGTCACTTGCCGAACGGACTCTTGACATGGTGATGTCCATAGGATGCTCCGTATCAGAAGTGGCAAGAGCCTAATCTTGGGGATGCCCAAGGCACCCCAAGGTAAATTCAAGGACAACCAAAAGCCTAAGCTTGGGTATGCCCCAGAAGGCATCCCCTCTTTCGTCTTCTTCCATCGGTAACTTTACTTGAGGCTATATTTTTATTCACCACATGATATGTGTTTTGCTTGGAGCGTCTTGTATGATTTGAGTCTTTGCCTTTTAGTTTACCACAGTCATACTTTCTGTACACACCTTTTGGGAGAGACACACATGAATTGGAATTTATTAGAATACTCTATGTGCTTCACTTATATCTTTTGAGCTAGATAATTTTGCTCTAGTGCTTCACTTATATCTTTTGGAGCACGGTGTTGGTTTTATTTTATAAAAATTATTGATCTCTCATGCTTCACTTATATTATTTTGAGAGTCCTTTAGAACAGCATGGTAATTTTCTTTGGTTATAAAATTGGTCCTAATATAATAGGCATCCAGGATTGGTATAATAAAAACTATCATAAAAAGTGCATTGAATACTATGAGAAGTTGGATGCTTGATAATTGTTTTGGGATATGAAGATGGTGATATTAAAGTGTGCTAGTTGAGTAGTTGTGAATTTGAGAAATACTTGTGTTGAAGATTGCAAGTCCCGTAGCATGCACGTATGGTAACTGTTGTGTAACAAATTTGAAACATGAGGTGTTCTTTGATTGTCTTCCTTATGAGTGGCGGTCGGGGATGAGCGATGGTCTTTTTCTACCAATATATCCCCCTAGGAGCATGCATGTAATGCTTGGTTTTTGATGACTTGTAGATTTTTGCAATAAGTATGTGAGTTCTTTATGACTAATGTTGAGTCCATGGATTATACGCACTCTCACCTTTCCATCATTGCTAGCCTCTTCGGTACCGTGCATTGCCCTTTCTCACCTTGAGAGTTGGTGCAAACTTCGCCGGTGCATCCAAACCCCATGATATGATACGCTCTATCACACATAAACCTCCTTATATCTTCCTCAAATCAGCCACCATACCTACCTATTATGGCATTTTCATAGCCATTCCGAGATATATTGCCATGCAACTTTCCACTATTTCATTCATGACACGCTTCATCATTGTCATATTGCTTTGCATGATCATGTAGTTGACATCGTATTTGTGGCAAAGCCACCATGCATAATTTATCATACATGTCACTCTTGATTCATTGACCTTCCCGGTACACCGCGGGAGGCATTCATATAGAGTCATATTTTGTTCTAGTATTGAGTTGTAAATAAATAGAAGTGTGATGATCATCATTAATAGAGCATTGTCCCAAATAAAAAAGAGAAAGGCCAAAAAAAAGAAAGGCCCAAAAAAGAAAAAAGAAAAATAAAAAGGGACAATGCTACTATCCTCTTTTTCCACACTTGTGCTTCAAAGTAGCACCATGATCTTTATGATAGAGAGTCTCTTGTTTTGTCACTTTCATATACTAGTGGGAATTTTTCATTATAGAAATTGGCTTGTATATTCCAACAATGGGCTTCCTCAAATGCCCTAGGTCTTCGTGAGCAAGCAAGTTGGATGCACACCCACTTAGTTTCTTTTGTTGAGCTTTCATACATTTATAGCTCTAGTGCATCCGTTGCATGGCAATCCCTACTCCTTGCATTGACATCAATTAACGGGAATCTCCCTAGCCCGTTGATTAGCCTTGTCAATGTGAGACTTTCTCCTTTTTTTGTCTTCTCCACATAACCCCCATAGTGCTATATCCATGGCTCACGCTCATGTATTGCGTGAAAGTTGAAAAAAGTTTGAGATTACTAAAGTATGAAACAATTGCTTGGCTTGTCATCGGGGTTGTGCATAATGAGAGCATTCTTGTGTGACGAAAATGGAGCATGACCACACTATATGATTTTGTAGGGATGAACTTTCTTTTGCCATGTTATTTTGAGAAGACATGATTGCTTAGTTAGTATGCTTGAAGTATTATTATTTTTATGTCAATATTAAACTTTTGTCTTGAATCTTTCGGATCTGAATATTCATGCCACAATAAAGAAAATTACATTGAGAATTATGCTAGGTAGCATTCCACATCAAAAATTCAGTTTTTATCATTTACCTACTCGAGGACGAGCAGGAATTAAGCTTGGGGATGCTTGATACATCTCCAACGTATCTATAATTTTTGATTGTTCCATGCTATTATATTATATGTTTTGGATGTTTAATGGGCTTTATTATACACTTTTATATTATTTTTGGGACTAACCTACTAACCCAATGCCCAGTGCAAATTGTTTTTTTCCTATTTCAGTGTTTCGCGGAAAAGGAATATCAAACGGAATCCAAATGGAATGAAACCTTCAGGAGAGTTATTTTTGGAACAAACGTGATCCAGGGGACTTGGAGTAGACGTCAAGAAAGAAACAAGGTGGCCACGAGGCAGGGAGGTGTGCTTACCCCCCTGGGCGCGTCCCCCACCCTCGTGGGCCCCTCGCAGCTCCACCGACCTACTTCTTCCTCCTATATATATATCCATATACCCCGAAAACATCCAGGAGCACCACGAAACCCTATTTCCACCGCCGCAACCTTCTGTACCCAAGAGATCCCATCTTGGGGCCTTTTCCAGAGCTCCGCCGGAGGGGGAATCAATCATGGAGGGCTTCTACATCGACACCATAGCCTCTCCGATGATGTGTGAGTAGTTTACCACAGACCTTCGGGTCCATAGTTATTAGCTAGATGGCTTCTTCTCTCTCTTTGGATCTCAATACAATGTTCTCCTCGATCTTCTTGGAGATCTATTTGATGTAACTCTTTTTGCGGTGTGTTTGTCGAGATCCGATGAATTGTGGGTTTATGATCAAGTTTATCTATGAACAATATTTGATTCTTCTCTCAAATCTTTTATGTATGATTGGTTATCTTTGCAAGTCTCTTCGAATTATCAGTTTGGTTTGGCCTACTAGATTGATCTTTCTTGCAATGGGAGAAGTGCTTAGCTTTGGGTTTCAATCTTGCGGTGTCCTTTCCCAGTGACAGCAGGGGCAGCAAGGCACGTATTGTACCATCGAGGATAAAAAGATGAGGTTTATATCATATTGCTTGAGTTTATCCCTCTACATCATGTCATCTTGCCTAATGCATTACTCTGTTCTTATGAACTTAATACTCTAGATGCATGCTAGATAGCGGTCGATGTGTGGAGTAATAGTAGTAGATGCAGAATCGTTTTGGTCTACTTGTCGCGAACGTGATGCCTATATATATGATCATGCCTAGATATTCTCATAATTATGCACTTTTCTATCAATTGCTCGACAGTAATTTGTTCACCACTGTAATACTTATGCTATCTTGAGAGAAGCCACTAGTGAAACCTATGGCCCCCGGGTCTATCTTTTATCATATAAGTTTCCAATCTATTTTTAATTTGCAATCTTTACTTTCAATCTATATCATAAAAATACCAAAAATATTTATCTTATTATCTCTATCAGATCTCATTGTCGTAAGTGACCGTGAAGGGATTGACAACCCCTTTATCGCGTTGGTTGCGGGGTTCTTATTTGTTTGTGTAGGTACGAGGGACTTGCGTGTAGTCTCCTACTGGATTGATACCTTGGTTCTCAAAAACTGAGGGAAATACTTACGCTACTTTGCTACATCACCCTTTCCTCTTCAAGGGAAAACCAACGCAGTGCTCACTAGGTAGCGAAGGGCGATCCACAACCTTCCACGGGATCTTACCGCGTGATCAACAGAGTATGGAAGCGTGCACTGGCCGAACGAAGCTCCGATACCAACTGTGATGGCCATGGATCGATCGGATCTAGTAGAGGAGGGGTAGGTGAGGTAGAGGTAAGCTTGGGGAAGGACACATGGAAAACAAAATCTTAATTCATTTCTTTGATTCCTCTTACCTAGTGTCGCCCATGGTTTAAACCCCACTGTTACAGCTCAACCTCACGCACTCTACACCACACGCACACCTACCCAACCACATCAGGCTTACCGACAAAGAGCTGACTCTTCTCCGCCCTCGTGGCTCACTCTCAGCCATCTTCTTCACTATTCTTTCTAGGACTCGCCGATACGCTGCCACGGTAGCTGTTTTGCTCTGCCATGACACTTGTCTCAGTTTTGCTGGCATGGTAGCCTTTTCCTCTTTCTCTGCCATGTCAGCATGTTTCGACTGTCTTGACAATTTCTCGTGTTAGGGCCATGTTGATACTGACATGACGGAGCGAGGGAGGAAGCAAAACGTGTCATACGGGCGGAGAGCACGGTGGCCGGATAGAGAAACGACCGACGCTCAGAGCATCTATAGTCGAGTGCCTCAAACCCGACTCATACACCTGGGCGGGCCACCCGATCACTGTCCGTTCGTAAAATTTTGACCCAAATGGGTGCCTCAAACGGGCCTCAAATGCCCGGGCTGACCGACACCCCTCATATCCAGCCCAAATATGGGGCGGATATGGGGGCGCCCGGGCACGACCACCACGTCGGACCCGACAGCCCGACCTCATCCCAAATTACACCAAATCCACCCCGAAGACCAGCCAGATCCATTTTCTATCTCCTCTCTTCTTCCTCCTCCGCATCCATTCCTAGCCTCTGCGCCGCCAGCTCCGACAGAGCAGTCCTCTCTCCCATCCTTGCCGCGAGGGACGTCGGCGGCGGCCCGGATGCCACTGTGATACGTCCGACAACTCTCTGGCTCCGCCTTGTGCTTGATGTGTTCGACACATTGTCCGACCGGTTTTTTTTATTTTGTTAGGGAAAACAATGGATTTCGATTCTCCGTCCGACGAGGAGTATGGACCGACAGAGCTTGACCAAATGGTTCAAGATGAGTTCTTCGATTCTTTGGATTCGAACGAAGAAGTGGACATGGTCATGCTCATGAGCATGCAAGAGAAAATAGACCGGTAGGTGGAGCATATTCTCAACTTCAAGGGCTCAATCAAAGGCAGAAGAGTGATCAACCGAGACATGGTGTTCGGAGCAAAGCTACTGCACAGGGACTACTTTGCTCCCAAACCTACTTTCCTGAATGATCCATAGTTTCGTCGCTGTTTTGGCATGCGGAAACCATTGTTTTTGCGCATTGTGGAGGGAGTGGAGGCACACGACAACTACTTCAAGCTCACAAGGGATTGCTATGGACAACTCTCTTTCTATGCCAAGCAGAAGTGCATGGCTACTCTAAGGATGGTTGCACTTGGTACTGTTGCAGATGTCGTCCGTGAGATGGTTAGGATGGGGGAGAGCACATGCTTGAAGACTACTGTCAAGTTTGCCCGCGCCGTGGTGGAGGTGTTTGGACCTGAGTATCTCAGAGAACCAAATGTGCATAACACAGAGAAGTTGTTGGCTATTGGAGAGGCAAGGGGGTTTCCAGGAATGCTCGGATCAATTGATTGCATACATTGGCAATTGAAGAACTGCCCCAAAGTTTTGCGGGGAATGTATCAAGGTCACACCAGAGAGGCCACCATCATACTAGAAGTGGTGACATCACATGACTTATGGATTGGCATGCTTTCTTTGGAATGTCGGGTTCTCACAACAACATCAACGTGCTTCAACAATCTCCAGTGTTCATGAGGCTTTGCAATGGGGAATCACCTCCGTGGAACTACACTGTCAACGGCTGAGAGTACAACATGGGATACTATCTTGTCGACGGTATCTATCCTCAGTGGGCGACGTTTGTGAAGACCATATCCGAACTGCATGACAATAAACAGAGCCACTTTGCAACAATGCAGGAAGCGACTAGGAAGGATGCGGAGAGGGCATTTGGTGTGCTTCAAGCTCGTTGGGAAATTGTGCGGAGCGCTGCAATGATATGGGAATCATAAACTTTGTGGCAGCTGATGACACATTGTGTTTTTTTGCACAATATGATTGTCGAGGATGAGGGTGATGGTGTAGCCTAAACCCATTATTTCGAGGCACCTGGAGAACAAGTTGAAATCTTGGAAGATCAAGATGCAGCTCAATTTATGAAGTTTCTGCAGATGCATCAGAATCTTCGAGATCATCAGGTGCACATGCAGCTACTCAATGATCTTGTGGAGCACATGTGAACCCACAATGGCAACCAATGAGGTAATGCTTGAGTTGTGCACTTTAAATAAATTTTATGTAAAGGCTATCTATACTCCGTACCAATATTTGGTATTTACGTGCGACATTGTCTTTTATGATCGACGTGCACAGATTTGCATGGATTTGAGATATGTGGATTTTTTTTGAAAAAACCGAGGATAATCCCGGCCTCTACATCAGAATGATGCATGCGGCCATATATTATTAAAAATGCAAAATCCAGCAGCCAAACAAACTCGACTCGGAAATAAGATGAAAAACACCCTGAGGACGAATACCTTGCGATAGTAATTTCCCCAGATAGCCACTAACCCTATGTTACAAGATACAACAGCGATAAAAATACACAACTCCTAGGCTACGCCTTCAAGAAGGAATCACCGCACGTGCGTTGATGATGGTGAGTCCATCACAAGGTTGAACTCCGGATTCTCATCCCCAAAGGCAAGCTTCAATCCACCACCTTCAACAAAGACACGACACAGGCGCGCGATGACATAGCCCGATCTGAGATCTTGTGTTTTCACCGGAGTGCATAAAATCATCGTTGAAGCCTCCTATACCATCCGCCCTTATCAGTCTACCGACACCTCAATAGCTGGATACCTCTAGAAAAGACAACGGAAGATAAGGACGTCCCATACCACCTGCCTCCCGCTACTGCCGCACCACCTTCAATCCAACAATAACACGCTAAACATGAGCCCTCCACCAGAGCCACCGTGCATCACCTGCCGATAGCAAGCATGACTTGACGTCTCCACATAAGATGTCGTGCGTAACATCCACCGGTAGCGCATCGACCGGTGGCTTCGCCTGCCGCCAACAGGCACTGCCTGACAACTCCGAAAGAATCACATGTGTCACCTGCCGAGTCGCATCGAATCCAGTATGTTGATGAAGGGGACGTCCTATACGCCACTAGCCTCAGAAGGCCGTCACCACCTTGAGATCCAGACTCCGAGCCGCCCACACGACCCCGGAGTCCGCTGCCGTTGATGAAGAGGGGACGCCGCCCCGATTCCGGGTGCTACAAGGAGCACCCACCGTCGCGCCAGCCACTATCGTCATTCATACAACGCCAACCGTCGTCGGAATCCCGCATCAAGCGTCGTCGATGCCGGAGGAAGCTCTGACCGCCACGCACGTCCTGTGGCGAGCACAAAAACGAGATCCCAAGATCCGCCGCCACAAGGACCCACCACCTGGCCCTTCAGCCGCGACGAAGGGGACGCCACCACCACTATGGCCGGATCCGGGCCAGCCGTCGCCTTCGCCATCACCAAGAACGGATCCGGGGCGGACGTCACCGCCGCCACCGCCACCGGCCACGCCCAGCCTAACTCCACCCGCGCCGCCGTGCCTTGGATCAACATGACTCCATCCCTGAAGCCGTCGTCTCGCGCCGCACGGCATCGAGCGAGGAGAGGAGAGATCCCCGCCGCCGCCTACGCCAACTAGATCGGCGACTGCGAGGGAGGGAGCTGGAGGAGGCCTAGCCCCGGCCGCGGCTAGGGTTTGCCCCCTCGGTCGCTCGCGGGAGCGACGCGAGGGGGTGCGCCTTTTGCGGTGATTTACATGCGTAATATAGACACCTGTAAAATTAATAGGTGCGGCAGGGAAACGGTTACTTGGTTGAGATATGTGGATGTCGAGAGAAAAATATAAGGACCTGTCCGGATGCGTCCGCGAATGTGCTCGGACGCGTCCGCTGATGTATAGGGAGTCGGATTTGCCAAGTCCGATTATAGATGCTCTCATGAAGAGCCGGAAGAACACGGTGGAGATGGGGGCGATATGGCTTGCATCCCGAATGATGAAGCCAAGGCGAACACGAAGATGATTGCCGGCCCTTTTGGGATTCCCTTTGACCCGTCCTCTTGGAGTGAACGAAAGACCAAGGAAAATTCGCTGCCATCATACGCGACCCACCCATCCATCCACCCCACATGCGATTAGATTCGGATGACATCAATCAACACCAACAAAAGCATATAAAGTGCTCAAAGGCAGACCACACCAACGCACAACGAAAAATAAATAGAAGTCCATACAGAGAGGAATCGCGCATTGTTTTTTCCTGGTCCAGAGACCCAGGCCGCCCGCAGCCACCAGAGATCGCCTCCGCTTTCGTGCCCCTCGCAAACCTCCTTCCAAATTCCACCAACCTCGAGCCTCCGCCCCTATATATCGCCCCCCGGCGCCAATTCGGCGATCCACCAGCCACCTCTGACTCTGAGCGCATCCAACAAAGGAGTCGCGTCACAGTCTACGCTAGCGGCCACGAATCGGGGCGGCGGCGCGCTGCGAGAAAGAGCGGAGCAGGCAGCCGCAGGGGATCAGGCTGGTGGTGGGGAAAGCGTAGCGGCGGCGGCATGGAGAGCTCGACCTCGAGGACGAGCCTGAATTGCATCAGCCTGGCGGACCCCGACATCCAGAGATCGGTGGCGCTCCTCAAGCAGGTTCGTTTCTTGATAATCGAAAAGAATTTTTGTTCCATGGGCGCATGAACAGCGGAAAGCTGGTTAGCTTTCTTTCTCCAGAAAAAAGTCGGCCACGGCTCAATTATGTGCCACCTTTTTTGGGGTTATTTAGCTGTATGCGGAGTTTATTTCGTACAAGCATGCTCGTCAATTTTCTAAAGAGAAAGCGTGGGAAAGTGCTGGTTCACGAGGCAGGTTAGCGAGGCTGGGTTGCAATCATTATAGAAGAGGAAGACAAAAGTGGTTACAGTTGGTGCATAAAAGTTCAGCAAAAAGCAATGAACTCGGCCTCTGCTTATTTCAGTAGTATAGTTATTATTTATTAAACACACTAGTAGTATTGAATGGTACTTACTTTGTGAAGAAATATAAGAGCGTTTAGATCACTACTTTAGATCACTAACACACTAGAAATATAAGAGCGTTTAGATCACCACTTTAGTGATCTAAACGCTCTTATATTTCTTTACGGAGGGAGTACTTGTCATTTGCCAGTTGTTGCTTTGACCTCGTACATGGTCTGTGTAGAGCATTCTGTGTTCAGAAAACAAGGATCGTTAAGGGGTAGTGACCGAGAGTGACGCCATCTTACAGTTTGTTAAGGTTTATTGTGTTTCAAGAAAAGTGCAATTTTGTCCCCAAGGACGTGGACGGCATTTAAATTTCTATTTATTGTATTGAGTGGAATCTTAGAAATGTGCAGGGGGGAGGCTTGCCTCATATAATCCTTCCCCTAGACCCCACCCTGCTGGTGTGGGAGCTTCTAGCACGGGGTCTGTTCTTTTAGGTGGAGTCTTAGAAACACATATACAAACTATTTGCAGTAGCCAACATTTTCAAATAGAATCCTGATTATGCCAGCCTTGACCTCTTGCATATATTCTGAAAAGGGACATGTGTGCTTGTTATTTTGAGAAGATGTCAACTGTAAGACATCAGTTCAGTCAGTATTACTGAATTTCTAGTTCCTAGAAGTAGATAGCTAAAGTAATCCATGCAGTAAAGATTTCATTTTGGGAATAATAATTTTCTACTTGTATGGTCAATTAATTTCCAATACCATTTTATATGTGCCATGTTTTCTTGCCGCTTACTCCCTTAAATAGCTAAGTTTACTCACCATCCTCTAAAATTCCAGCCATCGCAAACTATGGGCTTGCTCCATTATTGCATTGCATATCAGGCAGTGCAAGAAATGGACCACTAAGAATGCCATGATGCAACCTTCTTTTATATTTAAGTACTGAAAACATGGTTAATGTGCTGGTAGCTCTGTTTCTTCTAATAGTTTTGGACCATATTGTTCCGTAAACAAATGCTCCGTATTTTTTTCTTAGGCATGCTTGGATTCAGGCTTCTTCTATGTGCTGGATCATGGGATAAGCCAGGAATTCATGGACGAGGTTTTTGCCGAAAGTAAGAAGTTCTTTGAACTTCCGAACAGTGAGAAAATGAAGCTTCTCCGAAATGAGAAGAATCGAGGGTATACACCTATGCTAGATGAGATTCTTGATCCAGAAAACCAAGTGAATGGTACACTATCGACTTCCACATGTGTTGCTACTTGCTACACTTAAGCTCACCTTTCTTGAGTCACCAGCATCATACAAGCAAACATCACTGCAAGAGGGGTTTCTTACAATTGACACTTATGTCCCCTCTTTAGGTGACTACAAGGAAGGGTATTATATTGGTGTTGAGGTACCTGCAGATGACCCACAGTCAAATAAGCCATTTTATGGTCCAAACCAGTGGCCTTCCGAAGGTAATTTATCTCTGTTGTCAAGTACTTTTTTTTACTAAAGCACCTCTTCCGAAAACTGAATAATCAATCAATAGCAAGACATCTGCAATTATGCTTGTAGCTAGTAATATGCTAATGGACTGTGGGTTCTATTAACATTGTACCGTTGGTGTTTGGCACCTAAAAGTAACTCTTACATGGTCCTTTTTACTTACTTCACATGTAATTCTCTTATTGCTCTCACAGAAGTTTTGCCCAAATGGAGGGAGGTGATGGAGCAATATCACAGGGAAGCATTGTAAGTAGAAACCTAATTTATATTGCTTGGTTTTAAATTTAACATTTCAAAGTGGTAAATGATTATCCATAAAGTTGGAACTGACTGAATGTGAATGAGTAAGTAGCATGCATGAGTCATGTAAACCTGTGTTTGCAGTCAAAGAAAATAGCTTCCAAGTATTCATGCAAATGCCCTTTTTGGATTTTTGTTGTAGCCTCTAGTGAATGAGGTTTTATTTATTGGATCAGAGGTGAACTCTATTCTTAGTTGGCCTGCTTTCTATTGGTTTCAGGAGAGTGGCCAAATCAGTTGCAAGGATCATTGCTCTTGCTTTGAACCTAGATGCGGACTTCTTTGATAGACCTGAAATGCTTGGCGATTCGATAGCCACATTAAGGCTCCTGCACTATGAAGGTGGACAAAAAACAGGTCATGCCTTCGTGTCAAATGATATTTATCCAGCATGAATCATGATGAATTCTTCCATTTGATGTTATTTTTGTCATCAGGTCAAGTGTCGAATCCTTCTAAGGGAGTTTATGGAGCTGGTGCACATTCGGATTATGGCCTGATCACTCTCTTAGCAACTGATGATGTAGTTGGTCTCCAAGTAAAGCATCTTGAAACATGGCCTTTTCTTGTATTTGTTTTTACATTTTCTTAACTGGGATTTGCCATCCGGATTCTGCAGATATGCAAGGACAGGAATGCTCAGCCTCAAGTATGGGAATATGTTGCTCCTGTGAAAGGGTTAGCCTGTTAACCTGATTAGATTTATGTCTCGTTCTTGATTGATGGTAACGGCATGAAATTTACCTGTTAATCATAAGTTAAAAACCCTCACTCTTTTGGTCTTTGTTTCGCAGCGGCTTTATTGTCAATCTTGGTGATATGCTCGAACGCTGGAGTAACTCCATTTTCAGGTTTGTGAATCTATGTCAGTGTATTCTTAGTTCATATTGTCATTTCAATATTGTGCTTGCAGATCAAACTGTGTATTCAGGGTAACTTGGATGACATAAATGGCTTTTGTGGTTTGGTTATTATTTTTATACTTACTTACGATACAATAATCATTTTCACAATTGTAGGTCCACTTTACATCGAGTGGTCCTTGATGGACAAGAGCGTTACTCTGTAAGTTTGTTCTCTTGTGTAAATATGTGAAAATCATCTATATCCGTGTGTGTGTGTGTGACAAACGCTGTACCAGTGAAAGCAAGTACTAGTTGACCTACTGTGTCATCTTTGTTCATGCAATTAATAACATAAAGCTCCTTTTAAAAAAAATTATATATGCTCCTAGACAAACCCAGAATTATACCATAAAAAGGTTGATTTTAATCGTGCTGTTTCTTTCTTTCTTGTAACAGATTGCCTTTTTCGTGGAACCAAGCCACGACTGCGTAGTCGAGTGCCTGCCAACCTGCAAATCCGAGACGAATCCTCCAAAGTAAGTTTTAAATCCTACTACCAACAATGACTAAAGTTGATCACTTATCCATCTCATCAGCCATGACATACACACAAAGCCTAAACTTTTGCGATCTCGCTGTCTGATCAGGTTCCCCCCAATCACTTGCTCGGCGTACCTATCTCAGCGCTACAAGGACACACACGCAGATCTGAGCACTTACAGCGACGGCAAAGCCTGAAAGAAGAAGCTCTGGTTTTTGCCCTGTCCCCCTTTTTTTGCCTTCCCATCTATCTAGTATGACGTGTAATGTTGCAAGTGGCAATAAGAATGCCCTTAGGATGGAGGATGGTAATGTTGTACTGCTAATGTGCTAATATCAGTGTAACCATAGCTGTGGAGATGTCATTCATTGTTCATGTGGACATGAACAATGGTTGCCTTCTTTCTGAATGTGTACAAGTTCCGAAGTTTATTGCTCACCGTGGCCTTGTCTTTCTGAGTTTTTGGGATGATAATCTGGGCGTCTACATCAGCATCATACCTCTCTTTCTGAGTTTCTGGGATGATAATCTTGGCGTCTACATCAGCATTATACCATACCATTTTTGTGAAGATGTCGTACTACTGAGGGTATGTCAGAAATCAACACAGATCGTCCGAGTGTGCGGACACACCCAACACTCGGTAGACACGGCAGGGTTTTCCTTCCCGTGTGGCTTTGGACGGTGATGCCCGTGGTGCAAGTTGTACTTTTCAGCAAACTGAAAAATGTACTTTTCTAAATGGATGAAGTCTTAAAGAATATCTAGAAAGAGCAGCTAGTTGACGAGCGCTCCTTCGGGAGCCTCACAACGATTAGCGTCACTTGACGCACTCTCCGCCGTCGCCACGTGTCGCGTTCTAGACGCTTCCTTTGAATTTTATTTTTTCTTGCATGCGTTTTCGGCTTTTTAAATAGTTTCTCCCAGGTTTTTTCGACGAGTTGGTTTTTCATCAGTCTTCCTGAAAAAAAATGCGCGAAGAAATGCATTTTCTTTTTCTTTTCTTCCGCAAGAGGCACGGTTTGCTTTCGCGAGAGGTACAGCCATGCCTCTCGAAAACCAAAAAACTCGTTATTTTTTTCCTACCGTCAGAGGCACGGTTTTGCTTCCCTGAGAGGCATGACCGTGCCTTTGAAAAATGAAAAAAACATTTTTTTGTTTTTTTCTTCTTCCGTGAGAGGCACGGTTTTGCTTCCGCGAGACGCATGGTTGTGCTCATGCCTCTCGAAAACGAAAACAATACGTGTTTTCTGTTTTTTTTTCTTCCGCTAGAGGCACGGTTGTGATTTCGTAACCGTGCCTCTTTTAGGAAAGGAAAAAAAACGTGCTCCCGGTTAGGTTATTTCGTTCATTTTTTTGTGAAAAAAAGTCCATCAAAACATATAAAGATGGGATCTAGTTTTGAAGATCCCGAGATCTCGACACGAGGAATCCAATGGTGAAAACGGTTCGAGATTTGGACACGCGGTTTAAGAGATAAAACGTTTTGAATAAACGGATCCACGAAAAAAGAAAAAAAACCTTCCAGATTACGACAAGTGGCGTACTTTGTCGCAACCTCGGAAGGCAAGAGTGATCTTTGTAAGGAATATTTCTCAATTAGTGATTTTGATATCTGGGAACTCGATGTCAAATCTCAGTTGTTGTTTTTATAACACCGTTACAAACGTAGATGTTCATGTATACACATACATTCACTTATATAAATGCACGCATGAATATCCTATCTTTATGAGTACCTCCGAGATACTGAGCCAACACAATATCTTAGATTAACAAAGTCATCACGGACGCCTTGCGATCAAAAAACACCTCCTCACATTGAACAAACAGAATTGTTCAATACAGAGCGGTTCTCAACCATTCTCGAATCATGAAGCTGCTTGATGGCATACATCTTGCTTATAATATCGGTTTTGTGCTGAATTTAGATCCAGGTAGAAGAAATCACCCCCGACGCCGAGAGAAAGAAAGAAGAGGAGATTAGAGCAATTCAAAAACGGGGCGACCCATTTCGTCCGCGGGCGTCCATTTGGGTCGGCGCGGACACAAAAGGCAGACCAACGCGCCGGATTTGCGTCGGCGCGGTCACGAGATGGACGCGCGCGTGCTCGCCTTCTCCTCCTCCTGGCCCGCTAGTTGATGGCACATTGGCCACTCCCCATCCAACAGAAAACCATCGCCCTCCTCCTTCGTCGCCGATGTCGCCGCCCATTTTTTGTGGTGACTGCCAGCTGCCGGTGCCGCAACATCCCCTTTGCAACGCCGCCACCTCCCATGTTGCCCCCCACCGCCGTCTTGCCGCCGGGGAACCGAAAGCTTCCCAACCCCCGCTCCCCCGACACAGCCGCGACCGCGACCAAGAAGCCGCCTAGCTGCCCCGGCCAGATCCTCATCGGCACGCTCGTCGGACGCCGACAGGGCAGCTAGCTGGTCCGTGCGCGCCGCAACTCTCTTTGCCGGCCGTCTCCTTCATCGACGCCCGCAAGCTATTCGACAGTTTGCCAAGGTACAAAATGGACTCCGTCGACGAGTTCTTTTTTCACAATTTCCTTTGCGACTCCCACGATTCATCGTCCGATGACGAGGAGGAGGTATTGATTGTTGTGTTGGTATCACCACCTCAATAGCCAGCACACGACGTTCCGTGGCTCCATTCTGGGCCACCTTCCGGCGTTGAATCACAAGCAAGAGAGTGGGCATTTCCTTCTTTGGAAGGACTACTTTGACACAACAAATCCATTGTTCAAACATCAGAAATTCCGCCGCCGTTTCCGTATGAGTAGGCATCTTTTCAACCATATTAGAGAGGGGGTGGTCGACTATGATGACTATTTCGAGTGCAAAGAGGATGCCGTTGGAAAGATTGGTTTCTTCTCCTATCAAAAATGCACAGTCGCCATCCGAATGCTTGCATACGGAGTGCCCAGTGATCTCATTGACGAGTACGTCTGTATGAGCGAGTCTACATGCCTAGACTCACTGCATAAGTTCTGCGTTGTTATTGCTATGTTTGGCCCTGAGTACTTGAGAGAGCCGACTCCTGAAGATACAGCCCGTTTGTTGATGATGAATGCCAGCAGGGGCTTCCCAGTGATGCTTGGCAGCATAGACTGCATGCACTAGGAGTGGAAGAACTGCGCTTCTGCATGGCAAGGGCAGTGCAAGGGCCATGTCAGGGCTTGCACTGTCATACTGAAGGAAATATGCCCTAGAGGCAATAATAAAGTTGTTATTTATATTTCCTTATATCATGATAAATGTTTATTATTCATGCTAGAATTGTATTAACCGGAAACTTAGTACATGTGTGAATACATAGACAAACAAAGTGTCCCTGGTATGCCTCTACTTGACTAGCTCGTTAATCAAAGATGGTTAAATTTCCTAGCCATAGACATGTGTTGTCATTTGATGAACGGGATCACATCATTAGAGAATGATGTGATGGACAAGACCCATCCGTTAGCTTATCACTATGATCGTTTAGTTTATTGCTATTGCTTTCTTCATGACTTATACATGTTCCTCAGACTATGAGATTATGCAACTCCCGAATACCGGAGGAACACCCTGTGTGCTATTAAATGTCATAACGCAACTGGGTGATTATTGATACGTCTCCGTCGTATCTACTTTTCCAAACACTTTTGCCCTTGTTTTGAACTCTAACTTGCATGATTTGAATGGAACTAACCCGGACTGACGCTGTTTTCAGCAGAATTGCCATGGTGTTATTTATGTGCAGAAACAAAAGTTCTCGGAATGACCTGAAACTTCACGGAACATCTTTTCGGAAATAATAAAAAATCGTTGCAAAATATGAAGACTAGGGGACCCAAACCTAGCCACGAGGGTGGGGGCGCGCCTGCCCACCTAGGGTGCACCCCCCTACCTCGCGGGCCCCCTGGAGCTCTTCCGACCTCAACTCTAACTCTATATATTTGGTTTCGGAGAGAAAAAAATCAAAGAGAAGGATTCATCGCGTTTTACGATACGGAGCCGCCGCCGAGCCCTAAAACCTCTCGGGAGGGCTGATCTAGAGTCCGTTCGGGGCTCCGGGGAGGGGAATCCATCGCCATCGTCATCATCAACCATCCTCCATCACCAATTTCATGATGCTCAACGCCGTGCGTGAGTAATTCCATCATAGTCTTGCTGGACGGTGATGGTTGGATGAGATTTATCATGTAATCGAGTTAGTTTTGTTAGGGTTTGATCCCTAGTATCCACTATGTTCTGAGATTGATGTTGCTATGACTTTGCTATGCTTAATGCTTGTCACTAGGGCCCGAGTGCCATGATTTCAAATCTGAACCTATTATGTTTTCATCAATATGTGAGAGTTCTTGATCCTATCTTGCAAGTCTATAGTCACCTATTATGTGTTATGATCCGTTAACCCCGAAGTGACAATAATCGGGATACTTACCGGTGATGATCATAGTTTGAGGAGTTCATGTATTCATTATGTGCTAATGCTTTGTTCTGGTACTCTATTAAAAGGAGGCCTTAATATCCCTTAGTTTCCATTAGGACCCCGCTGCCACGGGAGGGTAGGACAAAAGATGTCATGCAAGTTCTTTTCCATAAGCACGTATGACTATATTCGGAATACATGCCTACATTACATTGATGAATTGGAGCTAGTTCTGTGTCACCCTATGTTATGACTGTTACATGATGAACCGCATCCGACATAATTCTCCATCACTGATCCATTGCCTACGAGCTTTCCATATATTGTTCTTCGCTTATTTACTTTTCCATGCTATTGCTATCATCACTACAAAATACCAAAAACACTACTTTGCTACCATTACCTTTTGCTACCGTTACCATTACTATCATATTACTTTGCTACTAAATATTAAGTTTCCAGGTGTGGTTGAATTGGCAACTCGGCTGCTAATACTTGAGAGTATTCTTTGGCTCCCCTTGTGTCGAATCAATAAATTTGGGTTGAATACTCTACCCTTGAAAACTGTTGCGATCCCCTATACTTGTGGGTTATCAAGACTATTTTCTGGCGCCGTTGCCGGGGAGCATAACTCTATTCTTTGAGTCACTTGGGATTTATATCTGCTTATCATTATGAAGAACTTGAGAGATCCAAAAACCAAGATTTATCCCTCAACTACGAGGGGAGGTAAGGAACTGCCATCTAGCTCTGCACTTGATTCACCTTCTGTTTTGAGTAAGCTTGCGACACCTAAACCTGCTTCTGCTATTCGTTCTGATATGTCGCATGTTATTGATGATGCCACTTCTGCTATGCATGGTACTTATGATGAAACTACTTCTATGCTTGATACTACTGTGCCACTTGGTGAATTTCTTGATGAACTTGTTAGGGTTAGAGAGAATGAAAATATTGAATCTGATAATACTGATGAAAGTGATGATGAAGACTCACCTGTTATTCCTAAGGGTTATGTTTTTGATAAAGAAGCTTCTTTAGCTATTTTAGCTTGCAAAGATAGATACGAACTCAAGAGGTTATTAGCTAAATGGAAGCAGCAATCTCTTAATGCTAGAATGAAACCTGACCCTGCTTTTGCTACTTCACCTATCTGTGTTACTGATAAGGATTATGAATTCTCTGTTGATCCTGATATAATTACTTTGGTTGAATCTGATCCTTTTCATGGCTATAAATCTGAAACTATTGTGGCACATCTTACTAAATTAAATGATATAGCCACCCTGTTCACTAATGATGAGAGAACTCGTTACTTTTATATCCTTAAAATATTTCCGTTCTCATTAAAGGGTGATGCTAAGATATGGTTTAATTCTCTTGATCCTGGTTGTGTGCGTAGTCCCCGGGATATGATTTATTACTTCTCTGCTAAGTATTTCCCTGCTCATAAGAAACAAGCTGCTTTAAGGGATATATATAATTTTGTGCAAGTTGAAGAAGAGAGTCTCCCACAAGCTTGGGGGAGGCTTCTCCAATTACTTAATGCTTTGCCTGATCATCCTCTTAAGAAAAATGAAATACTTGATATCTTTTATAATGGACTAACCGATGCCTCCAGAGATTACCTGGATAGTTGTGTTGGTTCTGTTTTCAGGGAAAGAACACCGGATGAAGCTGAAATCCTATTGAATAATATGTTGGCAAATGAAAATAATTGGACACTTCCTGAACCAATTCCTGAGCCTATTCCTAAACCAACTCCGAAGAAGAGGGGTATTCTATTTCTCAGTCCTGAAGATATGCAGGAGGCAAATAAATCTATGAAAGAAAAAGGTATTAAAGCTGAAGATGTTAAGAATTTACCTCCTATTGAAGAAATACACGGTCTTGATTTACCGCCAGTTGAAGAAACATATGATCCAAATCCATCTCCTATTGAAGAAACTCATGGTCTTGATAACCCGACACAGGTAGTAAAGGTAAATTCTCTCTATAGATATGATAAAGCTGAAATCCCATTTACTAAGTTTGCTAGCCCATGCTTAGATGAGTTTGATAAATTTATGGCCAAGCAAGAAGATTTTAATGCTTATTTTGGTAGACAATTGAAATTCAATTCAAATATGCTTGAACACTTGGGTGATTATATGGCTAATGTCAAAGGTGAACTTAAACTTATTAGTAAACATGCTTCTATGGTTACCACTCAAGTAGAACAAGTACTTAAGGCTCAAAATGATTTGCTCAATGAATTGAATAGTAAGAATAATGATTATGTTGTTAGAGTGGCTACTAGAACTGGTAGAATGACTCAGGAACCTTTGTATCCTGAAGGCCAACCTAAGAGAATTGAGCAAGATTCTCAGAGAAATAATATAGATGCACCTAGTCCTTCTAAAAGGAAGAAAAATAAAAATGATAGGACTTTGCATGCTTCTAGTGAACCTATTGCTGAAACACCTGAGAATCCAAATGATATTTCTATTTCTGATGCTGAAACACAATCTGGTAATGAACCTGAAACTAGTGATAATGTTAATGATAATGTTCATGATGATGCTCAACCTAGTAATGATAATGATATAGAATTTGAACCCGCTGTTGATCTTGATAACCCACAATCAAAGAATCAACGTTATGATAAGAAAGACTTTGTTGCTAGGAAACATGGTAAAGAAAGAGAACCATGGGTTCAGAAACCCATGCCTTTTCCTCCCAAACTATCCAAGAAAAAGGATGATGAGGATTTTGAGCGCTTTGCTGAAATGATTAGACCTATCTTTTTGCGTATGCAATTAACTGATATGCTTAAAATGAATCCTTATGCTAAGTATATGAAAGAAATTGTTACTAATAAAAGAAAGATACCTGAAGCTGAAATTTCCACCATGCTTGCTAATTATACATTTAAGGGTGGAATACCAAAGAAACTTGGAGATCCAGGAGTACCCACTATACCATGCTCCATTAAAAGAAACTATGATAAAACTGCTTTATGTGATCTTGGAGCCGGTGTTAGTGTTATGCCTCTCTCTTTATATCGTAGACTTGATTTGAATAAATTGACACCTACTAAAATATCTTTGCAAATGGCTGATAAATCAACTGCTATAATTGTCGGTATTTGTGAGGATGTGCCTGTTGTAGTTGCAAACGTTACTATTTTAACGGACTTTGTTATTCTTGATATTCCCGAGGATGATAGTATGTCTATTATTCTTGGAAGACCCTTTTTGAATACTGCAGGTGCTGTTATTGATTGCACTAAAGGCAATGTCACTTTTCATGTTAATGGTAATGAGCATATGATACACTTTCCGAGGAAACAACCTCAAGTTCATAGTATCAACTCTATTGGAAAATTTTCATTGATTATATTTGGAGGTTTTGAATTTCCTATTCCTACTATCAAGAAGAAATATGATATTCTTATTATTGGGGATGTGCATATCCCCGTTGAGGTAACATAGTGTTATTCGAAATTTCTCCAGTTCCATGTTATTCGGAATGAGTTCGTTAACAAGACTTGATCAACCTTGTTAGTAGATTCCTTTTGATGAGCATGAGATGGATGAAACTAGGAGGCACAACTCTTTGTACCCTCCTTTTACTTTCTGTTATTTATATTAAATAAAATAAAAAATAAGTATGTTTCTGACTGTTATCTGATTATCCGTGCAATATAAAAATACCCCGAAAATAAAAGTTCTCCAAATGCCCTGAAATTTAAATATGATTTTTTAAAAATATTTGAGAATATTTACTGAGAACACAGTAGGGGGGTCATCCACCTGACCACGAGGGTGGAGGGCGCGCCCTACCCCCCTGGGCGCGCCCCTACCTCGTGGGCCCATGGTGGACCTCCTCCACTTATCCTTGCACCCCTACACTCCTTCCTCCCACAAACACGAATATCCAGCTCAAACCCGAGTCCAAGCTCATTTTGCTGCCATTTTCGATCTCCTTGCTCAAAGCACCTCTCACAAAACTACTTGGGGAGATTGTTCCTTGGTATGTGACTGCTCCATTGGTCCAATTGGTTTTTGTTCTAGTACTTTATTCATTGCAATTTTTTGCTGCTTAGGTGACCTTGTTCTTGAGCTTGCATGTCAAATTTATATGGTCAAAAGTAGTTTTGATGCATGATATAGGCCCTAGGCACTTGTAGGAGTAGTTGCTATCAATATTATTGAGTTAGGTTCACTTTTATTTTGAAGTTACGAAAAATTTCAGATTTTTTCAGAAAATAATGAAGAGACTTTTGAGGGGCTCATCGAGCCGAAGCTCGAAGGAAAAGGCACAGAAGCCCAAATATAATCTGCCTCGCACCATGGAGGTTCGGTCGTGTGAATGGCCTTCCGATGATTTCTTGAGAGCAGCCGAGATTTATGAAGATTTTTATGAATTGGCTAAGAATGCAGGCCTCACCGCTTTTCTCCACGACCAACGCGATCAGTATCTCTTACTCACAAATATCTTTGTGCAAAACTTTCATTTCCATTCTAGGAGCTCACCACCTACGGTGGAGTTTTATTTATATGCTGAGCATAAGGAGATGTCACTTTATGATTTTTGTCGGGTTTGTTTGACCCCTTTCGAGGGCAGCGTAGAGGAACCACATCGAGACGATGTGGATGGTTTGTTGATACCATTACTGTAGGGGAAACGAGGAAGGTTTCCGATGCACGAATCACTAGCATACATTTTCCTATTTTACGCTACTTTGCAATATTTGCTAGTCGTTGCTTAATTGGTCGTGGAAACTGTGGAAACCTTAGTGTTCCTGATATTATTATTTTGTTCCACGGTTTATTCAGCGATAACTCTGTTAGTATGGGTGGTATTATTGCTAAATGGTTAAGTCTAAACCATACAAAGGGCCCCATCTTTGGAAGCATCTATGCTTCACGCCTAGCTGCACATTTTAACATACCTATTAGGCATTATGAGAAGGAAGAAAAATTGCTGCCTTGTGTTTACTTAGATTATAAGAGTACGGTAGCACACGATTTTATTGTTAAGAATAGGGAAGGAGAGCTTAAATACAAATTGTTCTTTGATAAACATCATCCTGAGACTATTACCCCGCCCGCTCCTTCCTTATTTGATTTATCTGCAGGCCAGTACCTTGTTCCGTTAGAGGCTATTCACGCCTATCGGAACCCTACATCAGCCACAGAGCCAGAGCCGGAACCACAAGTTGAGCCTCCACGACAGTCCAATTACCATTGGGACCCGGAGATGATTGCCAACCAGTGGCAATCAGAGTCTTCTTCCTCGCAGTACGACCCCAACTATTATTATGGATATCCGACAGGTCAACCGTGGCCATAGACCAACTTAGGCCAAAGGCCTAAGCTTGGGGGAGTACGTATTTCCCACCGACATTATATTCATGTTCACACACTCATTGCTAGATGTGGGTGCTCATACTTTTTCATTGTATCATCCATACTAGTTTATTTCCCTTTTTATGCTTTCTTCTTGTGTGTTTAATAAACCTTAAGAAAAACCAAAAAATTAATTGTAGCTTTCAATTAGTTTAATTTCCATGCTTGTAGGAGTAATTAAAAAGAAAACCCAAAAAGATTTCCTGTTCTTCTTTTGCTTGTTGGGAGCTTTCCCGTGTAAATAGTTTTATTTCTTTTATTTTCTTTTCTTTGGGGGTCGATAGGAGAAGACCATGATTAAATTGTTGAAGTAGCTCTTATATGCATTATTGTTGATCTGACAAAAGAGCCCATATTGCCTTGTCTTCTCCTGTTTATTGAATGCTTGCAGATTCCATCTTAGTCCAATGCACGCGCACTATTATTATTATTCACACTATTCAGTCGTGCAAGTGAAAGGCAATTATGACGATATATGATGGACTCGCTGAGATGAGAAAATCTGGTATGAACTCGACCTCTCTTGTTTTTGTAAATATGATTAGTTCATCGTTCCTGATTCAGCCTATTATGAATAAACATGTTTGCAATGACAACTAGAGATCATAGTTTCTTGTGCCATGCTTGATTAGCTAGGAGCTTATAATGGTTTACCTTGCGTGCAAACATGCTATTAAAATGGTTGTGATGTGGTATGATAGGGTGGTATCCTCCTCTCAATGATTTAAGTAACTTGACTTGGCGCATGTTCACGCATGTAGTTGCAACAAAATCAACATAGCCTTCACGATATTTATGTTCATGGTGGATTATATCCTACTCACGCTTGCATTCGGTGTTGATTAATTTTAATGTATGTTCATGACTGTTGTCGCTCTCTAGCTGGTCGCTTCCCAGTCTTTTGCTAGCCTTCACTTGTACTAAGCGGGAATACCGCTTGTGCATCCAACTCCATAAACCCCAAAGTTGTTCCATATGAGTCCACCATACCTACCTATATACGGTATCTACCTGTCGTTCCAAGTAAATTTGTATGTGCCAAACTCTAAAACTTTAAATAAATATCCTGTTTTGTATGCTCGAATAGCTCATGTATCAACTAGGGTTGTCCGTATCTTCCATGTTAGGCGGGTTATTCTCAAGAGGAGTGGACTCCGCTCCTCACTCATGAGAAAGTGGCTGGTCACCGGGATGCCCAGTCACATGCTTTATGCAAACTAAATCAAAATAATTGCAAACAAAACACCCCTGGGACTCTTGTTAGTAGGAGGCACTCGTTGTTTCGAGCAAGCCATGGATTGATGCTTGTTGGTGGAGGGGGAGTATAAACTTTACCATTCTGTTTGGGAGCCACCTATAACGTGTGTAGCATGGAAGATATTGCCATCTCTTGGTTGTTATGTTGACAATGAAAGTATACCACTCAAAATATTATTCACCTCTATTTCAAAACCGAGCTCTGACACCTCTACAAATCCCTGCTTCCCTCTGTGAAGGGCCTATCTATTTAATTTCATGTTGAGTCATCCCCCTCTTATTAAAAAGCACCAGTTGGAGAGCACCGCTGTCATTTGCATTCATTACTGTTAGTTTACATTGAGTATGACTTGATTGGATCTCTTTTACCATGAATTACAATGTCTAGTCAGTCCTTGATCTTTAAAGATGCTCTGCATTTATGTTTTGCGGTCTCAGAAAGGGCTAGCGAGATACCATCTTGTTATATCATATTACGATTTTTTGAGAAAGTGTTGTCATCCGAGATTTATTATTATAGCTCGCTAGTTGATTATGCCATTGATATGAGTAAACATGAGACCTATGCGTTATTGTGAATGTGGTTAGTTCATAATCTCTGCTGAATACTTGAATGCTGGCTTTACATATTTACAACAACAAGAGCAAACAGAGTTTGTAAAAGTTTTTCTTTATCACTTTCAGTTTGTCAACTAAATTGCTTGAGGACAAGCAAAGGTTTAAGCTTGGGGGAGTTGATACGTCTTCGTCGTATCTACTTTTCCAAACACTTTTGCCGTTGTTTTGGACTCTAACTTGCATGATTTGAATGGAACTAACCCGGACTGACGTTGTTTTCAGCAAAATTGCCATGGTGTTATTTATGTGCAGAAACAAAAGTTCTCGGAATGACCTGAAACTTCACGGAACATCTTTGCGGAAATAATAAAAAAT
This sequence comes from Triticum dicoccoides, assembly GCF_002162155.2. Lineage (NCBI taxonomy): Eukaryota > Viridiplantae > Streptophyta > Magnoliopsida > Poales > Poaceae > Triticum > Triticum dicoccoides. Next base: position 73,192,840 of record NC_041384.1, on the reverse strand, counting down.
CCTTGCAAAAGATGAAGACCAGGGGGGCCACACCCTAGCCACGAGGGTGGGGGCGCGCTTGCCCCCCTAGGGCGCGCCCCCTACCTCATGGCCCCCCTGGAGCTCCTCCGACCTCAACTCCAACTCTATATATTTGGTTTCGGAGAGAAAAAATCAGAGAGAAGGATTCATTGCGTTTTATGATACAGAGCCGCCGCCAAGCCTTAAAACCTCTCGGGAGGTTCTGATCTGGAGTCCGTTCGGGACTCCGGAGAGGGGAATCCGTCGTCATTGTCATCATCAACCATCCTCCATCACCAATTTCATGATGCTCACCACCGTGTGTGAGTAATTCCATCGTAGGCTTGCTGGACAGTGAAGGGTTGGATGAGATTTATCATGTAATCGAGTTAGTTTTGTTAGTGTTTGATCCCTAGTATCCACTATGTTCTGAGATTGATGTTGCTATGACTTTGCTATGCTTAATGCTTGTCACTAGGGCCCGAGTGCCATGATTTCAGATATGAACCTATTATGTTTTCATCAATATATGAGAGTTCTTGATCCTATCTTGCAAGTCTATAGTCACCTATTATGTGTTATGATCCGTTAACCCCGAAGTGACAATAATCGGGATACTTACCGGTGATGACCATAGTTTGAGGAGTTCATGTATTCACTATGTGCTAATGCTTTGTTCTGGTACTCTATTAAAAGGAGGCCTTAATATCCCTTAGTTTCCATAAGGACCCCGCTGCCATGGGAGGGTAGGACAAAATATGCCATGCAAGTTCTTTTCCATAAGCACGTATGACTATATTCGGAATACATGCCTACATTACATTGATGAATTGGAGCTAGTTCTGTGTCACCCTAGGTTATGACTGTTACATGATGAACCGCATCCGGCATAATTCTCCATCACCGACCCATTGCCTACGAGCTTTCCATATATTGTTCTTCGCTTATTTACTTTTCCATTGCTATTGCTATCATCACTACAAAATACCAAAAACACTACTTTTGCTACCATTACCTTTTGCTACTGTTACCATTATTATCATATTACTTTGCTACTAAATACTTTGCTGCAGATATTAAGTTTCCAGGTGTGGTTGAATTGACAACTCAACTGCTAATACTTGAGAGTATACTTTGGCTCCCCTTGTGTCGAATCAATAAATTTGGGTTGAATACTCTACCCTCAAAAACTGTTGCAATCCCCTATACTTGTGGGTTATCAATTATAAAGGTGCTCTACAGGTGTCTCTGATGGTGTTTGTTGAGTTGGCATAGATCAAGATTAGGATTTCTCACTCCGTGTATCGGAGAGGTATCTCTGGGCCCTCTCAGTAATGCACATCACTATGAGCCTTGCAAGCAATGTGACTAATGAGTTAGTCACGGGATGATACATTATGGAACGAGTAAAGAGACTTGCCGGTAACGAGATTGAACTAGGTATGATGATACCGACGATCGAATCTCGGGCAAGTAACATACCGATGACAAAGGGAACAACGTATGTTGTTATGCGGTTTGACCGATAAAGATCTTCGTAGAATATGTAGGAACCAATAGGAGCATCCAGGTTCCGCTATTGGTTATTGACTGGAGATGTGTCTCGGCCATGTCTACATAGTTCTTGAACTCGTAGGGTCCGCACGCTTAACATTCGATGACAATTTGTATTATGAGTTATGTGATTTGATGTACCAAAGTTTGTTTGGAGTCCCAGATGAGATCACGGACATGACGAGGAGTCTTGGAATGGTTGAGAGGTAAAGATTCATATATTGGAAGGTTGCATTTGGACATCAAAATGGTTCCGAGTGGTTTGGGCATTTTTTTCGGAGTACTCGGAGGTTACCGGAACCCCCGGGAGAAGTTATGGGCCTTATGGGACATAAGAGGGAAGAACACCAGCCCACAAGGGGCTGGTGCCCCCCCCCCTTGGGTAGGAGGCCGATTAGGACTAGGAGAAGGGGGTCGGACCCCACTTTCTGATACGTCTCCGTCATATCTACTTTTCCAAACACTTTTGCCCTTGTTTTGGACTCTAACTTGCATGATTTGAATGGAACTAACCCGGACTGACGCTGTTTTCAGCAGAATTGCCATGGTGCTATTTATGTGCAGAAACAAAAGTTCTCGGAATGACATGAAACTTCACGGAACATCTTTTTGGAAATAATAAAAAATCCTTGCAAAAGATGAAGACCAGGGGGCCCACACCCTAGCCATGAGGGTGGGGTGCGCTTGCCCCCCTAGGGCGCGCCCCCTACCTCGTGGGCCCCCTGGAGCTCCTCCGACCTCAACTCCAACTCTATATATTTGGTTTCGGGGAGAAAAAATGAGAGAGAAGGATTCATCGCGTTTTACGATCGGAGCCGCCGCCAAGCCCTAAAACCTCTCGGGAGGGCTGATCCGGAGTCCGTTCGGGGCTCCGGAGAGGGGAATCCGTCGCCATCGTCATCATCAACCATCCTCCATCACCAATTTCATGATGCTCACCGCCGTGCGTGAGTAATTCCATCATGGGCTTGCTGGACGGTGATGGGTTGGATGAGATTTAGCATGTAATCGAGTTAGTTTTGTTAGGGTTTGATCCCTAGTATCCACTATGTTCTAAGATTGATGTTGATATGACTTTGCTATGCTTAATGCTTGTCACTAGGGCCCGAGTGCAATGATTTCATATCTGAACCTATTATGTTTTCATCAATATATGATAGTTCTTGATCCTATCTTGCAAGTCTATAGTCACCTATTATGTGTTATGATCCGTTAACCTCGAAGTGACAATAATCGGGATATTTACCGGTGACGACCATAGTTTGAGGAGTTCATGTATTCACTATGTGCTAATGCTTTGTTCCGGTACTCTATTAAAAGGAGGCCTTAATATCCCTTAGTTTCCATTAGGACCCCGCTGCCACTAGAGGGTAAGACAAAACATGTCATGCAAGTTCTTTTCCATAAGCATGTATGACTATATTCGGAATACATGCCTACATTACATTGATGAATTGGAGCTAGTTCTGTGTCACCCTAGGTTATGACTGTTACAAAATGAACCGCATCCGGCATAAGTCTCCATCACCGATCCATTGCCTACAAGCTTTCCATATATTGTTCTTCGCTTATTTACTTTTCCGTTGCTATTGCTATCATCACTAAAAAATACCAAAAACACTACTTTTTCTACTGTTACCTTTTGCTATCGTTACCACTACTATCATATTACTTTGCTACTAAATACTTTGCTGCAGATATGAAGTTTCCAGGTGTGGTTGAATTGACAACTCAACTGCTAATACTTGAGAGTATTCTTTGGCTCCCCTTGTGTCGAATCAATAAATTTGGGTTGAATACTCTACCCTCAAAAACTGTTGCGATCCCCTATACTTGTGGGTTATCAATTATAAAGATGCTCTACAGGTGTCTCTGATGGTGTTTGTTGAGTTGGCATAGATCGAGATTAGGATTTCTCACTCCGTGTATCGGAGAGGTATCTCTGGGCCCTCTCGGTAAAGCACATCACTATGAGCCTTGCAAGCAATGTGACTAATGAGTTAGTCACGGGATGATACATTACAGAACGAGTAAAGAGACTTGCCGGTAACGAGATTCAACTAGGTATGATGATACCGACGATCGAATCTCGGGCAAGTAACATACCGATGACAAAGGGAACAACGTATGTTGTTATGCGGTTTGACCGATAAAGATCTTCGTAGAATATGTAGGAACCAATAGGAGCATCCAGGTTCCGCTATTGGTTATTGACTGGAGATGTGTCCCGGCCATGTCTACATAGTTGTTGAACTCGTAGGGTCCGCACGCTTAACGTTCGATGACAATTTGTATTATGAGTTATGTGATTTGATGTACCAAAGTTTGTTTGGAGTCCCAGATGAGATCACGGACATGACGAGGAGTCTTGGAATGGTCGAGAGGTAAAGATTCATATATTGGAAGGTTGCATTTGGACATCAAAATGGTTCCGAGTGGTTTGGGCATTTTTTCGGAGTACTCAGAGGTTACCGGAACCCCCGGGAGAAGTTATGGGCCTTATGGGACATAAGAGGGAAGAACACCAGCCCACAAGGGGCTGGTGCCCCCCCCCCTTGGGTAGGAGGCCGATTAGGACTAGGAGAAGGGGGTCGGGCCCCACTTTCTGATACGTCTCCGTCGTATCTACTTTTCCAAACACTTTTGCCCTTGTTTTGGACTCTAACTTGCATGATTTGAATGGAACTAACCCGGACTGACGCTGCTTTCAGCAGAATTGCCATGGTGCTATTTATGTGCAAAAATAAAAGTTCTCGGAATGACATGAAACTTCACGGAACATCTTTTTGGAAATAATAAAAAATCCTTGCAAAAGATGAAGACCAGGGGGCCCACACCCTAGCCACGAGGGTGGGGCGCGCTTGCCCCCCTAGGGCACGCCCCCTACCTCGTGGGCCCCCTGGAGCTCCTCCGACCTCAACTCCAACTCTATATATTTGGTTTCGGGGAGAAAAAATGAGAGAGAAGGATTCATCGCGTTTTACGATATGGAGCCGCCGCCAAGCCCTAAAACCTCTCGGGAGGGCTGATCTGGAGTCCGTTCAGGGCTCCGGAGAGGGGAATCTGTTGTCATCGTCATCATCAACCATCCTCCATCACCAATTTCATGATGCTCACCGCCGTGCGTGAGTAATTCCATCGTGGGCTTGCTGGACGGTAATGGGTTGGATGAGATTTATCATGTAATCGAGTTAGTTTTGTTAGGGTTTGATCCCTAGTATCCACTATGTTCTAAGATTGATGTTGATATGACTTTGCTATGCTTAAATCTTGTCACTAGGGCCCGAGTGCCATGATTTCATATCTGAACCTATTATGTTTTCATCAATATATGAGAGTTCTTGATCCTATCTTGCAAGTCTATAGTCACCTATTATGTGTTATGATCTGTTAACCTCGAAGTGACAATAATCGGGATATTTACCGGTGATGACCATAGTTTGATGAGTTCATGTATTCACTATGTGCTAATGCTTTGTTCCGGTACTCTATTAAAAGGAGGCCTTAATATCCCTTAGTTTCCATTAGGACCCCGCTGCCACGAGAGGGTAGGACAAAAGATGTCATGCAAGTTCTTTTCCATAAGCATGTATGACTATATTCGGAATACATGCCTACATTACATTGATGAATTGGAGCTAGTTCTGTGTCACCCTAGGTTATGACTGTTACATAATGAACCACATCCGGCATAATTCTCCATCACCGATCCATTGCCTACAAGCTTTCCATATATTGTTCTTCGCTTATTTACTTTTCCATTGCTATTGCTATCATCACTAAAAAATACCAAAAACACTATTTTTTCTACTGTTACCTTTTGCTATTGTTACCACTACTATCATATTACTTTGCTACTAAATACTTTGCTGCAGATATTAAGTTTCCAGGTGTGGTTGAATTGACAACTCAGCTGCTAATACTTGAGAATGTTCTTTGGCTCCCCTTGTGTCGAATCAATAAATTTGGGTTGAATACTCTACCCTCGAAAACTGTTGCAATCCCCTATACTTGTGGGTTATCACTTTCCTTCTCCTTCTCCCTTCCCACTTTCCTACTCTGTATGGGAGGTGGAATCCTACTAGGACTAGGGAGTCCTAGTAGGACTCCACACCTTGGTGGACCCCTTTAGGGTCGGCTGCCTCTGCCTCTCCCTCCTTTATATACGGAGGCAGGGGCACCCCAAAGACACACAAGTTGATCTTTAGCCGTATGCGATGCCCCCCTCCACGGTTTTACACCTCGGTCATATTGTCGTAGTGCTTATGCGAAGCCCTGCGTCGGTAACTTCATCATCACCGTCACCACGCCATCGTGCTGACGAAATTCTCCCTCGGCCTCAACTGGATCAAGAGTTCGAGGGATGTCACCGAGCTGAAAGTGTGCAGATCACGGAGGTGTTGTGCGTTCGGTACTTGATCGGTTGGATCGCGAAGACGTTCGACTACATCAACCGCGTTACTAAACACTTCCGCTTTCGGTCTACGAGGGTACGTAGACACACTCTCCCCTCTCGTTGCTATGCATCTCCTAGATAGATCTTGCGTGATCATAGGTAAATTTTTCGAAATACTGCATTCCCCAACAGTGGCATCCGAGCCAGGTCTATGCGTAGATGTTATATGCACGAGTAGAACACAAAGAGTTGTGGGCAATAATAGTCATGTTGCTTACTAGCATGTCTGATGACCCACAAGTATAGGGGATCTATCGTAGTCCTTTCGATAAGTAAGAGTGTCAAACCCAACGAGGAGCAGAAGGAAATGATAAGCAGTTTTCAGTAAGGTATTCTATGCAAGAACTGAAATTGTCGGTAGCAGATAGTTTTGTGATAAGGTAATTTGTAACGGGTAACAAGTAATAAAAGTAAATAAGGTGCGACAAGATGGCCCAATCCTTTTTGTAGCAAAGGACAAGCCTGGACAAACTCTTATATAAAGGAAAGCGCTCCCGAGGACACATGGGAATTATCGTCAAGCTAGTTTTCATCACGTTCATATGATTCGCGTTTGGTACTTTGATAATTTGATATGTGGGTGAACCGGTGCTTGGGTACTGCCCTTCCTTGGACAAGAATCCCACTTATGATTAACCCCTATTGCAAGCATCTGCAACTACAACAGAAGTATTAAGGTAAACCTAACCATAGCATAAAACATATGGATCCAAATCAGCCCCTTACGAAGCAACTCATAAACTAGGGTTTAAGCTTTTGTCACTCTAGCAACCCATCATCTACTTATTACTCCCCAATGTCTTCCCCTAGGCCCAAACAATGGTGAAGTGTCATGTAGTTGACGTTCAGATGACACCACTAGAGGAAATACAACATACATCTCATCAAAATATCAAACGAATACCAAATTCACATGACTACTTATAGCAAGACTTCTCCCATGTCCTCAGGAACAAACGTAACTACTCACGAATCATATTCATGTTCATAATCAGAGGGGTATTAATATGCATAAAGGATCTGAACATATGATCTTCCACCGAATAAACCAACTAGCATCAACTACAAGGAGTAATCAACACTACTAGCAACCCACAGGTACCAATATGAGGCTTTGGGACAAAGATTTGATACAAGAGATGAACTAGGGTTTGAGATGAGATGGTGCTGGTGAAGACGTTGATGGAGATTGACCCCCTCCCTATGAGAGGATCGATGGTGATGACGTTGGTGATGATTTCCCCCTCCTGAAGGGAAGTTTCCCTGGCAGAACAGCTCCGACAGAGCCCTAGATTGGCTCCGCCAAGGCTCCGCCTCGTGGCGGCGGAGTTTCGTCCTATGAGCTAGCTTATGATTTTTTCCTCGATGAAAGACCTCATATAGCAGAAGATAGGCACCAGAGGGCTGCCAGGGGGCCACGAGGCAGGGGGCGCGCCTAGGGGGTAGGGGGCGCCCCCACCCTCGTGGATGGTGGGTGGCCCCCCTCTGGTACTTCTATCGCCCAATATTTTTTATATATTCTGAAACTTGCTCCCGTGAAGTTTCAAGACTTTTGGAGTTGTGCAGAATAGGTCTCTAATATTTTCTCCTTTTCCAGCCACATAATTCCAGCTGCCGGCATTCTCCCTCTTCATGCAAACCTTGTAAAATAGGAGAGAATAGGCATAAGTATTGTGACATAATGTGTAATAACAGCACATAATGCAATAGATATCGGTATAAAAGCATGATGCAAAATGGACGTATCAACTCCCCCAAGCTTAGACCTCGCTTGTCCTCAAGCGAAAGCCGATATCGATAAATATGTCCACGTGTTTAGAGATAGAGGTGTTGATAAAAATAAAATACAGACATGAGGGCATCATGATCATTCTTATAACAGCAACATATATAAATATTGTCATATGATTTCTTATGCTAAAGTAACAATTCATTCACAATTTCAAGTATGAATCATAAACTTCATTGAGAACTAACAAACTATAATCTCAGTCATTGAAGCAATTGCAATTTATCATAACATATGAAAGAGTCAATATAAGAGCTTTTCAGCAAGTCCACATACTCAACCATCATTTAGTCTTTCACAATTGCTAACACTCACGCGATATTTATGGTTATGAAGTTTTAATCGGAAATAGAGAAAGATAGGAGCTTATAGTTTTGCCTCCCAACCTTTTACCTCAAGGGTAATGTCAACAATAATAGTTCATAAAAACTCACATCCGATTAGCCATATATATCAGGATCTTTCCAACACATTGTACTTGCCAAAGGATAAAATGTAAAAAGGAAAGGTGAAGATCACCATGACTCTTGTATGAAGTATAAGACAAGAATAAAAGATAGGCCCTTTGCAGAGGGAAGCAGAGGTTGTCATGTGCTTTTATGGTTGGATGCACGAAATCTTAATGCAAAAGAACGTCACTTTATATTGCCACTTGTGATATGGACCTTTATTATGCAGTCCGTCGCTTTTATTTCTTCCACATCACAACATCGTATAAAGCTTATTTTCTCCACACTAGTAAATCATACATATTTTAGAGAGCAATTTTTATTGCTTACAGCGATGACAACTTACTTGAAGGATCTTACTCAATCCATAGGTAGATATGGTGGACTCTCATGGAAAAACTGGGTTTAAGGATATTTGGAAGCACAAGTAGTATCTCTGCTTGGTGCAAAGAATTTGGCTAGCATGAGAGGGAAAGGCAAGCTCAACATGTTGGATGATCCATGACAATATAATTTATCTCAGATGTAAGAAAACATAACTCATTATGTTGTCTTCCTTGTCCAACATCAACTCTTTAGCATGTCATATTTTAATGAGTGCTCACAATGATAAAAGATGTCCAAGATAGTATATTTATATGTGAAAACCTCTCTTTATTTATTACTTCCTATTAATTGCAACAATGAACAAAACTATGTTTGTCAACTCTGAACAACTTTTATTCATCATACTCTTTATATGTGAAGTCATTACTCTCCATAAGATCCATATGATCTCTTTATTTCTTTTTATTCTTTCTCTTTTATTTTATCCCCTCAAGATCATAGCAAGATAATCAAGCCCTTGACTCAACACTAATCTTTATTGTATATAGCTCACGGACTCGATTACATAGAAGGATCATAAAGCAAAACTCAAAACTAGATCATACTAAAACTTTATTATACTAGATCAAGATATTACCAAAAGGATCGAACTAAGAAAAATGGTAAAGATAAAAGTGTGATGGTGATACGATACCGGGGCACTCCCCCAAGCTTGGCAGTTGCCAAGGGGAATGCCTATACCCAAGTGTTCATGTCTCCTTCCTCGGAGGTGGTGATGATGGAGTGGTTCATGATGTGGGCTTGTCGTCCATCTTCCAAGGCATAGGCTCACCATCATAGAAGGATGATCGAGTCTTCGGGATCCTTGAATCTGCAGCCAAACTTATCCTCTTGAATCTATATTCATACTCATAGTTTTGGTTTTGCAGGTCATAGATCTGGGCTTAGAGGCGCTCAATTTTCTCGTGAAGCTTGAAGATGGCCTCCCCAATGTTCTTGTCATCCAGCTTGTGGTTGTTGGTGAACTCCGTGATCATTATATGATTGGAGTCGAGTCCATGTTCCACCATCTCCTGGCACTTGAAAACTTGTTGCTCCATTGCCTTGAGCCCTGTCTCCACGCTTCCGGTCCTCCTTGGTCCCTCAACATCGCAGATGTGCAGCAACCCCTCACGCATCTCAATGATTTGGGGGTGTTGCAGCACCTCCGCGAGGTAGGGGTTGATGACCTTCTCGAAGAACTTGTCCTTGGGGGCACTTGAAGACGCCATGGCGATCTAGATCTGTCAGATAAACAGCTCGAAACAAACATAGGACATATTTGCGTGATACGGTGGTCAAAACCTTTGGGAGATTATATAATGAATTTTTACCGACCAAAAGAAGTATCATGCAAGAAAACGGAGTCCGGAGAGCACACGAGGTGCTCATGAGGCAGGGGGCATGCCCAGGGGGGTAGGGTGCGCCCTCCACCCTCGTGGACGCCTCGTGTCCTTCCCGGTCTACTTCTTATTTTCCTATTTTCTTAAATATTCCAAAATGGAGAAAAGTTGCTATTAGAACTGTTTTGGACTTGGTTTACTTACCGTACCTCATACCTCTTCCTTTTCGGGGTTTGGAACATTCTGGAAAGTGTCCCTTATGTATTCCTCTAGGGTTATGGTTTCAATAACATTAGTTTCAACATGTATGGGATTACCTGAGATATAATGTTCGATTCTTTGATTGTTCACCACCCTCGGATTAGTGCCTTCGAAGTTGTTGATTTTTATGGCACCGGAACGATAGACCTCCTCGATGACGTAAGGACCTTCCCATTTAGAGAGGAGTTTTCCTGCAAAAAATCTTAAACGAGAGTTGTATAATAATACATAATCACCTATAATAAACTCACGTTTTTGTATCCTTTTACCATGCCATCTTTTAACTTTTTGTTTAAACAGTTTGGCATTCTCATAGGCCTGGGTTCTCCATTCATCAAGTGAGCTAATGTCAAAAAGCCTCTTCTCACCGGCAAGTTTGAAATCATAATTAAGCTCTTTAATGGCCCAATATGCCTTATGTTCTAGTTCGAGAGGTAAGTGACATGATTTTCCATAAACCATCTTATACGGAGACATACCCATAGGATTTTTATATGCAGTTCTATAAGCCCATAATGCATCATCAAGTTTCTTGGACCAATTCTTTCTAGATCTATTAACAGTCTTTTGCAAAATTAATTTAAGCTCTCTATTGCTCAGTTCTACTTGATCGCTGGACTGTGGGTGATAAGGAGATGCAATTCTATGATTAACATTGTATTTAGCAAGCATTTTACGAAAAGCACCATGAATAAAATGTGAACCACCATCAGTCATTAAATATCTAGGGACTCCAAACCTCAGAAAAATAACTTCTTTAAGCATCTTAATAGAGTTGTTATGATCAGCACTACTAGTTAGAATAGCTTCTACCCACTTAGTAACATAATCAATAGCAACTAAAATATGTGTATACCCATTAGAGGAAGGAAATGGTCCCATATAATCAAATCCCCAGACATCAAATGGTTCAATAACAAGTGAATAATTCATAGGCATTTCTTGACGTCTACTAATATTACCAATCCTTTGACATTCATCACAAGACAAGACAAACTTACGGACATCTTTGAAGAGAGTAGGCCAATAAAAACCGGATTGCAATACCTTATGTGCATTTCTATCTCCAACATGGTGTCCTTCATAAGCTTCAGAGTGACACTTGCATAGGATCTGTTCATGTTCATGCTCAGGTACACAACGTCTAATAACACCATCTACTCCTTCTTTATAAAGGTGTGGGTCATCCCAAAAGTAATGTCTTAAATCATAGAAGAACTTTTTATTTTGCTGGTATGTGAAACTAGGTGGTATAAATTTAGCAACAATATAATTAGCATAATCAGCAAACCATGGAGTAGTACGAGAAGCATTTATGACAGCTAATTGTTCATCAGGAAATCTATCATCAATAGGTAGTGGGTCATCAAGAACATTTTCTAACCTAGACAAGTTGTCTGCAACGGGGCTCTCGTCTCCCTTTCTATCAATAATATGCAAATCAAATTCTTGTAGCAAGAGAACCCATCTAATAATTCTAGGTTTAGCATCTTTCTTTTCCATAAGATATTTAATAGCAGCATGATCAGTGTGGACAGTTACTTTAGAATCAACTATATAAGGTCTGAACTTATCGCAAGCAAATACAACTGCTAAAAATTCTTTTTCAGTAGTAGCATTATTTCTTTGAGCACTATCGAGAGTCTTACTAGCATATTGGATACCATTTAATTTCTTATCAACTCTTTGTCCTAGAACATCCCCTATAGCATAATCACTAGCATCACACATGATTTCAAATGGTAAATTCCAATCAGGAGGCTGAACAATAGGTGCAGAAATCAAAGCTTTCTTAAGTATTTCAAATGCTTCTACACAATCATCATCAAAAACAAAAGGAACATCTTTTTGTAAGAGATTAGTCAGAGGCCGAGAAATTTTAGAGAAGTCCTTAATGAACCTCCTATAAAAATTGGCATGACCAAGGAAGCTTCTTATACCTTTAATGTCCTTAGGACATGACATCTTTTCAATAGCATAAACTTTAGCTTTATCAACTTCAATACCTCTTTCAGAAATTTTATGCCCCAATACAATACCTTCATTAACCATAAAGTGGCACTTCTCCCAATTCAAGACAAGATTAGTTTCTTCACATCTCTGCAAAACTCGATCAAGGTTGCTTAAGCAATCATCAAAAGAAGTTCCATAAACAGAAAAATCATCCATGAATACCTCAACAATCTTTTCACAAAAGTCAGAGAATATAGCAGTCATACATCTTTGAAAGGTAGCAGGTGCATTGCATAAACCAAAAGGCGTGCATCTATAAGCAAAGGTACTGAAAGGGCAAGTAAAAGTTGTCTTTTCTTTATCCTCTTTGGACACAGGTATTTGAGAGAAACCAGAATAACCATCTAGAAAGCAAAAATGTGTATGTTTGGATAATCTTTCTAGCATTTGATCAATAAAAGGTAAAGGGTAATGATCCTTTTTAGTAGCTTTATTTAATTTGCGGAAATCAATTACCATTCTATAACTTGTAACAATTCTTTGCGAGATCAGTTCATCCTTATCATTAGGAACAACAGTAATACCTCCCTTCTTAGGGACACAGTGGACAGGACTTACCCACTGACTATCAACAACGAGATAAATTATACCTGCCTCTAGAAGCTTTAGTATTTCTTTTCTTACCACTTCTTTCTTCTTAGGATTTAACTGTCGTTGGTGATCAACAACCGGTTTCGCGTCTTTCTCCAATTTTATTTTGTGCTGGCATAAAGTGGGACTAATGCCCTTAAGATCATCAAGAGTATATACAATAGCAGCACGGTGCTTCTTCAGAGTTTTCAATAATTTCTTTTCTTCGTGCTCTGAAAGGTTAGCATAATAATAACAGGATATATCTCTTTCTCATCAAGATAAGCATATTTAAGAGTATCAGGTAAAGGTTTAAGCTCAAACACGGGATCACCCTTGGGTGGAGGAGGATCCCCTAGAATTTCAATAGGCAAGTTGTGTTTCAAAATAGGTCCATGTTTAAAGAATACTTAATCTATTTCCCTTCTTTCATTCATAAACATATCATTTTCATGGTCTAGAAAATATTGTTCTAAAGGATCACTAGGAGGCACGGCAATAGAAGCAAGACCAATAATTTCATCTTTACTAGGAAATTCTTTATCATGGGGTTGTCTACGAAATTTAGCAAAATTAAACTCATGAGACATATCCCCCAAACCAATAGTAACTACATCCTTTTTGCAGTCTATCTTAGCATTGACAGTATTCAAGAAGGGTCTACCAAATATAATGGGACAAAGTCATCTTGTGGGGAACCAAGAACAAGAAAATCAGCAGGATATTTAACTTTCCCACACAAGACTTCAACATCTCTAACAATCCCAACTGGTGAAATAGTGTCTCTATTGGCAAGTTTAATAGTAACATCAATTTCCTCTATCTCAGCAGGTGCAATATCATGCATAATTTCTTTATATAGGGAATGAGGTATTGCACTTGCACTGGCACCCATATCACATAAGCCATGATAGCAATGATCTCCTATTTTAACAGAAATAATAGGCATGCCTACAATAGGTCTATGTTTATTTTTAGTATTGGGTCTAGCAATTCTCGCAGCTTCATCACAGAAGTAAATAACATGCCCATCAATATTATCGGCCAAGAGATCTTTAACCATAGCAACACTAGGTTCAACTTTAATTTGCTCCAAGGGTGAAGGTGTTCTAGTATTACTCTTACGTACCATAGTTGAAGCTTTAGCATGATCCTTTATTCTGAAAGGGAAAGGTGGTTTCTCAATATAAGCAGTAGGAACAACAAGATCATTATAAGTGATAGTATTTTCTTCAACTTTAATAGGTGCAACTACTTTTACTTCAATGGGAGGATTATATTTAAACAACTTCTCCTTAGGGAGAGCAACATGAGTAGCAAAGGATTCACAGAAAGAAACTACTATCTCAGAGTCAAGTCCATATTTAGTGCTAAATTAACGGAAAGCATCAGTATCCATAAAAGATTAACATAATCAAACTTAGGGTTATACCTGACTCCTTACCTTCGTCGAGATCCCAATCTTCAGAGTTGCGTTTAATTCTTTCTAATAAATCCCATTTGAATTCACTAGTCTTCATCATAAAAGAGCCAGTACAAGAAGTATCGAGCATGGAGCGATTATCGAGAGAAAGCCAAGCATAAAAATTTTGAATAATAATTTCTCTTGAGAGCTCATGATTGGGGCATGAATATAACATTGACTTAAGCCTCCCCCAAGCTTGAGCGGTGCTTTCTCCTTCATGAGGCCAAAAATTATATATATAATTACGATCATGATGAACAAGATGCATAGGATAAAACTTCTGATGAAATTCCAATTTCAATCGGTTGTAGTTCCATGATCCCATATCATCACATAGCCTAAACCATGTCAATACATTAACCTTCAAAGATAAAGGGAAGACCTTATTCTTGATAACATCCCCGGGCATACTTGCAAGCTTAAATAATCCACAAACTTCATCCACATAGATTAGGTGCAAATCGGGATGTAATGTTCCATCTCCTGTAAAAGGATTAGTTAGCAGTTTCTCTATCATACCCGAAGGAATTTCAAAGTAAACATTTTCAGTAGGTTCTGTCGTGGGTTTGTCACGGCAGATGTCCTTGTGAAAGGACTTAGTCGTGGAGCCATCGCAACAGGTTAGATTAAAGGGGTTAAACCGGACAAGGGGACACGGAGAGTTTATACTAGTTCGGCCCCTTCGATGAAGGTAAAAGCCTACGTCTAGTTGTGATTGGTATTGCTAGGGTTTCAAAGGCCAGGGAGCGAATCCACTTTGTCTGGCTCTCGAGTTGTTGTCCCTTGTACCAAACCGTGGTCGGGTCATCCCTTTATATACATAGGTTGACGCCCGCCGGTTTACAGTGTCCCGAGGCCGGATCATAGATGTGTCCGGCTCGGTCTCTATTCCTCTATCTTACAACACAAGTTACATGACAGGGTCGGTTTACATCTACAGGCTTTAACCCACCTTGGGCCTTGGGCCTTCGTAAAGCGCCACCATCTTCACGTCTTCATGGGCTTCTATCTTCAAGGAGCTAACCCGGCTACTCCTGGCCGGTTTACGTCCAGTAGTAATATCCCCAACATTAGGCCCCAGATTGGTTTGAACTTGTTCATGTCAATCTTCAATACTTAGAAAAATTCCTCCCTTGCATCTTCACCTTGATATTGTAAACCGCCGTTACGTCATACTCTAGGATCATGATAAACCGCCCTGACGTCATCTATTCATTAGACCTGTAGATTACCTTCATTAATGTGTATTCAGTCATCGAGGCGACACCATTATTAATTATCCATTTTTGAGCTCCTCGATTCCCGCACTTGTCACCTTATCGCTTCACCTTATAAATAGGGCCGCGGGTCCTTATCATTTTTTCCCTCGTCTCATTCGCTTCTTCTTCCTCCTCGCGACACCTCCGCACCTGAGCGTTGCCGCCATCGTCAAGACTCGCCTCTACCTCACCGTTGGCCGCTGCATCAACCTGTTCGTACCAGAGTTCTGCAGCACACCTCCGCTGCTTCCGCGGCTGCAGTAAGTCATTTCCTCCTTCCTTTCTAGATCCATTAGGGTTTCCTTGTTCTTCGTAGTTCTTTGAAGTTCATCGGGGCTTCAGTGCTGCTCTTCCTTGTTCCTCCTTAGTCTATAGATGGACATTTCACATTTAACGTATCCCATGCCATGGCTAATCTTCTTTTACCACCACAAAACCCTTATGCGCAAAAGACTGATCTAGTCCTTTATGAACTATTTCGGGGCCAACCTTTTTTTCTTTTAGGTATAAATCTTTTTCTTTTCCTGACTTGTGGTAGATCCAGAATGCCCCTGTGATCCTGTGAAATCTGTTTTTACCTTACTTAACCATCTTCGCTTTAGATCTGTATCCTCTTTAACATCTAGGCGGTTTACCTTTGTAAAAATAATCTATCTCATACCATTAGTCCCCTAGTAAACCGGCAACCCTTCTGCACGCTGATGGTAATATTCCGGTTTAACAACACATGTATGCCCTTCATATGACCTTGTCATTCACTATTATATTAGTCTGCGGTTTACACAATTTCACATACTGGTATATGTTTATTCCATTGCATCTTGCGCTCCTCCATGAATGACTCGTAAACCGGCATTTCCTTTTCAGTTTTTAATTTCACAATGGCCAAACAGTTTGCCGCTTGCAACTGGGTCCCCTCCCGGATCACCGAAGATAAATTGAACGAAATGGTTAGTATCGACACCTTGCCAAAGAAGACGGAGATCTGGTGGCGAGTTCCAGGAACAGAGAATCCTCCTACCCCGAGGCAGGGCGAGGTAGTGATCTTTGTCGACCACATAGGCTGTGGCTTCAAACCGCCAGGGTCAAAAAAATTCCGGGATGTTCTTGCCAGTTTCCAACTTCATCCTCAAGATATTGGACCCAACTCGGTGTCCAATATATGCAATTTCCAAGTTTTCTGTGAAGCGTACTTGCAAGAAGAGCCCACTGCTGAGCTGTTCCGGGACTTTTTTCATCTGAACCGGCGTACAGAGTTTGTAAATGGCCCCAATACTGAAATTGGTGGTGTCTCAATTCAAAAACGGAAGGAAGTTGAATTCCCTCATGCCAAACTGCACAGCCACCCTAAGGAATGGAACCAGAATTGGTTTTACTGCAGAGATACTTCTCCTGAAGATGAGAATCCCCTTCCGGGCTATCGTGATCACCGGCTTTCCAACACCCATCTAATGCCGCAACGCTTAAGTTCTACAGAACGGGCCAAATATGCCCCTTAACTCGCCAAGCTTCGGGCCTTTATGGCCAATGGTTTAACAGGCGTTGATTTCATGCGCTGTTGGATATCTTGGAGCGTGTTGCCGCTAAGCCTCCGCACCGGTTTAATGTGTGAGTACACCGGTGATGTTGAAGACCCTCAACGCCATATCAACATTCAGGTGACCAATGAAGAGGTCACTGAAAGCGTAAAGAAAATTTTGAATGAATCGGAATCAGTCTGTAGTCAAACCGGCTTGAACCCCTTCTATACTAAGAACAAACTGCCTGCTGTAAGCACTATACTTCCTTTTCATCTTTGATATCTTTAACTTGTTCAATTTGTAATCCTTCTTCTGTTTATGTACTAATAGGGTGATGATCCCTTCTGGAAACGGAAATCCGTAGATAAAGCGGTAAAGCCCACCGGGGATAAAGTGGTCAAACCATCTCGTCCCAAAACCAAAGCCGTCAAGCGGACCTCAAAGCGGAAAACGGCTGATCGGATCAACATGGAACTTGATGAAGATGCTGATGATCCGGAAGTTGAGGTAGAACTTGACTTACTTGGCTCCCTTTTCATGCACCTCATTAACAATGATCTTTATTAGGAGGACGTAGAAGGAAGCCAAGCCGATGATGTAGAGGTAATTACCATTTTCTCCGGTTCAGACTCTATGCCAACACAAAAAACCCGTCAAGCAGTCCGGAAAGTAAGCTTTTCTCATCCTCTTGCTTACTTGGACCCAACATTTATTTTGAAGACACACAGCATGAAGCTCGCCGGACAACCCGGCACAGTGGCCAACATGTCACTTCGGCCAGTTTACCTGATACCCCGGCTCGGAAGCGCCGGTCTGAGGTCTCTTCCACTTTTGACCATTCTTATCCCAAGGCAAGTTATTTCAGACAACCTCTTAATCCGTCTGATTCAAATTATAAGGTGACACCTCCTTCATCCTCTAGCGAGTCGACAGCAACTCAACTCCCTCCTCTAAAAACTGTGGCTGGGTAAGTTTTCAAACTCTTTCTTCCAATGCCTCTTTTAATTTATTTGCAGAGCCAAAGCCAGACCCAGCAAGAAAGCTCGGGTCAACAATCCGTCAGAAGACCAAGTAGTTTTTGAAGAAGAGCAGAGAGGTGAACCGGACCAAACTCGTGAACCGGAGGGTCCTCATCCTGAAGCCGCCTGATGAACCGCCCCTTCAAGATCGGAATACCGATGAACCACCAGAAGCTGACCCTGTCGTGCCTGACACTGAACCGGCAGCTCCAAACCGGGCTAGTCCGATGAAAGATACTGAAACTCCATCATCACCCATAAAAACCAATAAAGGCCAAGGAGATGATGTTATCGTTACTGGCATAGGCCACAGCTCTCCTGGCCATCCCATAATCTTGGCCCAACAAAGTGCCAAAGAAGAGTGTACTGCTAGGGAAAAGGGCAAATGGAGTACTGACTTATCAAGTTATGCCCATCTCAACGCTGAAGAGCTTCACTCCGGTTTCTTAAACCGTTTGCACTCAAACCGTGACTATGAAGCCGGTTTGGTTAACTTGATGAAAGAACACTATGAGGTATTTTTATCTCCTTTTACTTCTTGATTCCAAAGTTGAAATGCTAGCCCAAGTAACCCCCAAGGGCCGTTTTAGGATGTTAATCATAAACCGGGTCTTTGTAATACTTTAAGTCTCTTCCACTGACCCTCAAAATGTTAGATCCTTAGCGAAACCCAAGGCCGATACTTTACCAATGTATAGCTTTCCTCAGTGTAGCCCCCAAAGATCGGTTTAGCTTTGCAAGGTAATCCGGATTTTAATCCATGCGGCCATTTTGAACAGATGTACATTAGCCCCCAAGTGTCAAGGATAATGCTTGCATTGTTCTAGAGACTTTATAAAAGATGTAGTGAATCAGAGCAAATAGGCATTAGCCCCCAAGTACGAAGTGGATGTTGGAAATATGCCCTAGAGGCAATAATAAAAGCATTATTATTATATTTCCTTGTTCATGATAATTGTCTTTATTCATGCTATAATTGTGTTATCCGGAAATCGTAATACATGTGTGAATAACAGACACCAACATGTCCCTAGTGAGCCTCTAGTTGACTAGCTCGTTGATCAACAGATAGTCATGGTTTCCTGACTATGGACACTGGATGTCATTGATAACGAGATCACATCATTAGGAGAATGATGTGATGGACAAGACCCAATCCTAAACATAGCACAAGATCGTATAGTTCGTTTGCTAGAGTTTTCCAATGTCAAGTATCTTTTCCTTAGACCATGAGATCGTGTAACTCCCGGATACCGTAGGAGTGCTTTGGGTATGCCAAACGTCACCACATAACTGGGTGACTATAAAGGTGGACTACGAGTATCTCCGAAAGTGTCTGTTGGGTGACATGGATCAAGACTGGGATTTGTCACTCCGTATGACGGAGAGGTATCACTGGGCCCACTCGGTAATGCATCATCATAATGAGCTCAGAGTGACCAAGTGTCTGGTCACGGGATCATGCATTGCGGTACGAGTAAAGTGACTTGCCAGTAACGAGATTGAACGAGGTATTGGGATACCGACGATCGAATCTCGGGCAAGTAACATATCGATAGACAAAGGGAATAGCGTACGGGGTTGATAGAATCCTCGACATCGTGGTTCATCCGATGAGATCATCGTGGAGCATGTGGGAGCCAACATGGGTATCCAGATCCCGCTGTTGGTTATTGACCGGAGAGTCGTCTCGGTCATGTCTGCTTGTCTCCCGAACCCGTAGGGTCTACACACTTAAGGTTCAGTTACGCTAGGGTTGTAGGGATATGTATATGCAGTAACCCGAATGTTGTTCGGAGTCCCGGATGAGATCCCGGACGTCACGAGGAGTTCCGGAATGGTCCGGAGGTAAAGATTTATATATGGGAAGTCCTGTTTCGGGCATCGGGACAAGTTTCGGGGTTATCGGTATTGTACCGGGACCACCGGAAGGGTCCCGGGGGTCCACCGGGTGGGTCCACCTGTCCCGGGGAGCCACATGGGCTGTAGGGGGTGCGCCTTGGCTTAATGGGCCAAGGGCACCAGCCCCACATAGGCCCATGCGCCTAGGGTTTGAAAGGGGAAGAGTCCTAGGAGGGGAAGGCACCTCCTAGGTGCCTTGGGGGGGAGGGAAACCCCCCTTGGCCGCCGCACCCCCTAGGAGATTGGATCTCCTAGGGCCGGCCACCCCCCCTTGGCCCTCCTATATATAGTGGGGGAGAGGAGGGACTTCATACCTGAACGCCTTGGCCTTTGGTTGCCTCCTTCTCCCTCCCCAACACCTCCTCCACCTCCATAGTGCTTAGCGAAGCTCTGCCGGAGTACTGCAGCTCCATCAACACCACGCCGTCGTGCTGCTGCTGGTGCCATCTCCCTCAACCTCTCCTCCCTCCCTTGCTGGATCAAGAAGGAGGAGACGTGGCTGTTCCGTACGTGTGTTGAACGCGGAGGTGCCGTCCGTTCGGCGCTGGTCATCGGTGATTTGGATCACGTCGAGTACGACTACATCATCACCGTTCTTTTGAACGCTTCCGCTCGCGATCTACAAAGGTATGTAGATGCATCTAATCACTCGTTGCTAGATGAACTCCTAGATGATCTTGGTGAAACGAGTAGGAAAATTTTTGTTTTCTGCAACGTTCCCCAACAGTGGCATCATGAGCTAGGTCTATGCGTAGTTCTTCTTGCGCGAGTAGAACACAATTTGTTGTGGGCGTAGATTTGTCAACTTTCTTGCCATTACTAGTCCTTTCTTGCTTCAGCGGTGTTGTGGGATGAAGCGGCCCGGACCAACCTTACACGTACGCTTACGTGAGACCGGTTCCACCGACTAACATGCACTAGTTGCATAAGGTGGCTGGCGGGTGTCTGTCTCTCCTACTTTAGTTGGAGCGGAATCGATGAACAGGGTCCTTATGAAGGGTAAATAGAAGTTGACAAATCACGTTGTGGCTTTAACGTAGGTAAGAAAACGTTCTTGCTAGAACCCTAATTCAGTCACGTAAAACTTGCAACAACAATTAGAGGACGTCTAACTTGTTTTTGCAGCAAGTGGTTTGTGATATGATATGGCCAAAGTTGTGATGAATGATGAATGATCTATATGTGATGTATGAGATGTTCATGCTATTGTAATAGGAATCACGACTTGCATGTCGATGAGTATGACAACCGGCAGGAGCCATAGGAGTTGTCTTTATTCTTTTATATGACCTGCGTGTCATCAAGAAACGCCATGTAAATTACTTTACTTTATTGCTAAACGCGTTAGCCATAGTAGTAGAAGTAATAGTTGGCGAGCAACTTCAAGGAGACACGATGATGGAGATCATGATGATGGAGATCATGGTGTCAAGCCGGTGACAAGATGATCATGGAGCCCCAAGATGGAGATCAAAGGAGCTATGTGATATTGGCCATATCATGTCACGTTTATTATTTGATTGCATGTGATGTTTATCATGTTTTGCATCTTGTTTACTTAGAACGACGGTAGTAAATAAGATGATCCCTCACAATAAATTCAAGAAGTGTTCCCCCTAACTGTGCACCATTGCGACAGTTCGCTGTTTCAAAACACCACGTGATGATCGGGTGTTTTATTCAGACGTTCACATACAACGGGTGTAAGACAGATTTACACATGCAAACACTTAGGTTGACTTGACGAGCCTAGCATGTACAGACATGGCCTCGGAACACAGAAGACCGAAAGGTCGAGCATGAGTCGTATAGAAGATACGATCAACATGAAGATGTTCACTGATGTTGACTAGTCCGTCTCACGTGATGATCGGACACGGTCTAGTTTAACTCGGATCATGTAATACTTAGATGGATAGAGGGATGTCTAATCTAAGTGGGAGTTCACTAATAATTTGATTAGTTGAACTTAATTATCATGAACTTAGTCTAAAATCTTTGCAATATGTCTTGTAGATCAAATGGCCAACGTAGTCCTCAACTTCAACGCGTTCCTAGAGAAAACTAAGCTGAAAGACGATGGCAGCAACTATACGGACTGGGTCCGGAACCTGAGGATCATCCTCATAGCTGCCAAGAAAGATTATGTCCTACAAGCACCACTTGGTGACGCACCCGTTCTCCCTGCGGAACAAGACGTTATGAACGCTTGGCAGGCACGTTCCGATGACTACTCCCTCGTTCAGTGCGGCATGCTTTACAGCCTAGAGCCGGGGCTCCAAAAGCGTTTTGAGAGACATGGAGCATATGAGATGTTCGAAGAGCTAAAAATGGTTTTCCAAGCTCATGCCCGGGTCGAGAGATATGAAGTCTCCGACAAATTCTTCAGCTGTAAGATGGAGGAAAACAGTTCTGTCAGTGAGCACATACTCACTATGTCTGGGTTGCATAACCGCTTGACTCAGCTGGGAGTTAATCTCCCGGATGATGCGGTCATTGACAGAATCCTCCAGTCGCTTCCACCAAGCTACAAGAGCTTTGTGATGAACTTCAATATGCAGGGGATGGAAAAGACCATTCCTGAAGTATTTGCTATGCTGAAATCAGCAGAGGTAGAAGTCAGGAAGGAACATCAAGTGTTGATGGTCAATAAAACCACTAAGTTCAAGAAAGGCAAGGGTAAAAAGAACTTCAAGAAGGACGGCAAGGAGGTTGCCGCGCCCGGCAAGCAAGCTGCCGGGAAGAAGCCAAAGAATGGACCCAAGCCCGAGACTGAGTGCTTTTATTGCAAGGGTAGCGGTCACTGGAAGCGGAACTGCCCTAAGTACTTAGCGGATAAGAAGGCCGGCAAAACAAAAGGTATATGTGATATACATGTAATTGATGTGTACCTTACTAGTGCCCGTAGTGGCTCCTGGGTATTTGATACCGGTGCAGTTGCTCACATTTGTAACTCAAAGCAGGGGCTGCGGAATAAGCGGAAACTGGCAAAGGACGAGGTGACGATGCGCGTCGGGAATGGTTCCAAGGTCAATGTGATCGCCGTCGGCACGCTGCCTCTGCATCTCCCTTCGGGATTAGTTTTAAACCTTAATAAATGTTATTTAGTGCCAGCTTTGAGCATGAACATTGTATCGGGATCTTGTTTAATTCGAGATGGCTACTCTTTTAAATCTGAGAATAATGGTTGTTCCATTTTTATGAGAGATATGTTTTATGGTCATGCTCCTATGGTGAATGGTTTATTCTTTATGAATCTCGAACGTGATGCTACACATGTTCATAATGTGAGTACCAAAAGAAGTAAGGTTGATAATGATAGTCCCACATACTTGTGGCACTGCCGCCTTGGTCACATAGGTGTCAAACGCATGAAGAAGCTCCATGCTGATGGACTTTTAGAGTCACTTGATTATGAATCATTTGACACGTGCGAACCATGCCTTATGGGTAAAATGACCAAGACTCCGTTCTCAGGAACAATGGAGCGAGCAACCGACTTATTGGAAATCATACATACTGATGTGTGCGGTCCAATGAGTGTTGAGGCTCGCGGTGGCTATCGTTATGTTCTCACCCTCACTGATGATTTAAGTAGGTATGGGTATATCTACTTAATGAAACACAAGTCTGAAACCTTTGAAAAGTTCAAGGAATTTCAGAGTGAGGTTGAAAATCAACGTGACAGGAAAATCAAGTTTCTACGATCAGATCGAGGAGGAGAATACTTGAGTCACGAGTTTGGGGCACACTTAAGAAAATGTGGAATAGTTTCACAACTCACGCCGCCTGGAACACCTCATCGTAATGGTGTGTCCGAACGTCGTAATCACACTCTGTTAGATATGGTGCGATCTATGATGTCTCTTACCAATTTACCGCTTTCTTTTTGGGGCTATGCTTTAGAGACTGCCGCATTCACTTTAAATAGGGCTCCGTCGAAATCCGTTGAGACGACACCGTATGAATTATGGTTTGGGAAGAAACCTAAGCTGTCGTTTCTAAAAGTTTGGGGATGCGATGCTTATGTCAAGAAACTTCAACCTGAAAAGCTCGAACCCAAGTCGGAAAAATGCGTCTTCATAGGATACCCAAAAGAAACTATTGGGTACACCTTCTACCTCAGATCCGAAGGCAAGATCTTTGTTGCCAAGAATGGGTCCTTTCTGGAGAAAGAGTTTCTCTCGAAAGAAGTAAGTGGGAGGAAAGTAGAGCTTGATGAAGTATTACCTCTTGAACCGGAAAATGGCGCAACTCAAGAAAATGTTCCTGAGGTGCCTGCACCGACTAGAGAGGAAGTTAATGATCAAGATACTTTTGATCAAGCCCCTACTGAAATTCGAAGGTCCACAAGGACACGTTCCGCACCAGAGTGGTACGGCAACCCTGTCTTGGAAATCATGCTGTTAGATAACGGTGAACCTTCGAACTATGAAGAAGCGATGGCGGGCCCGGATTCCGACAAATGGCTGGAAGCCATGAAATCCGAGATAGGATCCATGTATGAAAACAAAGTATGGACTTTGACTGACTTGCCCGTTGAGCGGCGAGCCATAGAAAATAAATGGATCTTTAAGAAGAAGACAGACGCGGATGGTAATGTGACCATCTATAAAGCTCGGCTTGTCGCTAAGGGTTATCGACAAGTTCAAGGGGTTGACTACGATGAGACTTTCTCGCCGGTAGCGAAGCTGAAGTCCGTCCGAATCATGTTAGCAATTGCCGCATTCTATGATTACGAAATATGGCAAATGGACGTCAAAACGGCATTCCTTAATGGTTTCCTTAAGGAAGAATTGTATATGATACAGCCGGAAGGTTTTGTCGATCCTAAGAATGCTGACAAAGTGTGCAAGCTCCAACACTCGATTTATGGGCTGGTGCAAGCATCTCGGAGTTGGAACATTCGCTTTGATGAGATGATCAAAGCGTTTGGGTTTACACAGACTTATGGAGAAGCCTGCGTTTACAAGAAAGTGAGTGGGAGCTCTGTAGCATTTCTCATATTATATGTAGATGACATACTTTTGATGGGAAATGATATAGAACTCTTGGACAGCATCAAGGCCTACTTGAATAAAAGTTTTTCAATGAAGGACCTTGGAGAAGCTACTTATATATTAGGCATCAAAATCTATAGAGATAGATCGAGACGCCTCATAGGTCTTTCACAAAGCACATACCTTGATAAGATATTGAAGAAGTTCAATATGGATCAATCCAAGAAGGGGTTCTTGCCTGTGTTACAAGGTGTGAAATTGAGCTCAGCTCAATGTCCGACCACGGCAGAAGATATAGAAGAGATGAGCGTCATCCCCTATGCCTCAGCCATAGGTTCTATTATGTATGCCATGCTGTGTACCAGACCTGATGTTAACCTTGCCGTCAGTTTGGTAGGAAGGTACCAAAGTAATCCCGGCAAGGAACACTGGACAGCGGTCAAGAATATCCTGAAGTACCTGAAAAGGACTAAGGAAATGTTTCTCGTTTATGGAGGTGACGAAGGGCTCGTCGTAAAGGGTTACGTCGATGCTAGCTTCGACACAGATCTGGATGACTCTAAGTCACAAACCGGATACGTGTATATTTTGAATGGTGGGGCAGTAAGCTGGTGCAGTTGCAAGCAAAGCGTCATGGCGGGATCTACATGTGAAGCGGAGTACATGGCAGCCTCGGAGGCAGCACATGAAGCAATATGGGTGAAGGAGTTCATCACCGACCTAGGAGTCATACCCAATGTGTCGGGGCCGATCAAGCTCTTCTGTGACAACACTGGAGCTATTGCACTTGCCAAGGAGCCCAGGTTTCACAAGAAGACAAGGCACATCAAGCGTCGCTTCAACTCCATTCGTGAAAATGTTCAAGATGGAGACATAGAGATTTGTAAAGTACATACGGACCTGAATGTAGCAGATCCGTTGACTAAACCTCTCCCTAGAGCAAAACATGATCAACACCACAATTCCATGGGTGTTCGATTCATCACAATGTAACTAGATTATTGACTCTAGTGCAAGTGGGAGACTGTTGGAAATATGCCCTAGAGGCAATAATAAAAGCATTATTATTATATTTCCTTGTTCATGATAATTGTCTTTATTCATGCTATAATTGTGTTATCCGGAAATCGTAATACATGTGTGAATAACAGACACCAACATGTCCCTAGTGAGCCTCTAGTTGACTAGCTCGTTGATCAACAGATAGTCATGGTTTCCTGACTATGGACACTGGATGTCATTGATAACGAGATCACATCATTAGGAGAATGATGTGATGGACAAGACCCAATCCTAAACATAGCACAAGATCGTATAGTTCGTTTGCTAGAGTTTTCCAATGTCAAGTATCTTTTCCTTAGACCATGAGATCGTGTAACTCCCGGATACCGTAGGAGTGCTTTGGGTATGCCAAACGTCACAACGTAACTGGGTGACTATAAAGGTGGACTACGGGTATCTCCGAAAGTGTCTATTGGGTGACATGGATCAAGACTGGGATTTGTCACTCCGTATGACGGAGAGGTATCACTGGGCCCACTCGGTAATGCATCATCATAATGAGCTCAGAGTGACCAAGTGTCTGGTCACGGGATCATGCATTGCGGTACGAGTAAAGTGACTTGCCGGTAACGAGATTGAACGAGGTATTGGGATACCGACGATCGAATCTCGGGCAAGTAACATATCGATAGACAAAGGGAATAGCGTACGGGGTTGATAGAATCCTCGACATCGTGGTTCATCCGATGAGATCATCGTGGAGCATGTGGGAGCCAACATGGGTATCCAGATCCCGCTGTTGGTTATTGACCGGAGAGTCGTCTCGGTCATGTCTGCTTGTCTCCCGAACCCGTAGGGTCTACACACTTAAGGTTCAGTTACGCTAGGGTTGTAGGGATATGTATATGCAGTAACCCGAATGTTGTTCGGAGTCCCGGATGAGATCCCGGACGTCACGAGGAGTTCCGGAATGGTCCGGAGGTAAAGATTTATATATGGGAAGTCCTGTTTCGGGCATCGGGACAAGTTTCGGGGTTATCGGTATTGTACCGGGACCACCGGAAGGGTCCCGGGGGTCCACCGGGTGGGTCCACCTGTCCCGGGGGGCCACATGGGCTGTAGGGGGGTGCGCCTTGGCTTAATGGGCCAAGGGCACCAGCCCCACATAGGCCCATGCGCCTAGGGTTTGAAAGGGGAAGAGTCCTAGGAGGGGAAGGCACCTCCTAGGTGCCTTGGGGGGGAGGGAAACCCCCCTTGGCCGCCGCACCCCCTAGGAGATTGGATCTCCTAGGGCCGGCCACCCCCCCTTGGCCCTCCTATATATAGTGGGGGAGAGGAGGGACTTCATACCTGAACGCCTTGGCCTTTGGTTGCCTCCTTCTCCCTCCCCAACACCTCCTCCACCTCCATAGTGCTTAGCGAAGCTCTGCCGGAGTACTGCAGCTCCATCAACACCACGTCGTCGTGCTGCTGCTGGTGCCATCTCCCTCAACCTCTCCTCCCTCCCTTGCTGGATCAAGAAGGAGGAGACGTGGCTGTTCCGTACGTGTGTTGAACGCGGAGGTGCCGTCCGTTCGGCGCTGGTCATCGGTGATTTGGATCACGTCGAGTACGACTACATCATCACCGTTCTTTTGAACGCTTCCGCTCGCGATCTACAAAGGTATGTAGATGCATCTAATCACTCGTTGCTAGATGAACTCCTAGATAATCTTGGTGAAACGAGTAGGAAAATTTTTGTTTTCTGCAACGTTCCCCAACAGTGGATAACTTGTTATACGCTTTGTACTTCAGAAAATATATATCTTGTTGTTTGACATTTCTTCATTGTTGTAGGCAGAACTAAGCAATAGAGATGCCCGGACCGCTGATTTGCAAGAGAATGTGAAATCCCAACAAGCAGAAGCTGTGAAAGCTAAAGAGGAGCTGACCAAAGCCCTAGCAGCGATGGAAAAGCTGAAAGAGTCTTTTAACAAAGATCGTGCTGACTGGGAAACCGAGAAAGCCGGTTTAACTAAAAAAGCTGAAGATGCCGAAGCAGCCCTAAAACCAGTTGTAGATGAACTAGCTTGTTTGAAACGGAAAATCAACACCATGACTTTCGCTGTCTTTGGTAAGTATCTCCTTGTGCAGTTTGTCCAATTTATGGAACCTCATCATTGACCTGAATGTTGATTTTAAACCGTAACAGGCACTCGTATTGCTCATCTGGGCATAGATATGTGGATGAAGCTAAAAGCGGCGTATACCTTGATTGAACAGTTGTACTCTGGGTCCCAGTGGGCTATTTGCACTGCGACTTACAATAAACCGGCACCATCACTGATAAAGGAAACTCTTGAGAAGTTGGCCATGTTACCAGCCCGGATTACCGAACTGAAGAAGGCAACTGCAAGAGCAGGCACATTAACCGCACTAATCCGAGCCAAGGCATGGATCCCAGATCTTGAAGCGGAGGACATTATTAAAGGATATCCAGGTGTAAAGGAGGACGGTTCAAACTTCGACAATGATGACCTCCGAAGGCTAACCAAAGAAATGCGGCCAATAGCCAGCAAACTGGCAGAGGACACAGACTTGTCTCATTTCCAACCGGCTTATGACGCTGAAGGGAAGAGACAGCCTGCCGAAATCCATGAAGTCGAAGAACTTGTGCCTCCAATCCGTAAGCATACCTTTGCTCCTGACATTAACCCCTCCAGCCTTATCCATGAAGAGGCCGTGTTTCAAGCTTTAACTGGAATCGATTGGTCGACGGTCGATTTCCAGCGTCTGGGAAGGGATGAAGAAGAAGTGATCGCACCAACTGACCCTCAACCATCAAACCGTCCAGACGAAGCGTCTTGAACCGGCAGACGGTTTACCAGATATTTGTATGCCAATGCCAAAAAACAATTATGCACTTGTGGCCGCTTTGAAGCTTCTTATAATAGGATAGCAAAAACTCCTTTATCTGTCATGCCATCGAGCATGTTTTATGACACTTCATGAAAATTTGTTCCACCATTTGGGATCTATTAATGCATAGCCCATGATGATTGTGTTCCTAAATACAAGAAGTTGAAAGTATCCTAGTGGTTTACCATTGGACGGGTTATGATGCTCAACAAATATACAATACTTAGATGAATGATCAAAGTTTTTGTATAAAAAGTAATATGTGCAACATACCTCGTTGGTTGACCAACTGCTTGTATGGTCAAGGTGTCAACACCAATCCGGAGTGTTGATAACTTCGTCCTTATTTTGCCGGATTATGATAATAAACCGTACCGGGATATAATAATCACCGGGTTTTCTTTATAGCACTGCGATTTAGTCAAACCAGATCGGGGTAAGGAACGCCGGGTTGTAACTGATCATGTACTGACAATGTGTAGTTGAAAGTCAAGCCGGGCTAGAGACACCGGTTTATCAGAACATACTATGAACCTCAATAAAGGCAGAAAACTTAGCAAAAAGGATTCCAAAAAAGAAATATGCAAGGCTTTTTACGAGCTGCCAGGCTCAAAATCGAGGCTTTTCATGGGCTGCCAGGCCTCTGAGTTAAACCGTTTGACAAAGCCTTTTAAGATGGGCCTCCAATTAACCAATCGTCGTTTTAACTTTGACAAGTTCAGGGTCTGTAGAAGATTGACTTGTCAAATGTTCGACGGGTCATACCAGGATTACCTGGACATGAGTGGCTTGCTTGATGAAGGCAGGTTAACCTGGGGTTTTAGGTGAATACACCATGCTTCCAAGTCGTGGCTTGATAGCCAATTACAAGGGTCCTTTCAAACTCTTTGTTGCTTTGCACAAAGAGCCCCCAAGTAACTTTGTGAGCTGTGCTCAGTGGATGCCCATGTTTGAGTTTGTGCTTTGTGCAATACTCTCTTTGGCCCCACATAATTTCCTTTGCGGCTTAACGCCTATCAAGAGGTGTAGCGATGGTGTGATAACAACTAAGCCCCCTAGTGAAATCTCTTTGTATCTGTGCAGCTGCAGAGACCGGTTTAACAAAATTTTGCTTTGTTAGCAGAAACCTTTATAGGCACATACAGGATGTAAGAAGAACAGAGACCCCGCTTTATTCGAGGCTCCGGTTTATTATATAATATATACATTGTCATAAATATGTACATATGAAGAGCCTATGGCTCAAGTATAGTAAGGCCGATGAAGAGCTATATTCCACGGCCGCTTGGTCTCTTCCTCCGATTTATGTGAGTCTTTGTGCTCTCGAACATCAATGAGGTAGTATGAACCGTTGTGTAGATTCTTGCTGACCACAAATGGTCCTTCCCAAGTTGGGGATAACTTGTGCATATCAGTCTGATCCTGGATGAGCCAGAGCACCAAATCACCCACTTGAAAGGTTCTGGTCTTAACCCAGCGGCTGTGATAACGTCGGAGATCTTGCTGATAAATCGCCGAACGAGCTGCTGCAAGATCACGCTCTTCATCTAACAGGTCCAGGGAATCCTGACGTGCCTTCTCATTGTTAGCTTCAACGTAAGTTGTCACACGAGGCGAGTCATGACGGATGTCACTAGGAAGAACTGCCTCTGCTCCATAAACCATGAAAAAAAGGTGTGTAACCTATAGACCTGTTGGGTATGGTATTGATGCTCCATAACACAGAGGGTAACTCCTCAACCCAACAACCCGGTGTCCGTTTCAAAGGAACCATAAGTCGGGGTTTGATACCTCGTAAAGTTTCTTGATTTGCCCTCTCCGCTTGACCATTAGACTGGGGGTGAGCCACCGATGCTATATCAAGCCGGATGTGCTCACGTTGGCAAAATTCCTCCATCTCTCCTTTTCACAGATTAGTATCATTATCAGTTATAATGTTGTGTGGAAAACCAAACCGGAATATCACCTTTTTGATGAATGGAACCGCCGTGGCCGCATCGCACTTACTGACTGGCTCTGCTTCCACCCATTTGGTGAATTTATCAACTGCCACTAACAAGTGGGTCCTTTTGTCCTTGGATCGCTTGAAGGGTCCAACCATATCAAGCCCCCAAGTCGCAAATGGCCAAGTTATTGGAATCATCCTCAACTCCTGAGCCTGAATGTGAGCACGGCGTGCGAATTTTTGACAACCGTCACATCTCTTGACTAAATCCTCCGCATCAGCATGAGCTGTTAACCAGTAAAAACCGTGGCGAAAATATTTAGCCACCAAGGACTTTGAACCGGCATGGTGACCATAATCCCCTTCATGGATTTCTCGCAAAATCTCACAACCCTCCTGAGGAGAAACACGACGCTGAATTGCCCCTGAAACGTTGTAACGATGCAATTCTCTGTTGAGTATAGTCATCGATTTGGAATGCTGAATTATCTGCCGGGCCGAAGTTTCATCCTCTGGTAACTCGCCCCGGTTCATGTAAGCCAGATATGGGATTGTCCAATCCGGTATGACATGCAAAGCCACCATCAATTGAGCCTCCGGATCAGGAATAGCCAACTCTTCCTCTATTGGTACTTTGACTGACGGATTATGCAACACGTCAGGAAAGACATTTGGTGGAAACGGTTTCCGCTGAGAACCAAGGTGACTTAAAGTGTCCGCCGCTTCGTTCTTTTGCCGGTCTATATGGTCCACCTGATAACCCTTGAAGTGTCCAGCCACTGTGTCCACCTCTCGCCGATATGCAGCCATGAGTGGGTCTTTATAATCCCAAGTGCCAGACACCTGTTGAGCCACCAGATCTGAATCCCCAAAGCACTTGACCCGGCTTAAGTTCATTTCCTTAGTCATCCGCAGACCGTGGAGCAAAGCCTCATACTCAGCTGCATTGTTAGTACAAGGGAACATTAAACGGAGGACATAACAAAACTTGTCACCTCTTGGGGAAGTTAGTATGACTCCGGCCCCCGAGCCCTCCAACTGTCTGGATCCATCAAAGTGAATAGTCCAGTACGTATTATCTGGCTTCTCATCTGGTGCCTGCAACTCTGTCCAATCATTGATGAAGTCCACGAGTGCTTGGGATTTGATCGTTGTGTGAGGTATGTATTTGAGCCCGTGAGGTCCAAGCTCAATAGCCCATTTGGCAATCTGGCCCGTTGCTTCTCTGTTTTGAATGATATCTCCTAGAGGGGATGAACTGACCACTATTATAGGATGACCCTGAAAATAGTGTTTAAGCTTCCGGCTTGCCATAAACACCCCATACACCAGCTTCTGCCAATGTGGATACCTCTGCTTTGACTCAATGAGCACCTCACTGATATAATAAACCAGCCTTTGAACCGGATATTCCTTGCCAGCTTCCTTGCGCTCTACCACGATAGCCACGCTAACAGCTCGGGCATTAGCAGCCACATATAGCAATAACGGCTCCTTATCGATTGGTGCTGCAAGCACAGGCGGTTCAGCTAACTGCCTCTTCAGATCCTCAAATGCTTTATCAGCCGCCTCGGTCCAGACAAAATCATCTGTTTTCTTCAGCATCTGATATAAAGGAATAGCCTTCTCCCCAAGACGACTGATAAACCGGCTCAAAGCCGCAATCCGACCGGCCAAACGTTGAACGTCATTGATACACGTCGGTTTAGCCAAAGATGTAATTGC
Organism: Triticum dicoccoides; assembly: GCF_002162155.2. Taxonomy (NCBI): domain Eukaryota; kingdom Viridiplantae; phylum Streptophyta; class Magnoliopsida; order Poales; family Poaceae; genus Triticum; species Triticum dicoccoides. The sequence goes on along the minus strand of NC_041384.1, from coordinate 73,160,304 downwards.
TGAGATCTTTTCCGGATTAGCCTCAATGCCTCTATTTGACACCAGAAAACCCAAGAGTTTGCCCACCGGTACACCAAAGACACACTTTTCCGGATTGAGCATCATCTTGTAAACCCGGAGGTTGTCAAAGGTTTCTCTCAAATCGTCTATTAATGTGTCCTCCTTCCTGGACTTTATCACAATATCATCCACATATGCATGAACATTGCGCTCAATCTGCTTATGAAGACAATTCTGAACACATCGTTGATAAGTCGCCTAGGCACTCTTGAGCCCAAAGGGCATGGAGACATAGCAGAAGGCTCCAAAGGGAGTGATGAAAGCTGTCTTGTCCTGGTCCTTTACTGCCATTTTGATCTGATGATAACCAGAGTAAGCATCCAGAAAACACAAACGGTCACAACCCGTCGTAGCATCAATGATCTGATCAATACGAGGGAGGGCAAAGGGGTCTGCAGGACAAGCTTTGTTCAAGTCTGTGTAATCTACACACATACGCCAAGTGCCGTTTTTCTTAAGAACCAGCATCGGATTAGCCAACCACTCTGGGTGAAAGACTTCCACGATAAACCCTGCGGCCAACAACCGAGCTACCTCTTCACCGATAGCCTTACACCTTTCTTCATTGAAGCGGCGAAGAAACTGCCGGACCGGTTTAAACTAGGATCAATGTTAAGTGTGTGCTCAGAGAGTTCCCTCGGTACACCTGGCATGTCAAAAGGTTTCCATGCAAAGATGTCCCGGTTCTCATGGATGAACTCGATGAGCGCGCTTTCCTATTTGGGATCCAGATTAGCGCTGATGCTGAACTGCTTGGATGAATCGCCGAGAACAAAGTCTATCATCTTAGTATCTGTGGCCAATTTGAATTTCAATGCCGGATCATGTTCCATAGTTGGTTTTTCAAAGAAGTCATATCTGCCGGATCAACTTGCTCCTTATAGAACTTCAACTCCTCCGTGGCACAAACCGACCCAGCATAAGCCGCATCACCTTCCTCGCATTCCAAAGCGATCTTTCTGCTCCCGTGTACTGTGATAGTCCCCTTATGACTTGGCATTTTAAGCTGCAGATAAACATAACATGGCCTTGCCATGAACTTAGCATAAGCCGGTCGCGCAAACAAAGCATGGTACGGACTTCTGATTTTCACCACCTCAAAAGTCAATGTTTCTGACCTTGAATTCATAGTCATCTCCAAAATCCACCTCTAAGGCTATCTTGCCTACTGGATATGCAGACTTGCCAGGCACCACACCGTGAAAAACAGTGTTTGACGGTTTAAGACTCTTATCTGTCAAACCCATACGACGGAAGGTATCATAATATAGAATGTTGATACTGCTTCCCCCATCCATGAGTACCTTCATGAACTTATATCCCCCAACTTGAGGGGCCACCACTAGGGCCAAGTGACCCGGATTGTCAACCCGGGGTGGATGATCCTCTCTACTCCACAAAATGGGTTGCTCAGACCAGCGCAAATACTGAGGCACCGCCGGTTCAACAGAGTTTACTGCCCTCTTGTGAAGCTTCTGATCACGCTTACACAAGCTAGTGGTGAAGACATGATACTGCCCACTATTTAACTGCTTAGGATTACTCTGATAACCCGACTGTTGCTGCTGCTGGTTCCCCTGATGGTTGTAACGTCCCTGGTTGCCTTGGTGCCCTTGATTGATGTGTCCGGTTTGATTACCCTGAAATCCTGAACCAAAACTGCCACCTCCGTAACCTGGCCCATGGAAACCACCTCCTGAACCGCCGGGCGGGCCATTATCGTAGTGGAACATATTGGAGTTCTTGAAATCTCGCATGATATAACAATCCTTCCAAAGATGCGACGCTGGCTTCTCCTTTGATCCATGCTTTGGACAGGGTTGATTTAACAGGCGCTCCAAATTGGGGCCTGAACCTCCGCCCCTCTGGGGCTGCTTTCCCTTACGGCGCTGGCCATTCTCCTGAGCATTGGTGTTAGCGACAAAGTCCAAGCTGTTCTCGGCTTTGCGCTTACCATTGTTCCCATGGCCTGCCGGATTATGCTGCTGACCCTTGGTGTTGCCGTTCTTTTTCCCTTTCCCCGATTTGTCCTCCTCTGGGTCAGGGTCTTTGGTGTTATCTGAATCAGCGTACTTAACCAAAGCGGCCATAAGCGTTGACATATCAGTGCAGTGACGTTTGAGCCTTCCTAACTTCTGTTTGAGCGGCAGAAAACGGCAATTGCCCTCCAACGTTAGCACTGCGGTATCTGCATTGATACGATCCGATGAATGCAAAATCACTGAGACCCGCTTGACCCAATGGGTCGTGGACTCCCCCTCCTCTTGGACACAAGCGGCCAGATCCACAATTGACATGGGCTACTTACAAGTATCTTTGAAGTTCTAGATAAACCGGTGCTTCAATTCGGCCCATGATCCGACAGAGTTAGTTGGTAAGCTCTTCAACCAAGTACGAGTTGTTCCTTCTAACATCATGGTGAAGTATTTAGCACATACCGCTTCATCCACATCTAGCATCTCCATTGCCATATCATAGCTTTCAAAACATGCTTCTGGCTGTAGATCGGCGGTATAATTTGGTACCTTACGAGGTCCTTTGAAATCCTTGGGAAGTCTCACATTATGCAAAGCGGGGGTAAGACACGGCACCCCTAAGGAACTGAACACCACACCTGGCTCCACTGAAGCGGTAGGGTGAACCGGAGTAGGTTGACGGGCTCCGTGCAGAGCTGCTAACTCGTCCTCTTGACACGCGCGACCATGGTCAACCACATCCTGCGCATTAGCACCTCCCCCTGCCGGGTTGTGCCCTCGTGGCGGATTACGGTGACGTGCGCTGCTTGATACGGCCGGTTCATCCTCAACGTGCCTGCTGTAGCTCCTACTTGGACGGGGGGTGGAATGAATCCTCTCGCGGCTGTGTGAATATGCCTGCTGCTGGTTTAGAGCTGTTTGAAGGAGATCTCTGGCCCGTCGTGCCTCAATTGTAACTGGTGATTCGCCGTCGGTCGGGAGGGCTGCCAATCGTGAAGCGACGGCCACAATGTTGTCCAACGGGTTGGAGTAATGCCCGGGAGGTGTTGGAACATACTGTGGCATAATGTTGTTCTGACGAGGCGGGTCCATCGTGCGCGGTTGAACCGGCGCTCCTGTTCCTGGCACCTCCGTCCGGTTTAATATTGGCTGGTTACTAGTCCCTGCTCCTGGCGTATTGAAGAGATTTCGTGGCTCGTAACCCGACGGGAGATGCGATTGGTACCTTCTTCTCATGACTTCTTCGGAAGCATTCTGATCCAGCCTAATCCGGTAGGCATGGGCTTACAACTCGGCCCATTCTGTAGCCATCCTAGCGTTCTCTGCCGCTAGGTCCGCTTTAGCCTGAGCTATCTAATCCTTCAATTTTTCTATCTCCGTGTTGCGCTGATCCCGGGCTGCTGCATCCACCTCTGCGGCCTTCAATGTTGCCAAAGCGTCGAACAAGTCAGACAGGACTTGAGCCGGAGGCGGCGCAGAGCTTCCTGCCCCTGCCGGCATGGCCGTTGTTGAACCAGAGAGTATTGCTGCAGCGGCTGATGAATGAGGCGCCGACTGTGTACCGGCCATGAAGATAGCGGCCCGGTTTGGCAGATCAGGGGAGTCCGGAATACTGTTGCCCTCAGATCCTCCACCAATCCGGCCATCATGCAACTGATAAAGCGATTCGGTCTCTTCAGAAGACTCGTCGTCGGAACAAACAACGGTTTCTCCATCGAACGCCGGTCCGTCCTTGTATTTTGCTCCATGGATGACGCCTACGAAAACATGCTTCGCCACGGGCTAAACCGGTGAAGGGCTTGCACGCCAAGCCATCTCGATGATGTCGGTGCAGATGTCCGGCTCAAGGGCCGGTTCACCAATCTTGCCAATGAAGATGTGAATCCCACCAAAGGGGACCGGTACCCATATTCGATTGAATCGGCCTTGGGACCCCATCCTGCGTTGTCAATGTAGAGCTTGCCGCGATGACTTTTCGTCATCCGGCCCACATCGTATCCCTTGAGTCCATCAAAGCTGCCCTTCAAGAACTCGAAACCATTGTGCGATAGCCCCACGGTGGGCGCCAACTGTCATGGGTTTGTCATGGCAGATGTCCTTGTGAAAGGACTTAGTCGTGGAGCCATCGCAACGGGTTAGCTTAAAGGGGTTAAACCAGACAAGGGGACACGGAGAGTTTATACTAGTTCGGCCCCTTCGATGAAGGTAAAAGCCTACGTCTAGTTGTGATTGGTATTGCTAGGGTTTCGAAGGCCAGGGAGCGAATCCGCTTTGTCTGGCTCTCGGGTTGTTGTCCGTTGTCCCAAACCGCGGCCGGTTCGTCCCTTTATATACATAGGTTGACGCCCGCCGGTTTACAGTGTCCCGAGGCCGGATCATAGATGTGTCTGGCTCGGTCTCTATTCCTCTATCTTACAACACAAGTTACATAACAGGGTCGGTTTACATCTACAGGCTTTAACCCGCCTTTGGGCTTTGGGCCTTCATAAAGCGCCACCATCTTCACGTCTTCATGGGCTTCTATCTTCAAGGAGCTAACCCGGCTACTCCTGGCCGGTTTACGTCCAGTAGTAATATCCCCAACATGTTCAGTAGGTTGAGGAGCAACTCTTTGCTCTACTGGTCGGGGTGAAGATACCCCGAACAAGCCCCTCAAAGGATTATGTTCCATAGTAGCAAGTGACAGTAAATTTCAGCACACTATATAATTTTTTCCTTACCAAATTCCACCTACCAAAGGCGCTTCACTCCCGGCAACGGCGCCAGAAAAGAGTCTTGATGACACACAAGTATAGGGGATCTATCGTAGTCCTTTCGATAAGTAAGAGTGTCGAACCCAATGAGGAGCAAAAGGAAATGATAAGCAGTTTTCAGTAAGGTATTCTCTGCAAGCACTGAAATTGTCGGTAACAGATAGTTTTGCGATAAGGTAATTTGTAATGGTAACAAGTAATAAAAGTAAATAAGGTGCAGCAAGATGGCACAATCCTTTTTGTAGCAAAGGACAAGCCTGGACAAACTCTTATATAAAGGAAAGCGCTCCCGAGGACACATGGGAATTATCGTCAAGCTACTTTTCATCATGTTCATATGATTTGAGTTCGGTACTTTGATAATTTGATATGTGGGTGAACCGGTGCTTGGGTACTGCCCTTCCTTGGACAAGCATCCCACTTATGATTAACCCCTATTGCAAGCATCTGCAACTAAAACAGAAGTATTAAGGTAAACCTAACCATAGCATGAAACATATGGATCCAAATCAGCCCCTTACGAAGCAACTCATAAACTAGGGTTTAAGCTTCTGTCACTCTAGCAACCCATCATCTACTTATTACTCCCCAATGCCTTCCCCTAGGCCCAAACAATGGTGAAGTGTCATGTAGTCGACGTTCACATGACACCACTAGAGGAAAGACAACATACATCTCATCAAAATATCGAACGAATACCAAATTCACATGACTACTTATAGCAAGACTTCTCCCATGTCCTCAGGAACAAACGTAACTACTCACAAATCATATTCATGTTCATAATCAGAGGGGTATTAATATGCATAAAGGATCTGAACATATGATCTTCCACCGAATAAACCAACTAGCATCAATACAAGGAGTAATCAACACTACTAGCAACCCATAGGTACCAATCTGAGGCTTTGGGACAAAGATTGGATACAAGAGATGAACTAGGGTTTGAGATGAGATGGTGCTGGTGAAGATGTTGATGGATGTTGACCCCCTCCCGATGAGAGGATCGATGGTGATGACGTTGGTGATGATTTCCCCCTCTCGGAGGGAGGTTTCCCCGGCAGAATAGCTCCGCCGGAACCCTAGATTGGTTCTGCCAAGGTTCCGCCTCGTGGCGGCGGAGTTTCGTCCTGTGAGCTAGCTTATGATTTTGTTTCCTCGACGAAAGACCTCATATAGCAGAAGATGGGCATCAGAGGGCTGCCAGGGGGCCCACGAGGCAGGGGGCGCGCCCCCACCCTCGTGGATGGTGGGTGGCCCCCCTCTGGTACTTCTTTCGCCCAATATTTTTTATATATTCTGAAACTTGCTCCCGTGAAGTCTCGGGACTTTTGGAGTTGTGCAGAATAGGTCTCTAATATTTGCTCCTTTTCCAGCCCAGAATTCCAGCTGCCGGCATTCTCCCTCTTCATGCAAACCTTGTAAAATAGGAGAGAATAGGCACAAGTATTGTGACATAATGTGTAATAACAGCCCATAATGCAATAAATATCGGTATAAAAGCATGATGCAAAATGGACGTATCAATGTCATACTTTGATTCGGCGGTATTGTTGGATGAAGCGGCCCAGACCGACATTACATGACCGCATTCATGAGACCGGTTCTACCACCGTGCTTCGCATACAGGTGGCTAGTGGGTGTCTATTTCTCCAGCTTTAGTTGAATCGAGTTTGACTACGCCCGGTCCTTGTTGAAGGTTAAAACAACACACATGACGAAAAATCATTGTGGTTTTGATGTGTAGGTAAGAACGGTTCTTGCTAGAAGCCCGTAGTAGCCACGTAAAACTTGCAACAACAAAGTAGAGGACGTCTAACTTGTTTTTGGAGGGCATGTTGTGATGTGATATGGCCAAGACGTGATGAGATATAAATTGTTGTATGAGATCATCATGTTTTGTTAAAGTTATCGGCAACTGGCAGGAGCCTTATGGTTGTCTCTTTATTGCATAAGATGCAAGCGCCATATAATTGCTTTACTTTATTGCTATGCGATAGCAATAGTTGCAAAAGCAATAGTTGGCGAGACGACCATGTGACAACACGTTGATAAAGATCAAGATGATGGAGATCATGGTGTCATGCCGGTGACGATGGAGATCATGACGGTACTTTGGAGATGGAGATCAAAGGCACAAGATGATGATGGCCATATCATGTCACATATTTTGATCACATGTGATGTTTATATTTTATGCATCTTATTTTGCTTAGTACGATGGTAGCATTATGAGATGATCCCTTACTAAAATTTCAAGGTATAAGTGTTCTCCCTGAGTATGCACCGTTGCGACCGTTCTTCATGCTGAGACATGCTACCTCTTGAGCACTGCGTTGGTTTTCCCCGAAGAGGAAGGGATGATGCAGCAAAGTAGCGTAAGTATTTCCCTCGGTTTTTGAGAACCAAGGTATCAATCCAGTAGGAGGCTACGCACGAGTCCCTCGTACCTGCACAAAACAAATAAATCCTCGCAACCAACGCAAATAGGGGTTGTCAATCCCTATAAGGCCACTTACGAGAGTGAGATCTGATAGATATGATAAGATAATATTTTTGGTATTTTTATGATAAAGATGCAAAGTAAAATAAAGGCAAAGTAAATAGCAAAGGAAATAACTAAGTAGTAGGAGATCAATATGATAAAGATAGACCCCGGGGCCATAGGTTTCACTAGTGGCTTCTCTCGAGAGCATAAGTATTCTACGGTGGGTGAACAAATTACTGTTGAGCAATTGACAGAATTGAGCATAGTTATGAGAATATCTAGGTATGATCATGTATATAGGCATCACGTCCGAGACAAGTAGACCGACTCCTGCCAGCATCTACTACTATTACTCCACTCATCGACCGCTATCCAGCATGCATCTAGAGTATTAAGTTAAAAACAGAGTAACGCCTTAAGCAAGATGACATGATGTGGAGGGATAGACTCATGCAATATGAAGAAAACCCCATCTTGTTATCCTCGATGGAAACAATACAATACGTGCCTTGCTGCCCCTACTGTCACTGGGAAAGGACACCGCAAGATTGAACCCAAAGCTAAGCACTTCTCCCATTGCAAGAAAGATCAATCTAGTAGGCCAAACCAAAATGATAATTCGAAGAGACTTGCAAAGATAACCAATCATACATAAAAGAATTCAGAGAAGATTCAAATATTGTTCATAGATAGACTTGATCATAAACCCACAATTCATCGGTCTCAACAAACACGCCGCAAAAAGAAGATTACATCGAATAGTTCTCCACAGGAGAGGGGGAGAACATTGTATTGAGATCCAAAAAGAGAGAAGAAGCCATCTAGCTACTAACTATGGACCCGTAGGTCTGAGGTAAACTACTCACACTTCATCGAAGGGGCTATGGTGTTGATGTAGAAGCCCTCCGTGATCGATGCCCCCTCCGGCGGAGCTCCGAAGCAGGCCCCAAGATGGGATCTCATGGATACAGAAAGTTACGGCTGTGGAATTAGGTTTTGGCTCCGTATCTGATCATTTGGGGGTACGTAGGTATATATAGGAGGAAGGAGTACATCGGTGGAGCAACATGGGTCCCACAAGGGTGGAGGGAGCGCCCCCCTACCTCATGGCCTCCTCTTTTCTTTCTTGACGTAGGGTCCAAGTCTCATGGGTCTTGTTCGTTGAGAAAATCACGTTCCCGAAGGTTTCATTCCGTTTGGACTCCGTTTGATATTCCTTTTCTTCAAAACCCTAAATAGGCAAAAAAAACAGCAATTCTGGGTTGGGCCTCCGGTTAATAGGTTAGTCCCAAAAATAATATAAAAGTGGATAATAAAGCTCAATAATGTCCAAAACAGTAGATAAAATAGCATGGAGCAATCAAAAATTATAGATACGTTGGAGACGTATCAAGACACCACGTGATCGGGTGTGATAAGCCCTATGTTCACAAACAACGGGTGCAAGCCAGTTTTGCACAAGCAGAATACTCAGGTTAAACTTAAAGAGCCTAGCATATGCAGATATGTCTTCGGAACACTGAGACCGAAAGGTTGAACGTGAATCATATAGTAGATACGATCAACATAGTGATGTTCACCATTGAAAGCTACTCCATCTCACATGATGATCGAACATGGTTTAGTTGATATGGATCACATGATCATTTAGATGACTAGAGGGATGTCTATCTAAGTGGGAGTTCTTAAGTAATATGATTAATTGAACTTATATTTATCATGAACTTAGTCCTGATAGTATTGGCATATCTAGGTTGTAGGTCAATTGCTCGCGTATAGCTTCCCTGTTTTATTCATGATATGTTCCTAGAGAAAACTAAGTTGAAAGTTGATAGTAGCAATGATGCGGACTAGGTCAGTGATATGAGGATTATCTTCATTGCTGCACAGAAGAATTATGTTCTTGATGCACCGCTAGGTGACAGAACTATTGCAGGAGCAAATGCAGACATTATGAACGTTTGACAAGCTCGATATGATGACTACTTGATAGTTTAGTGCACCATGCTTTACGGCTTAGAACCGGGACTTCAAAAATGTTTTGAACGCCATGGAACATATGAGATGTTCCAAGAGTTGAAATTGGTATTTCAGACTCATGCCCGAGTCGAGAGGTATGAGACCTCTAACAAGTATTTTTGCCTACAAGATGGAGGAGAATAGCTCAACCAGTGAGCATGTGCTCAGAATGTTTGAGTACTACAATCGCTTGAATCAAGTAGGAGTTAATCTTCCAGATAAGATAGTGATTACAGACTTCTCTAGTCACTATCACCAATTTACTAGAACTTCGTGATGAACTATAATATGCAAGGGGTGACGAAAACGATTCCCCGAGCTCTTCGCAATGCTGAAATCGGCGAAGGTAGAAATCAAGAAAAGCATCAAGTGTTGATGGTTGACAAGACCACTAGTTTCAAGCAAAAGGGAAAGTGAAAGAAAGGGAACTTCAAGAAGAATGACAAGCAAGTTGCCACTCCCATGAAGAAGCCCAAAGCTGGACCCAAGCCTGAAACTGAGTGCTTCTACTGCAAAGGAAATGATCACTGGAAGCGGAACCGCCCCAAATACTTGGCGGATAAGAAGGATGGCAAAGTGAACAAAAGTATATATGATATGCATGTTATTGATGTGTACTTTACTAGTATTCATAGTAGCCCCTAGGTATTTGATACTGGTTCAATTTCTATGATTAGTAACCTGAAACAGGAGTTATAAAATGAACAGAGACTTGTTGAGGGCAAGGTGACGATGTGTGTTGGAAGTGATTCCAAGGTTGATAAGATCACCATCGCACACTCCCTTTACCTTCGGGATTAATGTTATTTGGTGTTTGCGTTGAGCATAATATGATTGGATCATGTTTATTGCAATACGGTTATTCATTTAAGTCAAAGAATAATTGTTATTCTATTTACATGAATAAAACCTTCTGTGGTCATACACCCAAGGCGAATGGTTTATTGAATCTCGATTGTAGTGATACACATATTCATAATATTGAAGCCAAAAGATGCAAGGTTAATAATGATAGTGCAACTTATTTGTGGCACTGTCGTTTAGGCCATACTGGTGTAAAGCGCATGAAGAAACTCCATGCTGGTGGGCTTTTGGAATCACTTGATTATGAATCACTTGATGCTTGCGAACCATGCCTCATGGGCAAGATGACTAAGACTCCGTTCTCCGGAACAATGGAGCGAGCAACAGACTTATTAGAAATAATACATACTGATGTATGCGTTCCAATGAGTGTTGAGGCTCGCGACGGGTATCATTATTTTCTGACCTTCATAGATGATTTGAACATATATGAGTATATCTACTTAATGAAACACAAGTCTGAAACGTTTGAAAAGTTCAAAGAATTTAAGAGTGAAGTGGAGAATCATCGTAACAAGAAAATAAAGTTTCTATGATCTGATCGCAGAGAAGAAATATTTGAGTTACGAGTTTGGCCTTCAGTTGAAACAATGTCGAATAGTTTCGCACCTCACGCCACCTGGAACACCACAGCATAATGGTGTGTCCGAATGTCGTAACCGTACTTTATTAGATATGGTGCGATCTATGATGTCTCTTACCAACTTACCACTATTGTTTTGGGGTTATGCATTAGAGAGAGATGCATTCACGTTAAATAGGGCACCGTCTAAAATCCGTTGAGATGACACCATATGAACTGTGGTTTAGCAAGAAACCTAAGATGTGGTTTCTTAAAGTTTGGGGTTGCGATGCTTATGTGAAAAAGTTTCAGCCTGATAAGCTCAAACCCAAATCAGAGAAGTGTGTCTTCATAGGTGAGGGAGTCCTGGATTAGGGGGTGTTTGGGTAGCCGGACTATACCTTCAGCCGGACTCCAGGACTATGAAGATACAAGATTGAAAACTTTGTCCCGTGTCCGGATGGGACTTTCCTTGGCGTGGAAGGCAAGCTTAGCGATGCGGATATTCAAGATCTCCTACCATTGTAACCGACTCTGTGTAACCCTAACCCTATCCGGTGTCTATATAAACCGGAGGGTTGTAGTCCGTAGGACATCAACTCCATATACAACAATCATACCATAGGCTAGCTTCTAGGGTTTAGCCTCCTTGATCTCGTGGTAGATCTACTCTTGTACTACCCATATCATCAATATTAATCAAGCAGGAGTAGGGTATTACCTCCATTGAGAGGGCCCGAACCTGGGTAAAAACATCGTGTCCCTTGTCTCCTGTTACCATCCTGCCTTGACGCACAGTTCGGGACCCCCTACCCGAGATCCGCCGGTTTTGGCACCGACATTGGTGCTTTCATTGAGAGTTCCTCTGTGTCGTCGCCTTTAGGCCCGATGGCTCCTTTGATCATCAACAACGATGCGGTCCAGGGTGAGACTTTTCTCCCCGGACAGATCTTCGTCTTCGGCGGCTTCGCACTGCGGGCCAATTCGCTTGGCCACCTGGAGCAGATCAAAAGCTACGCCCCTGGCCATCAAGTCAGGTTTGGAAGCCTAAATTACATGGCAGACATCCGCGGAGATCTGATCTTCGACGGATTCGAGCCACAACCAAGTGCGCTGCACTGTCTCACGGGGCATGATCTAGCTCTGTCACCGAACAGTATCCCGGAGGCCGCAAACGCACCAGCTCTGACCCTTAATTCGGAGCCAGTTGTGTCAGTCGAGGATGAGCGGTTGCACGTCACCTTGGGGGCTGCGATCTCAAAGGCGATTGAGCCGAACACTGGCCCCACACTCCGCGTGACTCACGACTCCGAGGATCCGGACTCCGAACCCCCCGCGCCCCTGCCGATCGAATCCGATTGGGCGCCAATAATGGAGTTCACCTCCGCGGACATCTTTCAGCACTCGCCTTTTGGCGACATCCTGAATTCTCTCAAGTCTCTCTCTTTATTAGGAGAGCCCTGGCCGGATTACGGTCAGCGAGGATGGGATACGGACGATGAAGAAGTTCAAAGCCCACCCACCACCCACTTTGTAGCCACTGTCGACGATTTAACCGACATGCTTGACTTCGGCTCCGAAGACATCGACGGTATGGACGACGATGTAGGAGACGAACAGGAACCAGCACCTGTAGGGCGCTGGAAGGCCACCTCATCATATGACATATATATAGTGGATACTCCAAAAGATGGAGATGGCGATGGAACAGCGGGGGATGACACCTCCAATAAACAGCCAAAGCGCCGGCGTCAGCGGCGCCGCTCTAAATCCCGCCAAAGCAAAAATGGTGATTCCAGCACGGGAGATAATACTACCCCGGATAGCACCGAAGAACACCCACCCCAGCAAGATTTGGCACAGGAAGATGGAGAAGCCAGCCCTCATGAGAGAGCGGCAGACCGAGAGGTCGAGGATGATAACTATATGCCTCCCTCCGAAGACGAGGCAAGCCTCAATGACGACGAATTCGTCGTACCATCAGACCCCGCCGAACAAGAGCGTTTCAAACACAGGCTTTTAGCCACGGCAAGCAGCCTCAAGAAAAAGCAGCAACAGCTTAGAGCTCACCAAGATTTGCTAGCTGACAGATGGACTGAAGTCCTTGCAGCCAAAGAGTACGAACTCGAACGCCCCTCCAAGAGTTACCCAAAGCGCAGGCCGCTACCCCGATCAGAGGAGGAAGCACCTACATTACCAGCACACGACATGGCAGACCGGCCACCTCGCGGCCGCGACAGAGAGGCCTCTCGGCCCTCAACAGAAGCCATGCCCCAACGCCGCTCAACTAAGGAACGGGAAAATGCGCCAGACCTGCAAGATGTACTGGAGGATAAGGCAAGACAAACAAGATCGATCGACAGATCGCGCAGGCGCCCTACGGCACGTGACGATGATCTTCACTCCGGATACAACAAATCCGGCCGGGCCGAACACAACAGACATAGCTCTTCTGAGCTGCGTCGTGACATAGCCCAGTACAGAGGCGCCGCACACCCACTATGCTTCACGGATGAAGTAATGGATCATAAAATCCGAGAGGGTTTCAAACACGTAAACATCGAATCATACGATGGCACAACAGATCTGGCGGTATGGATCGAGGATTATCTCCTTCACATCCACATGGCACGCGGCGATGATCTACACGCCATCAAATACCTTCCTCTCAAACTTAAAGGACCGGCCCGGCATTGGCTTAACAGCTTGCCAGCAGACTCAATCGGTTCTTGGAAGGACCTGGAAGCTGCATTCCTCGACAACTTCCAGGGCACTTACGTGCCACCACCGGATGCCGACGACTTAAGCCACATAATTCAGCAGCCAGAGGAATCAGCCAGGCAATTCTGGACACGGTTCCTAACAAAGAAAAACCAGATAGTCGACTGTCCGGACGCAGAGGCCCTAGCAGCCTTCAAGCATAACATCCGCGACGAGTGGCTTGCCCGGCACCTGGGACAGGAAAAGCCGAAATCTATGGCAGCCCTCACGACACTCATGACCCGCTTTTGCGCGGGAGAAGATAGCTGGCTAGCTCGCAGTAAAAACTTATCAAAGAACCCTGGTAATTCGGATACCAAGGACAAAAGTGGCAGGACACGTCAGAATAAGCAAAAACGCCGCGTTAGCAGCGACAGCAATGAAGACACGGCAGTTAATGCCGGATTCAGAGGCTATAAATCCGGTCAGTGGAAAAAGCCATCCAAAAAGAATACTCAGGGCCCGTCCAGTTTGGACCAAATACTCGACCGCTTGTGCCAGATACATGGCACCCCCGAAAGGCCAACCAATCACACTAACAGGGATTGTTGGGTGTTCAAGCAGGAAGGCAAGTTAAGAGCCGAAAACAAATACAAGTGGCTGCACAGCGACGACGAGGAGGAGCCTAGGCCGCCGAACAACAATGGACAGAAGGGCTTTCCCCCACAAGTGCGGACGGTGAACATGATATACGCAACCCACATTCCCAAGAGGGAGCGGAAGCGTGCGCTACGGGACGTATACGCGATGGAGCCAGTCGCCCCAAAGTTCAACCCATGGTCCTCCTGCCCGATCACTTTTGATCGAAGGGACCATCCCACTAGCATCCGTCATGTCGGCTTCGCCGCATTGGTTCTCGACCCAATCATCGACGGATTTCATCTCACAAGAGTCCTCATGGACGGCGGCAGTAGCCTGAACCTGCTTTACTAGGATACAGTGTGGAAAATGGGCATAGATCCCTCAAGGATTAGGCCCACAAAAACGACCTTTAAAGGCGTTATACCAGGTGTAGAAGCCAATTGTACAGGCTCAGTAACACTTGACGTGGTCTTCGGATCCCCGGACAATTTCTGAAGCGAAGAGTTAATCTTCGATATAGTCCCGTTTCGCAGTGGCTATCACGCCCTGCTCGGACGAACCGCATTCGCAAAGTTCAATGCAGTGCCGCACTACGCATATCTCAAGCTCAAGATGCCAGGCCTTCGAGGAGTAATCACGGTCAATGGAAACACCGAACGCTCCCTCCGTACGTAGGAGCACACGGCGGCTCTCGCAGCGGAAGTACAAAGTAGCCTTCTTAGGCAATTCTCCAGTCCGGCCGTTAAAAAGCCAGACACCGCCAAGCGCGCCCGGAGTAACCCACAGCAGGACCGCCTGGCACGTTCTGAGCAAGCGTAGCAATGCGGCCCCAACCCCAGCTCTCGCGACATAGCGAAACTAGTGCCTCGCGTACATAACTACGCCCTTGAAATACCATGGGCACAGGGGAAGGGGCACAATAACGGCACGCCCAAAATATGGCTTAAAACGTACTAGGGGCTGCCGGATTATTTTTTTCAATTTTTCTTACTTTCAGGATTCCATACTTCGGACAACCTGTTCGGCAATTCGACTGTCGCACAAACGATGCAAGATCCAGGGAGGCAGACAAGCCATGCCGCATTATGGAACTCCCAGGTGGTCTCTGTTACGAGCGGTATACCTGTTTTAAATACAATTCCGCGGCCTGCCCCTGGTCAGGACATGTTAAATAGTCCAATATCTTTTTGCTTATCGCACTATTTGTATCGTTCGGCTTTGATAAATAGCCTCTCTATAAACAATGCATAGCTTTTTGTCTATTTTTCGCATTATCCTATTTTCACATATATGTTTATTAAATGACATGATTGCACCCGTACACCATGGTACGGCAAACACGCCAGGGGCTTCAGTACCCCTCATTATGGTGTGAGAAGTCTGTACACTTTCACAAGTGTGGCACCCCGAACTTATAGCACTATATGCATCGGCTCCGAATCATGATTTGGGTCAATAGTTGGGTTTGCCCGGCTCCTATGTTTTGGTGCCTTACGTTCCGCTATATCGGCTAAGGTAGCACTAGGAGAACCACTGCAATTGTGCCCCGGTTCAGCTGGGTTAAGCACCTCAGTGGAGAAAGCTAAAACTGACTATCATGATGAGGCAAGAGACCGGTCGCTGTTCAAGAGGTTTTTCGAGTCCCTAAAGACTTATGCCGCTTCGAGCGAGGAGCTGGCTTTGTCCGGCCAAGGCGTGGATAGCGCCCCGAACTCGATCTTCCGAACTAGGGGCTTCGCCGAAATTTAAAATTATAGAGTTCTATGGCTAAGTGAGAGTGTTCAAGCATTATGGTCCAATTGCCTGGTTCGTTGTGCTGAGCGCCTCCCTCGAAGGACCCAACTATGGAAAAAAGAGCGCTCAGGTTTATCCCGAACACCCCAGCACTAGTGGCATGGGGGCAGAAGCCGACGACTGGACATCTCTCAATTTTTTGATAAACGGCCGCATAGAAAGTAATATTTTAAATTCAATAAGCATTGCTTAGCGCATATGAACAAGTTTTTAGCGCACAGGATAAACACGAGCGAGTTCATTCAAAAATCACATCCTTGGTACATTCATCCGCCACAAGGCGGGCACCTGCAAGAACATCCTTGTATTAGTTCTTGGGCTTGCGATGCTCCTTCCTCGGTGGCGGCCCGTCCTTCACAAGCTTCTCACCGTCCAGCTTACCCCAGTGCACCTTTGCACGGGCAAGGGCCCGAAGGGCACCTTCGATGCAGACGGAGCGCTTGATGACCTCGAGCCTCGGACAGGCCTCCACCAGCCGCCGCACCAGCCAGAAATAGCTCCCAGGCAGGGCCTCTCCTGGCCACAGCCGAACTATGAAGCCCTTCATGGCCTGTTCGGCCGCCTTGTGGAGCTCGACCAGCTGTTTCAGCTAGTCTCTCAAGGGCACAGGGTGTCCGGCCTCAGAATATTGAGACCAGAACACCTTCTCCGTTGAGCTGCCCTCTTCAGCTCGGTAGAATGCGGCGGCGTCGGATACGCTGCAGGGAAGATCTGCGAATGCCCCTGGAGAGCTCCGGATTCGGGTAAGTAACAAGTAGTTTACTTTTATATTTCTGCTTTGCATAAAGAATGCCTTGCCCGCTGCTATCTTCCTCATCTCCTCCAACTCTTGGAGGGCCTTTTGGGCTTCGGCCTTGGCAGACTTGGCAGTCTCAAGGGCCGTTGCGAGCTCGGATGCTTGCACCTTTGACTCAAGCTCCAAACTCTCATGTTTTTTCATGAGAGCCTGAAGCTCTTGCTGAACCTCGCCGACCTGAGCCCCAAGTCTGTCTCGCTCGGTACGCTCCGCAGCCGTTTTCTTTTCGGCCTCAGACAACACCTGCTTAAGGGTCGCCACCTCAATCGTGGCCCCTACAATAAGCAGTACAATCCTGTTATCTTTTTGCAATCACGCCTTTTTATAGGCACTTTTTCTGTAAGGTATTTCTTACCTTCTTTCTCCTTGAGCCGCCGCTTGGCAAGGCCGAGCTCTTGCTCGGTCCGCTCGAGGTCCTGCTTCAGGACACCCACCTCCGCAGTCAGTGCGGCGGTGGATAGCAGCGAAGCCTGCATACGCATATTGACTCTTTTTTGTTAGACTCCTGCGATATTTAATAGATCCTCTATTCGGCTTTTCTTTCCGAACACCAAACAGAGCATCAGGGGCTACTGTCTATGCAGTAATATTTTTACATATTTTTACTTACCTCGAAGCCTGTTAGAAGGCTAGTGCAAGCTTCAGTCAGTCCGCTCTTGACGGACTGAACCTTCTGGATCACCGTACTCATAATAGTATGGTGCCCCTCGTTGATGAAGGCGCCGTCGAGCACCTCCAGCAGATTGTCCGGCACCTCCGGTTGGACAGAGGCCGCCGGCTCAGAAGGCTTGCTCCTCTTGGAAGGACTTCGTCTACCATGGTCCGGAACTGTGGAAGATTCCGGCGCGGTGTCCGGCACAAAGCCGGACTTGGAGCCCTGGGGGGCCTTATCCCCTTCACTCCTGGAGTCCGGGAGGTTGCCTTGCGGCTCCTCCGGGACCACCTCCTCCTGCCCCGGAGCTTGTCGCGACGCCACTTCGGCGTCGTCTGCAGTGCGGGGGGAGATAGCGGGCGGAACTGAGTTCACATCCATTGAGTCCAGGGAGCCGCCCGACGATTCGTTGAATTCGGCCCGGGGCAGGTTGCATAATTACGTTCGACATTAGGGAAAGTTGTGCAACAAAGGAACATCATGAGTTACTCTGATATCCGAACTTACGATTTCGCCGGACGCTTGGCCCTGTTTGGCCACTCCTCTCCGCCCTCTTCGGCGTCGGGGGAGTAGTCCAGCGGAGGGGTCTTCCTTTTCCTAGACCCCTCGGCCTCCCCCGTTGGGGCGGCCTTCCTCTTCTCTCCTCCCTCCGCTGGGGGGGGGGAGATTTTTCTTCTTCCTCCTCCTCGTTTTCACGGGAAGAGGGCGTCTCGGACTCGTCGGATGACGAGTCCGACACCACCATGTTACGGGCACTCTTTCGAGTCCCCGTGGTCTTCTTCTTCTTGGCCTTCTTCTCCGGCACCACATAAGGCGCCGGAACCAGCAGCTTCACTAGTAGAGCTGGGGCTGGGTCTTCGGGCAGCGGAGCCGGACAGTTAATCGGTCCGGATATCGCTCGCCAAGCCTGTCAAAGGTAAGGGAGTTTAGATCCCGCATAGAGTCAAACTATGAAAAAAGCTTAACATCCTATAAAAGGTGAAGATAGCTTACCTCGCTAGCGTGACGCTGCGAGCTATATCCGCGGTCCTCGAAAGCGGATGCGGGAGCCTCGGCGCCCTTGAATAGCACCTTCCAGGCATCTTCGTACGTCGTGTCGAAGAGCCTGCTAAGGGTTTGGTGCTGCGCCGGGTCGAACTCCCACAGATTAAAATCCCGTTGTTGGCACGGGAGGATCCGGCGGACGAGCAAAACCTGGATTACATTAACAAGCCGGATTGGCTTGTTCACCAGGGACTAGATGCATGTTTGCAATCTGGTCACCTCTTTTTCGTCACCCCATGACAGGCCCGTCTCTTTCCAGGACATAAGCCGTGTGGGGGGTCCGGATCAGAACTCGGGGGCTGCGATCCAGTTCGGATCGTGTGGCTCGGTGATGTAAAACCACCCGGATTGCCACCCCTTTAGGGTCTCCACAAAAGAGCCCTCGAACCATAGGACGTTGGCCATCTTGCCCGCCATGGCGCCTCCGCACTCTGCCTGGCTGCCGCGCACCACCTTGGGCTTGACATTAAAGGTCTTGAGCCAGAGGCCGAAATGAGGGCGAACGCGGAGAAAAGCCTCGCACACGATGATAAACGCCGAGATGTTGAGGATGAAGTTCGGGGCCAGATCGTGGAAATCCAGGCCGTAGTAGAACATGAGCCCCCGGACAAATGGGTGGAGTGGAAAACCCAGTCCGCAGAGGAAGTGGGGAAGAAATACTACCCTCTCGGCCTTGGGATGGGGAGAAGCTGCCCCTTTTCAGGAAGCCGGTGCGCGATGTCCTTAGACAGGTATCCGGCCTTCCTTAGCTTCTTGACTTGGCCCTCCGTAGGGGAGGAGACCATCCACTTGCCTCCCGCTCTGGACATTGCTGGAGAAGGTTGAGGTGGGAAGTGCGGGCTTGGGCGCTGGAGCTCGAGTGCGCAGGAGATGGATAGGCAAAGGAGGAAGAAGGCGTAGGTAAAAAGGTGGATCCTTATCCCCTTATATGGGCGGATGCGGTTGTGCGTCCCCACCAGCCTAGTAAAACTCGCTTGCCTCCCAAGCACCGTGATAAATGGCGCGGTTGGGTTACCCATGTCCGTATTGATGAGAATCCCGTAAAGGGGGTACACGATCTCTGCTTTGACAAGACGTGCCAAGGAAACCGCCTCGCAAAACGTGCTGAGGTGGAAAAGTAAAAACGATTCGAGTAAAGGACTTGGCCGTAGTGTGATGACGCACTGCGGAATACGTCAGCAGATTTGATTTGTGTTTATATCATTCTCTCTATGGCAATATGTGGAAACTTATTTTGCAGATCCGGACACTACTCTTGGTGTCTACAATCTTCTATGAAGGACTTGGAGGAGGAACCCGCCTTGCAATGCTGAAGACAATCTGCGCGCCGGACTCATCGTCATTGAAGCCTGGTTCAGGGGCTACTGAGGGAGTCCTGGATTAGGGGGTGTTCGGGTAGCCGGACTCCAGGACTATGAAGATACAAGATTGAAGACTTCGTCCCGTGTCCGGATGGGACTTTCCTTGGCGTGGAAGGCAAGCTTAGCGATGCGGATATTCAAGATCTCCTACCATTGTAACCGACTCTGTGTAACCCTAACCCTATCCGGTGTCTATATAAATCGGAGGGTTGTAGTCCGTAGGACATCAACTCCATATAAAACAATCATACCATAGGCTAGCTTCTAGGGTTTAGCCTCCTTGATCTCGTGGTAGATCTACTCTTGTACTACCCATATCATCAATATTAATCAAGCAGGAGTAGGGTATTACCTCCATCGAGAGGGCCCGAACCTGGGTAAAAACATCATGTCCCTTGTCTCCTGTTACCATCCGGCCTTGACGCACAGTTCGGGACCCCCTACCCGAGATCCGCCGGTTTTGACACTGACAATAGGATACCCAAAAGAAACTGTTGGGTAAACCGTCTATCACAGATCCGAAGGAAAGATCTTTGTTGCTAAGAGTGGATCCTTTCTAGAGAAGGAGTTTCTCTTGAAAGAAGTGAGTGGGAGGAAAGTTGAACTTGATGAGGTAATTGTACGTTCTCCGAATTGGAAAATAGTTCATCACAGAAATTAGTTCCAGTGATGCCTACACCAATTAGTGAGGAAGATAATGACGATGATCATGAAACTTCAGATCAAGTTACTACCGAACCTCATAGGTCAACCAGAGTACATTCCGCACCAGAGTGGTATGGTAATCATGTTCTGGAAGTCATGTTACTAGACCATGACAAACCTACAAACTATGAGGAAGCGATGATGAGCCCAGATTCCGCAAAATGGCTTAAGGCCGTGAAATCTGAGATGGGATCCATGTATGAGAACAAAGTATGGACTTTGATTGACTTGCCCGATGATCAGTGAGCCATTCAGAATAAATGGATCTTCAAGAGGAAGACGGACGCTGATAGTAGTGTTACTATCTACAAAGCTTGAATTGTCGCAAAAGGTTTTCGGCAAGTTCAAGGTGTTGACTATGATGAGATTTTCTCACTCGTATCGATGCTTAAAAGTCTGTCTGAATCATGTTAGCAGTTGCCGCATTTTATGAAATCTGGCAAATGGATATCAAAACTACATTCCTTAAAGGATTTATTAAAGAAGAGTTGTATATGATGCAACCAGAAGGTTTTGTCAATCCTAAAGATGCTAACAAAGTGTGCAAGCTCCAACGATCCATCTATGGACTGGTGCAAGCATCTCAGAGTTGGAAGATACACTTTGATGAGTTGATCAAAGCATATAGTTTTATACAGACTTGCGGTGAAGCATGTATTTACAAGAAAGTGAGTGGGAGCACTACAACCTTTCTGATAAGTATATGTGAATGACATATTGTTGATCGGAAATGATGTAGAATTTTCTGGAAAGCATAAAGGAGTGTTTGAAAGGAGTTTTCAAAGAAAGACCTCGGTAAAGCTGCTTACATATTGAGCAAGACGCTTGATAAGTTTTTTCAATGAGTACATACCTTGATAAGATTTTGAAAGAGTTCAAAATGGATCAGTCAAAGAAGGAGTTCTTGCCTGTGTTGCAAGGTGTGAAGTTGAGTAAAGACTCAAAACCCGAACACGACAGAAAATAGAAAGAGAATGGAAAGTCATTCCATATGCCTCAGTCATAGGTTCTATAAAGTGTGCTATGTTGTGTACCAAACCTATTGTATACCTTAGCATGATTTTGGCAAGGGAGTACAATAGTGATCTAGGAGTAGATCACTGGACAGCGGTAAAAATTATCCTTAGAGGACTAAAGAAATATTTCTCGGTTATGGAGGTGATAAAAGAGTTCGTCGTAAAGAGTTACGTCGATGCAAGCTTTTAACACCGATCTAGATGACTCTAAGTCTCGATCTAGATACATATTGAAAGTGGGAGCAATTAGCTAGAGTAGCTTCGTGCAGAGTATTGTAGACATAGAAATTTGCAAAATACATATGGATCTGAATGTTGCAGACCCGTAGGCTAAACTTCTCTCACAAGCAAAACATGATCACTCTTTGGGTGTTAATCACATAGCGACGTGAACTAGATTATTGACTCTAGTAAACCCTTTGGGTATTAGTCACATGAAGATGTGAACTAATCACATAAAGATGTGAACTATTGGTGTGAAATCACATGACGATGTGAACTAGATTATTGACTCTAGTGCAAGTGGGAGACTTAAGGAAATATGCCCTAGAGGCAATAATAGAGTTGTTATTTATATTTCCTTATATCATGATAAATGTTTATTATTCATGCTAGAATTGTATTAACTGGAAACTTAGTATATGTGTGAATACATAGACAAACAAAGTGTCCCTAGTATGCCTCTACTTGACTAGCTCGTTAATCAAATGGTTAAGTTTTCAAGCCATAGACATGTGTTGTCATTTGATGAACGGGATCACATCATTAGAGAATGATGTGATGGACAAGACCCATCCGTTAGCTTAGCACTATGATCGTTTAGTTTATTGCTATTGCTTTCTTCACGACTTATACATGTTCCTCAAACTATGAGATTATGCAACTCCCGAATACCGGAGGAACACCTTGTGTGCTATCAAACATCACAACATAATTGGGTGATTATAAAGATCCTCTATGATACGTCTCCAATGTATCTATAATTTTTGATTGTTCCATGCTATTATATTATCTATTTTGGATGTTAATGGGCTTTATTTACCACTTTTACATCATTTTTGGGACTAACCTACTAACCGGAGGCCCAGCCCAAATTGTTGTTTTTTTGCCTATTTTAGGGTTTCGAAGAAAAGGAATATCAAACGGAGTCCAAATAGAATGAAACCTTTGGGAACGTGATTTTCTCAACAAACGTGATCCAGGAGACTTGGAGTGGCCGTCAAGAAACAAGGGAGGAAGGCACGAGGCAGGGGGTGCGCCTACCCCCTGAGCGCGCCCTCCACCCTCATGGCCCTCCGTTGCTCCACCGATGTACTTCTTCCTCCTATATATATCCATGTACCCCCCCAAACATCCAGGGGCAACAGGAAAACCTAATTCCATCGCCGCAACCTTCTGTACTCGAGAGATCCCATCTCAGGGCCTTTTCCAAAGCTCCGCCGGAGGGGGCATTGATCACGGAGGGCCTCTACATCAACTCCATGGCCTCTCCGGTGATGTGTGAGTAGTTTACTTCAGACCTACGAGTCCATAGTTATTAGCTAGATGGCTTCTTCTCTCTCTTTGTATCTCAATACAAAGTTCTCCTTGATCTTCTTGGAGATCTATTTGATGTAATCTTCTTTTATGGTGTGTTCGTCGAGATCCGATGAATTGTGGGTTTATGATCCAGATTATCTGTGAACAATATTTGATTCTCCTCTGAATTCTTTTATGTATGATTGGTTTATCTTTGCAAGTCTCTTCGAATTATTAGTTTGGTTTGGCCTACTAGATTGATCTTTCTTGCAATGGGAGAAGTGCTTAGCTTTGGGTTCAATCTTGTGGTGCTCGATCCCGGCGACAGAAAGGGAACCGACATGTATTGTATTGTTGCCATCGAGGATAAAAAGATGGGGTTTATATCATATTGCATGAGTTTATCCCTCGACATCTTCCTTAAAGCATTACTCTGTCCTTATGAACTTAATACTCTAGATGCATGCTGGATAGCGGTCGATGTGTGGAGTAATAGTAGTAGATGCAGGCAGGAGTCGGTCTACTTGTCTCGGATGTGATGCCTATATACATGATCATACCTAGATATTCTCATAACTATGCTCAATTCTATCAATTGCTCAACAGTAATTCGTTTACCCACCGTAATACTTATGCTCTTGAGAGAAGCCACTAGTGAAACCTATGGCCCTCGGGTCTATCTTCCATCATATTAATCTTCCAATACTTAGTTATTTCCTTTGCCATTTATTTTACTTAGCATCTTTATCATAAAAATACCAAAAATATTATCTTATCATATCTATCAGATCTCACTCTCGTAAGTGACCGTGAAGGGCTTGACAACCCCTTTATCGCGTTGGTTGCGAGGTTCTTATTTGTTTGTGTGGGTGCGTGGGACTTGAGCGTGATCTCCTACTGGATTGATACCTTGGTTCTCAAAAACAGAGGGAAATACTTACGCTACTTTGTTGCATCACCCTTTCCTCTTCAAGGGAAAACCAACGCAGTGCTCAAGAGGTAGCAAGAAGGATTTATGGCGCCATTGCCGGGGAGATTCGCGCCAAGTCAAGTCAAGATTTAACTCCAACAACGAGTCATTTCTGGTGCCATTACCAAGTACCCATCACAAACCCTTATCCCTCGCATTACAGTATTTGCCATTTGCCTCTCGTTTTCCTCTCCCCCACTTCACCCTTGTCGTTTTATTCGCCCATCTTCTGTTCATTTTTCCATTTGCTTTGATGTCTTACTTGGCTCGTTTGCTCATTTGGTTGGGATAGTTGTTTATTTATTGCTAAACAGAGAACCTAAAGATCTATGGATCCTCATCCGCTTGCTAATCTATTTAAGAGATCCAATTATGATGAGCCAATTGCTAGTGAGTTTTGTGCACTAGATTATCTTTATGAAGTTTTGCTTGAAATTCGTGAATCTGAAAATTGTGATGAAGTACTTTATGGAGTGATTCACGGTGAATCTTTGAATGAAAAGCATGATTGCAATGATGTTATTATAAATTCTCTTAATGTTAGTTGTGCTAATAATATGCAAAACCCTAAGCTTGGGGGTGCTAGTTTTGCTATGTCCTCTACTTGTTGCAATGATCATGATTGGGGTGATTCTTCTTTTGATCTTGAAAATTTATTTAAGCCCCATGATGAATATGAGATTGATAATAATGTTTGCAATATTGAAAGTGGGTTTGGAAGAGTGCCAACTTTAGATCCCACATATTTGGATAATGTTCAATCTTATGAAGTTTTTGATAAAAGTGGGTTTGAAGAGGTCATGACTTTAGTTAATGTTAATCCCACTATTTTGGAACAGTGTCAACTTTGCATGCATGTGGATCGTGTTGAAAATATTTTGTGTGATGGATATTTTGTTGAATTTGCTTATGATCCCACCTGCAATTATTATGAGAGAGGAAAATATGGTGGTAGAAATTTTCATGTTACTAAATTAGCTCTCGTCATGTTGAGATTGCTATTGTTTCTTTCCGCTTCCTTGCATATGCTAGTTTTTGCTTGCCTTGATAATTTGTTTGCCTATAAGATTCCTATGCATAGGAAGTATGTCATACTTATATGTGTTTGTCATGTGTTTTATGATGCTCTCTTTGTGCTTCAATTCTTGTCTTTCATGTGAGCATCATTAAAATTATCAATGCCTAGCTATAAGGCTTTAAATAAAAGCGCTTGTTGGGAGACAACCCAATATTTTTCCTTGCTGTTATTCAATAAATAATTTATCTAGACTCTGTTTTGGTTGTGTTTTTTGTGTTTAATTAGTGTTTGTGCCAAGTAGAACCGTTGGGAAGACTTGGGGAAAGTCTTTTTGATCTTGCTGTAGAAAACAGAAACTTTAGTGCTCACGAGAATCGCTGCCATTTTTATTTGGAAGGTGATATTTAGTTAATTATTTTTTCAGATGATTAATAGATAAATTCCTCACGTCCAGAATTTTATTTTAGAATTTTTGGGGTTCCAGAACTTGCGTTAGCTACAGATTACTACATACTGTTCTGTTTTTGACAGATTCTGTTTTTCTTGTGTTGTTTGCTTATTTTGATGAATCTATGGCTAGTAAAAGAGTTTATAAACAATAGAGAAGTTGGAATACAGTAGGTTTAACACCAATATGAATAAATAATGAGTTAATTACAGTACCTTGAAGTGGTGTTTTGTTTTCTTTCGCTAACGGAGCTCACGAGATTTTCTATTTTGAGTTTTGTGTTGTGAAGTTTTCAAGTTTTGGGTAAAGATTTGATGGATTACGGAACAAAGAGTGGCAAGAGCCTAAGCTTGGGGATTCCCATGGCACCCCAAGGTAAAATTCAAGGACACCAAAAATCCTAAGCTTGGGGATGCCCCGGAAGGCATCCCCTCTTTCGTCTTCGTCTATCGGTAACTTTACTTGGAGCTATATTTTTATTCACCACATGATATGTGTTTTGCTTGGAGCGTCTTGTATGATTTGAGTCTTTGCTTATTAGTTTACCACAATCATCCTTGCTGTACACACCTTTTGAGAGAAACTCACATGAATTGAAATTTATTAGAATACTCTATGTGCTTCACTTATATCTTTTGAGCTATATAGTTTTTGCTCTAGTGTTTCACTTATATCTTTTAGAGCACGGCGGTGGTTTTGTTTTATAGAAACTATTAATATCTCATGCTTCACTTATATTATTTTGATAGTCCTTTAGAACAACATGGAAATTTGCTATAATATAAAAACTTTCATATAAGTGCATTGAATACTATGAGAAGTTTGATACTTGATAATTGTTTTGAGATATGGAGATGGTGATATTAGAGTCATGCTAGTTGAGTAGTTGTGAATTTGAGAAATACTTGTGTTGAAGTTTGTGATTCCCGTAGCATGCACGTATGGTGAACCTTTATGTGATGCAATGTTGGGGATATCGCTTATCGGAAACTTATCGGTCGACCCAAGATAAGGGGTAAATCGGCCAGTTTATCGGCATATCGGCCGATTTATCTTATCGGTCAGACAACGGTAAGCGATAAATCGGCCGATTTATCGGAATATCGGAAGATATCTTGAACAGTGATGTGATGAAGTCGGAGCATGATATATTTATTGATTGTCTTCCTTATGAGTGGTGGTCGGGGACGAGCGATGGTATTTTCCTACCAATCTATCCCCCTAGGAGCATGCACGTAGTACTTTGTTTCAATAACTAATAGATTTTTGCAATAAGTATGTGAGTTCTTTATGACTAATGTTGAGTCCATGGATTATACGCACTCTCACCCTTCCACCATTGCTAGACTCTCTAGTATCGCGCAATTTTCGCCGATACCATAAACTCACCATATACATTCCTCAAAACAGCCACCATACCTACCTATTATGGCATTTCCATAGACATTCCGAGATATATTGCCATGCAACTTTCCACCGTTCCATTATTATGACACGCTTCATCATTGTCATATTGCTTGCATGATCATGTAGTTGACATCGTATTTGTGGCAAAGCCACCATTCATAATTCTTCATACATGTCACTCATGCATCATTGTACATCCCGGTACACCGCCGGAGGCATTCACATAGAGTCATATTTTGTTCTAAGTATTGAGTTGTAATTCTTGAGTTGTAAAGTAAATAAAGTGTGATGATCATCATTATTAGAGCATTGTCCTAAGTGAGGAAAGGATGATGGAGACTATGATTCCCCCACAAGTCGGGATGAGACTCCGGACGAAAAAAAAGAAAAAAAAGGAGAAAGGCCATAAAAAAGAAGAAGGCCCCCCAAAAAAAGAGAGAGAAAGAGAGAAGGGACAATGCTACTATCCCTTTTCCACACTTGTGCTTCAAAGTAGCACTATATTGTTCATATAGAGAGTCTCCTATGATATCACTTTCATATACTAGTGGGAATTTTTCATTATAGAACTTGGCTTGTATATTCCAATGACGGGCTTCCTCAAAATGCCCTAGGTCTTCATGAGCAAGCAAGTTGGATGCACGCCCACTTAGTTTCTTTTGTTGAGCTTTCATATACTTATAGCTCTAGTGCATCCGTTGCATTGCAATCCCTACTCACTCACATTGATATCTATTGATGGGCATCTCCATAGCTCGTTGATATGCCTAGTTGATGTGAGACTATCTTCTTCTTTTTTTCTTCTCCACAACCACCATTCTATTCCACCATAGTGATATATCCATGGCTCACGCTCATATATTGCGTGAAGATTGAAAAAGTTTGAGAACATCAAAAGTATGAAACAATTGCTTGGCTTGTCATCGGGGTTGTGCATGATTTAAATATTTTGTGTGGTGAAGATAGAGCATAGTCGGACTATATGATTTTGTAGGGATAACTTTCTTTGGCCATGTTATTTTTAGAAGACATAATTGCTTAGTTAGTATGCTTGAAGTATTATTATTTCTATGTCAATATTAAACTTTTATCTTGAATCTTTTGGATCTGAACATTCATGCCACAATAAAGAAAAATTACATTGAGAAATATGTTAGAAAGCATTCCACATCAAAAATTCTGTTTTTATCATTTACCTACTCGGGGACGAGCAGGAATTAAGCTTGGGGATGCTTGATATGTCTCCAACGTATCTATAATTTTTGATTGCTTCATGCTATTATATTATCTATTTTGGATGTTAATGAGCTTTATTTTACACTTTTATATCATATTTGGGACTAACCTACTAACCGGAGGCCCAGCCCAAATTGCTATTTTTTTTTGCCTATTTTAGGGTTTCGAAGAAAAGGAATATCAAACGGAGTCCAAACGGAATGAAACCTTAGGGAACGTGATTTTCTCAACAAACGTGATCTAGGAGACTTGGAGTGGCCCTCAAGAAACAAGGGAGGAAGGCACGAGGCAGGGGGCGCGCCTACCCCCCTGGGCGCGGCCTCCACCCTCGTGGGCCCTCCGTTGCTCCACCGACGTACTTCTTCCTCCTATATATATCCACGTACCCCCCAAACATCGAGGGGCACCACGAAAACCTAATTCCACTGCCGCAACCTTCTGTACTCGAGAGATCCCATATCGTGGCCTTTTCAGGAGCCTCTCCGGTGATGCATGAGTAGTTTACTTCAGACCTACGGGTCCATAGTTATTAGCTAGATGGCTTCTTCTCTCTCTTTGGATCTCAATACAAAGTTCTCCTTGATCTTCTTGGAGATCTATTCGATGTAATCTTCTTTTGCGGTGTGTTTGTCGAGATCCGATGAATTGTGGGTTTATGATCCAGATTATCTATGAACAATATTTGATTCTCCTCCGAATTATTTTATGTATGATTGGTTTATCTTTGCAAGTCTCTTCGAATTATCAGTTTGGTTTGGCCTACTAGATTGATCTTTCTTGCAATGGGAGAAGTGCTTAGCTTTGGGTTCAATCTTGCGATGCTCGATCCCAGTGAGAGAAAGGGAACCGACACGTATTGTATTGTTGCCATCGAGGATAAAAAGATGGGGTTTATATCATATTGCATGAGTTTATCCCTCTACATCATGTCATCTTCCTTAAAGCATTACTCTGTTCTTATGAACTTAATACTCTAGATGCATGCTGGACAGCGGTCGATGTGTGCTAACTCTTGAGCTTGCGTTGGTTTTCCCCGAAGAGGAAAGGATAATGCAGCAGAGTAGCGTAAGTATTTCCCTCAGTTTTTGAGAACCAAGGTATCAATCCAGTAGGAGGCCACGCGCAAGTCCCTCGTACCTACACAACACAAAGAGCTCAACGCAACCAACGCGATTAGGGGTTGTCAATCCCTTCACGGTCACTTACGGAAATGAGATCAGATAGATAATATTTTTTGGTATTTTTGATATAAAGATGCAAAGTGAAAAGTAAAAGGCAAAGTAAAAACAAAGCAAGATTAAAGTGATGGAGATTGATATGATGAGAATAGACCCGGGGGCCATAGGTTTCACTAGTGGCTTCTCTCAAGAGCATAAGTTTTCTATGGTGGGTGAACAAATTACTATTGAGCAATTGACAGAATTGAGTATAGTTATGAGAATATCTAGGCAGATCATGTATATAGGCATCACGTCCATGACAAGTAGATCAACGATTCTGCATCTACTACTATTACTCCACTCATCGACCGCTATCCAGCATACATCTAGAGTATTAAGTTAAAAACAGAGTAACGCTTTAAGCAAGATGACATGATGTAGAGAGATAAATTCATGCAATACGAAATAAACCCCATCTTGTTATCCTCGATGACAACGATACAATACGTGTCTTGCTGCCCCTTCTGTCACTAGGAAAGAACACCGCAAGATCGAACCCAAAGCTAAGCACTTCTCCCATGGCAAGAACTACCAATCTAGTTGGCCAAACCAAACGGATAATTCGAAGAGACTTGCAAAGATAACCAATCATACATAAAAGAATTCAGAGAAGATTCAAATATTGTTCATAAATAGACTTGATCATAAACCCACAATTCATCGGTCTCAACAAACACACCGCAAAAGAAGAAGATTACATCGAATAGATCTCCACAAGAGAGGGGGAGAACATTGTATTGAGATACAAAAAGAGAGAAGAAGCCATCTAGCTAATAACTATGGACCCGAAGGTCTGAGGTAAACTACTCACACTTCATCGGAGGGGCTATGATGATGTAGATGCCCTGCGTGATGACGGCCCTCTCCGGTGGAGCTCCGAAACAGGCCCCAAGATGGGATCTCGTGGATACAGAAATTTGCGGCGGTGGAATTAGGTTTTTGGCTCCTCTTCTGATCGTTTGGGGGTACGTGGGTATATATAGGAGGAAGGAGTACGTCAGTGGAGCACCGAGGGGCCCACGAGGCAGGGGGCGCACCCTGTAGGGGGGGGCGCCCCCTACCCTCGTGACCGCCTTCGGTACTTCTTGGAGTAGGGTCCAAGTCTCCTGGGTCTTATCCGAGAAGAAAATCACATTCCAAAAAGGATTTTTCTATTTGGACTCCGTTTGATATTATGTTTCTTCGAAACACTGAAATAGGCAAAAAAAAACAGCAATTCTGGGTTGGGCCTCCGGTTAATAGGTTAGTCCCAAAAATAATATAAAAGTGGAAAATAAAGCCCAATATAGTCCAAAACAGTAGATAATATAGCATGGAGCAATCAAAAATTATAGATACATTGAAGACGTATCAGGCATCCCCAAGCTTAATTCCTGCTCGTCCTCGAGTAGGTAAATGGTAAAAGGAGAATTTTTGATGCGGAGTGCCACTTGGCATAATTTCAATGCAAAATTTCTTAACTGTGTATGAATATTCAGATTAGAAATATTCAAGACAAAAGTTCATATTGACATAAAGAATAATAACACTTCAAGCAAACTAACAAAGCAATTATGTTTTCTCAAAGTAACATGGCCAAAGAAAGTTCATCCCTACAAAATCATATAGTTTATTCATGCTCCATTTTCGTCACACAAGAATGCTCTCATCATGCACAACCCTGATGACAAGCCAAGCAATTGTTTCATACCTTAATAATTTCGAACTCATAAACTTTCACGCAATACATGAGCGTGAGCCATGGATATAGCACTATGGGTGGAATAGAATATAATGATGGGGGTTGTGTGGAGAAGACAAAAAAGGAGAAAGTCTCACATTAACGAGGCTAATCAATGGGCTAGGGAGATGCCCATCGATTGATGTTAATGCGAGGAGTAGGGATTGCCATGCAACGGATGCACTAGAGCTATAAATGTATGAAAGCTCAACAAAAGAAACTGAGTGGGTGTGCATCCAACTTGCTTGCTCATGAAGACCTAGGGCACTTGAGGAGGCCCATTGTTGGAATATACAAGCCAAGTTCTATAATGAAGAATTCCCACTAGTATATGAAAGTGATAACTCAAGAGACTCTCTATACGAAGAACATGGTGCTACTTTGAAGCACAATATATGAGACTCATTATATCATGGTGCTACTTTGAAGCATAAGTGTGGAAAAAAGGATAGTAACATTGCCCCTTTTTGGGGGGACAATGCTCTATTGAATGATGATCATCACACTTCTATTTATTTACAACTCAATGATTACAACTCGATACTAGAACAAAGTATGACTCTATATGAATGCCTCCGGTGGTGTACCGGGATATGCAATGAATCAAGAGTGACAAGTAAAAATTATGAACGGTGGCTTTGCCACAAATACTATGACAACTACATGATCATGCTAAGCAATATGACAATGATGAATGTGTCATGATAAACTGGATGGTGGAAAGTTGCATGGCAATATATCTCGGAATGGCTATGGAAATGCCATAATAGGTAGGTATGGTGGCTGTTTTGAGGAAGATATAAGGAGGTTTATGTGTGAAAGAGCGTATCATATCACGGGGTTTGAATGCACCAGCGAAGTTTGCACCAACTCTCAATGTGAGAAAGGGCAATGCACGGTACCGTAGAGGCTAGCAATGATGGAAGGGTGAGAGTGTGTATAATCCATGGACTCAACATTAGTCATAAAGAACTCATATACTTATTGCAAAAATCTACAAGCCATCAAAAACCAAAGTATTACGTGCATGCTCCTAGGGGATAGATTGGTAGGAAAAGACCATCGCTCGTCCCCGACCGCCACTCATAAGGAGGACAATCAAATAACACCTCATGTTTCAAATTTGTTGCATAATTTAACCATACGTGCATGCTACGGGACTTGCAAACTTTAACTCAAGCACTTCTCAAATTCACAATTACTCTACTAGCATGACTTTGATATTACTACCTCCATATCTCAAAACAATTATCAATCATCCAACTTTTCTTAGTATTCAACGCACTCAAAAGAAAGTTTCACAAATCTTGAATACCAAGCAAGTTATTATTAAGCAAATTACCATGCTATTACGACTCCCAAAATAATTTAAGTGAAGCATGAGAGATCATAGTTTCTTTAAAACAAAACACCACTGTGCTCTAAAAGATCTAAGTGAAGCACATAGAGCAAAATTTCAACGCTCAAAAGATATAAGTGAAGCACATAGAGTAAAACTACATAGCTCAAAAGATAGAAGTGAAGCACATAGAGTATTCTATCAAATTTTAATTCATAGATGACTCTATCAAAAGGTGTGTACAGCAAGGATGATTGTGGCACACTAACAAACAAAGACACAAATAATACAAGACGCTCCAAGCAAAACACATATCATGTTGGTGAATAAAAATATAGCTCCAAGTAAATTACCGATGGAAGTGGACGAAAGAGGGGATGCCTTCCGGGGCATCCCCAAGCTTTGAATTTTTGGTGTCCTTGGATTATCTTGGGGGTGCCATGGGCATCCCTAAGCTTAGGCTCTTGCCACTCCTTGTTCCATAATCCATCAAAAGAACTCACCCAAAACTTGAAAACTTCACAACACAAAACTCAATAGAAATCTCGTGAGCTCCGTTACAGAAACAAAACATAAAACCACTTCAAGGTACTGTAATGAACTCATTCTTTATTTATTTTGGTGTTAAACCTACTGTATTCCAACATCTCTACGGATTATAAACTATTTTACTAACCATAGATTCATCAAAATAAGCAAACAACACACGAAAAACAGAATCTGTCAAAAACAGAACAATCTGTAGTAATCTGTAACTAACGCAAACTTTTGGAACTCCAAAAAATCTACCAAAATTAGACGACCTAGATAATTTGTTTATTGATCAGAAGCAATTGGAATCAGTATTTTATCACGTTCTGATGATTTTTAGTAATTCGGGCACTGAACGCAAAGTTTCTGGAAATTACAGCGAGATCAAATAACTATCATCCAAGAAGATCCAATAGGTCTAGCTTGGCACAAACACTAATTAAAACACAAAACCACATCCAAACAGAGGGGAGATGGGTTATTTATTCCTTAACAGAAGAAAAACACAACAAACAAAAAATAAAATTGGGTTGCCTCCCAACAAGCGCTATCGTTTAATGCCCCTAGCTAGGCATAAGAGCGAGGATAGATCTAGGTGTTGCCATCTTTGGAAGGCAATCCATAAGTGGCTCTCATGATGGTTTCATATGGCAATTTTATTTCTTTCTTGGAAAGTGTTCCATGCCCTTTTTTAATGGAAATTGGAATCTAATATTCCCTTCCTTCATATCAATAATCGCACCAACCGTTCTAAGGAAAGGTCTATCAAGAATAATAGGGCAAGAAGGATTGCAATCTATATCAAGAACAATGAAATCTACGGGCACATAATTCCTATTTGCAACAATAAGAACATCGTTAATCCTTCCCATAGGTTTCTTAATAGTAGAATCCGCGAGATGTAAGTTTAAAGAGCAATCATCAAGATCGCGGAAATCTAGCAAATCACACAAAGTTTTGGGGATGGTGGAGACACTAGCACCCAAATCACACAAAGCATAAAAATCATGATCTTTAATTTTAATTTTGATAGTTGGTTCCCACTCATCATAGAGTTTTTTAGGGATAGAGACTTTCAACTCAAGTTTTTCTTCATAAGATTGCATCAAGGCATCAACAATATGTTCGGTGAAGGCTTTCTTTTGACTATAAGCATGCGGAGAATTTAGCACGGATTGCAACAAGGAAATACAATCAATCAAAGAGCAACTTTCATAATTAAATTCCTTGAAATCCAATATAGTGGGTTTAGCAACATCTAAATTTTTATTTCTTTCAATCGCACTTTCATCAATTTCATCATAAAGATCTAAATACTCCAAATTTTTGGAACGCCTTCTAGGTAAAGGAAGATCATATTCAGTTTCATCAAGATTCATATTTCAAAACAAAGATTTGATAGGGGACACATCAATAACTTTTAGATCTTCATCTTGATTTTCATAGGTATTGTAAGAACACGCTTTAATAAAGGCATCTTTTGAAGAACGCATCCTAGCGGTTCTTTCCTTGCACTCATCAATGGAAATTCTCATAGCTTTGAGAGACTCATTGATATCATGCTTAAGAGGAATAGATCTAGGATTTAAAGAATCAATCTCAAGAGAAATTCTATCAACGTTCCTAGCCAAATCATCAACTTTAAGCACTTTCTCTTCAAGCAAAGCATTAAAATTCTTTTGTGAATTCATAAACTCTTTAACACTATTCTCAAATTCAGAGGGCATCTTATTATAATTTCCATAAGAGTTGTTGTAGGAATTTCCATAATTATTAGAAGGATTACTAGGATATGGCCTAGGATTAAAATTCCCTCTATAAGCATTGTTACCAAAATTATTCCTGCCAACAAAATTCACATCCATAGATTCATTGTTATTGTCAATCAAGGTAGACAAAGGCATATCATTAGGATCAGAAGAAACACTCTTAGTAGCAAATAATTTCATAAGTTCATTCATCTTTCCACTCAAAACATTGATTTCTTCTATCGCATGCACTTTTTTATTAGAAGATCTTTCAGTATGCCATTGAGAATAATTAACCATAATATTATCTAGGAGTTTAGTAGCATCTCCTAAAGTGATTTCCATAAAAGTGCCTCCCGCGGCCGAATCTAAAAGATTTCTAGAAGCAAAATTCAATCCGGCATAAAAATTTTGTATAATCATCCACAAATTTAAACCATGAGTAGGGCAATTACGTATCATTAATTTCATTCTCTCCCAAGCTTGTGCAACATGTTCATGATCAAGTTGCTTAAAATTCATAATATCGTTTCTAAGAGAGATGATCTTAGCGGGAGGAAAATACTTAGAGATAAAAGCATCTTTGCACTTGTTCCAAGAATCAATACTATTTTTAGGCAAAGACGAAAATCAAGCTTTAGCACGATATCTAAGCGAAAAAGGAAATAGCTTCAATTTAACGACATCATTATCGACATCTTTTTTCTTTTGCATATCACATAAATCAACAAAGCTATTCAGATGAGTAGCGGCATCTTCACTAGGAAGACCGGCGAATTGATCTTTCATAACAAGATTCAACAAAGCAGTATTGATTTCACAAGATTCAGTATTGGCAAGAGGAGCAATCGGAGTGCTAAGAAAATCATTATTGTTGGTATTGGTGAAGTCACACAATTTGGTAGTATCTTGAGCCATCGCGACAAACAAGCAATCCAACACACGAGCAAACAAAAGGCAAGCGAAAAAAGGCAAACAGAGAAGGAGAAGGGGAAGGAGAAAGAGAGGGCGAATAAAACGGCAGGGTGAAGTGGGGGAGAGGAAAACGAGAGGCAAATGGCAACTAATGTAATGCGGGAGATAGGGATTGTGATGGGTACTTGGTATGTTGACTTTTTGCGTAGACTCCCTGACAACGGCGCCAAAAATTCTTCTTGCTACCTCTTGAGCTTGCGTTGGTTTTCCCCGAAGAGGAAAGGATGATGCAGCAGAGTAGCGTAAGTTTTCCCTCAGTTTTTGAGAACCAAGGTATCAATCCAGTAGGAGGCCACACGCAAGTCCCTCGTACCTACACAACACAAAGAGCTCAACGCAACCAACGCGATTAGGGGTTGTCAATCCCTTCACGGTAACTTACGGAAATGAGATCCGATAGATAATATTTTTTTGGTATTTTTGATATAAAGATGCAAAGTGAAAAGTAAAAGGCAAAGTAAAAACAAAGCAAGATTAAAGTGATGGAGATTGATATGATGAGAATAGACCCGGGGGCCATAGGTTTCACTAGTGGCTTCTCTCAAGAGCATAAGTTTTCTACGGTGGGTGAACAAATTACTGTTGAGCAATTGACAGAATTGAGCATAGTTATGAGAATATCTAGGCATGATCATGTATATAGGCATCACGTCCGTGACAAGTAGATCGAAACGATTCTGCATCTACTACTATTACTCCACTCATCGACCGCTATCCAGCATGCATCTAGAGTATTAATTTAAAAACAGAGTAACGCTTTAAGCAAGATGACATGATGTAGAGAGATAAATTCATGCAATATGAAATAAAACCCATCTTGTTATCCTCGATGGCAACGATACAATACGTGTCTTGCTGCCCCTTCTGTCACTGGGAAAGAACACCGCAAGATCGAACCCAAAGCTAAGCACTTCTCCCATGGCAAGAACTACCAATCTAGTTGGCCAAACCAAACGGATAATTCGAAGAGACTTGCAAAGATAACCAATCATACATAAAAGAATCCAGAGAAGATTCAAATATTGTTCATAGATAGACTTGATCATAAACCCACAATTTATCGGTCTCAACAAACACACCGCAAAAGAAGAAGATTACATCGAATAGATCTCCACAAGAGAGGGGGAGAACATTGTATTGAGATCCAAAAAGAGAGAAGAAGCCATCTAGCTAATAACTATGGACCCGAAAGTCTGAGGTAAACTACTCACACTTCATCGGAGGGGTATGATGATGTAGAAGCCCTCCGTGATGACGGCCCTCTCCGGCGGAGCTCCAGAACAGGCCCCAAGATGGGATCTCGTGGATACAGAAAGTTGTGGCGGTGGAATTAGGTTTTTGGCTCCTCTTCTGATCGTTTGGGGGTACGTGGGTATATATAGGAGGAAGGAGTACGTCGGTGGAGCACCGAGGGGCCCACGAGGCAGGGGGGCGCGCCCTGTAGGGGGGCGCCCCCTACCCTCGTGACCACCCCCGGTACTTCTTGGAGTAGGGTCCAAGTCTCCTGGGTCTTATGCAAGAAGAAAATCACGTTCCAAAAAGGATTTTTCTGTTTGGACTCTGTTTGATATTCTGTTTCTTCGAAACACTGAAATAGGCAAAAAAACAGCAATTCTGGGTTGGGCCTCCGGTTAATAGGTTAGTCCCAAAAATAATATAAAAGTGGAAAATAAAGCCCAATATAGTCCAAAACAGTAGATAATATAGCATGGATCAATAAAAAATTATAGATACATTGGAGACGTATCAATGTGTAGAGTAATAGTAGTAGATGCAGGCAGGAGTCGGTCTACTTGTCTCGGACGTGATGCCTATATACATGATCATACCTAGATATTCTCATAACTATGCTCAATTCTATCAATTTCTAGATAGTAATTCGTTTACCCACAGTAATACTTATGCTCTTGAGAGAAGCCACTAGTGAAACCTATGGCCCCCGGGTCTATCTTCCATCATATTAATCTTCCAATACTTAGTTATTTCCTTTGCCATTTATTTTACTTAGCATCATTATCATAAAAATACCAAAAATATTATCTTATCATATCTATCAGATCTCACTCTCGTAAGTGACCGTGAAGGGCTTGACAACCCCTTTATCGCTTTGGTTGCGAGGTTCTTATTTGTTTGTGTAGGTGCGTTGGACTTGAGCATGATCTCCCACTGGATTGATACCTTGGTTCTCAAAAACAGAGGGAAATACTTACGCTACTTTGCTGCATCACCCTTTCCTCTTCAAGGGAAAACCACCGTAGTGCTCAAGAGGTAGCACTCTACAGGTGTCTCCAAGGTGTTTGTTGAGTTGACATAGATCGAGATTAGGATTTGCCACTCTGTGTATCGGAGAGGTATCTCTGGGCCCTCTCGGTAATGCACATCACTATGAGCCTTGCAAGCAATGTGACTAATGAGTTAGTCACAGGATGATACATTACAGAACGAGTAAAGAGACTTGCCGATAACGAGGTTGAACTAGATATGATGATACTGACGATCAAATCTCGGGCAAGTAACATACCGATGACAAAGGGAACAACGTATGTTGTTATGCGGTTTGACCGATAAAGATCTTTGTAGAATATGTAGGAACCAATATGAGCATCTAGGTTCTGCTATTGGTTATTGACCAGAGATGTGTCTCGGTCATGTCTACATAGTTCTCGAACCCGTAGGGTCCGCACGCTTAACGTTTGATGACGATTTGTATTATGAGTTATGTGATTTGATGTACCGAAGTTTGTTCGGAGTCCTGGATGAGATCAAGAACATGACGAGGAGTCTCGGAATGGTCGAGAGGTAAAGATTCATATATTGGAGGGTTGCATTTGGACATCAGAATGGTTCCGAGTGGTTCGGATATTTTTTCGGAGTATCGGGAGGTTACCGGAACCCCTGGGAGAAGTTATCCTTAGTGGTTCGACAATATGCAACCTTTTGGGGCCGGCTGCCTCTCCCTCTCCCTCCTTTATATACGGAGGCAGGGGGCACCCCAAAGACACACAAGTTGATCTTTAGCCGTGTGCGGTGCCCCCTCCATAGTTTTACACCTCGGTCATATTGTCGTAGTGCTTAGGTGAAGCCTT
Source organism: Triticum dicoccoides (assembly GCF_002162155.2). Classification (NCBI taxonomy): domain Eukaryota; kingdom Viridiplantae; phylum Streptophyta; class Magnoliopsida; order Poales; family Poaceae; genus Triticum; species Triticum dicoccoides. The sequence continues at coordinate 73,121,656 of NC_041384.1, read as the reverse complement.
GCGTCGGTAACTTCATCATCACCGTCACCACGCCATCGTGCTGATGAAACTCTCCCTCGGCCTTAGCTGGATCAAGATTTTGAGGGACGTCGCCGAGCTGAATGTGTGCAGATCACGGAGGTGTCGTGCGTTCGGTACTTGATCGGTTGGATCGCGAAGACGTTCGACTACATCAACCGCGTTACTAAACGCTTCCGCTTTCGGTCTACGAGGGTACGTAAACACACTCTCCCCTCTCGTTGCTATGCATCTCCTAGATAGATCTTGCGTGATCATAGGTAAATTTTTTGAAATATTGTGTTCCCCAACACATACTTGATGCCATGGTGTCTCAAGATCTCTAAATGTGGCACTCTTTCGTTGGCATGGCCGGATCGCACAATGATATCAACGTGCTTCAGCACTCGCCAGTGTCTGCTAGGCTTGCCGAAGGCAATAGCCCACCGGTGAATTTAACTATCAATGGCCACAACTACGACAAAGGATACTACCTGGGTGACGGTATCTATCCTTAGTGGACCACTATTGTGAAGACAATCCTCAACCCTGTCGGAGAGAAGAGGAAAAGATTTGCCCAAGAGCAAGAGAGCATTGTTGAGGAAATCATTAAGTGGTAGCTGCTCGGTTGGTTGGCGAGTAGGGGATTAATAGGCTAATCGGCAAGTTAATCAGCCATTTAATCAATTAATTGGATGATTTATCGGTTTATCGGCTACTCGGTGACCCTACGAGTAGGGATTAATTTGCAAGTTAACTGGTTAATCGGATGAATTCTTGAACAGGGCAAGAGAGTGCGAGGAAGGATGTCGAAACTCACATGCAACTGCAAAATGGGGCATCGTTCGGTATCCTGCTAATACTTGAAGCACGCAGAAACTGTGAGAGGCGATAACTGCTTGTGTGATGATGCATAATATGATCGTAGAAGATGAGCGCCCGAAACGTCTGTACGATCAAGGGTTTCAATTTCAATGTGCGAATGTTGTGCCTGAGCATGGAGAAGCGGCAACGTTTGAACAGTTCACCCAACTTCATCATGACATGCGTGATTGGGAAACTCACATGCAACTGCAAAATGATTTGGTTGAGCATATGTGGGCTCATGTTGGCAATTAATAGATGTATCTTCTTTATTCGGCTTGTAAAATTATGCGATACATTTTTATTTTTATTCGGTTTGTAAAACTATGTTATTTTATTCAGTTGAAACTATGTTATTTATTTGGTTCAGGATTATATGTTTGAATGCAAAAGTTGTGTGTGAAACAATGCAAAAAATAAGCTATTTGTTGAAATAGGGCGACCAGCCGCCACGCTGTCACATATAGATCAGCGCATTTAGCGCACTGCCGACCCAAATCTAAAACAGGGCAGACGTCGGACGGACGGTCGACCCAAACGGACGAAAAACAGACAAAGCACGCGTCCGTTTGGGTCGCCCTGTTGGAGCTGCTCTTAGAGAGTACCCACCCCACGCACGCGCTGACATTTACACGTGGACACGGTCAACCCAGTCCGTTGTTTTCACCGTGCAGGAGCTAGTACCATTTTTTCTTTAAAAAAATCTGCTGGTGAAGTACTCGTACAACTGGTTTTCTCCTCCCCACCAACCTGCACCTGCCAGTGAAGAGTACACGGTCAACCCAGTGGTTTCCCCATCCCGCTCGGCCGGCTCTCCTCTCCACCGGCGCCGTCGCCTCGCCGCCGCCCCATCCTACCGGACTGCGTCACCTCCCGCCGTCCGTCGCAAGAGGCCCAGTGATGCTAGGGCCTCCCGACGGGTCGATTTTGACCGAGGTAATTAGCCTTCCCATCCCAGCTAGGTCGGCCTCCCGACGGGCGCTCATTTGGATTTGGTCGATGATGGCTTCAGATTTACTAGCCACCGCCCACTAACGGTTCAGTAGCCATGGAGTATTTTACTATTCAATAGCCAAGAAATATTTTGGTGCCATCTCAGACTCACAAGCCATGGAGTATCTTAGACTCAAACCAGATTCAATAGCCATGGAGTATTTTACTATTCAATAGCCAAAAAATATTTTGGTACCATCTGAGATTCACAGGCCATGGAGTATTTTAGACTCAAGTATTTTACTATTCAATAGCCAAGAAATATTTTGGTGCCATCTCAGATTCACAAGCCATGGAGTATTATAGACTCAAACCAGATTCAATAGCCATGGAGTGAGTATTTTACCATGGATCTTTTATAGATGAGATCGATGCCGATCATGTCTTGGATTCAGTATTTGCCTTAGCCCCCACTGCACATTCACTAGCAAATATACCTGGCCATCTGTCGTGCCGGGCCGGGCCTACCAGAGCTAGATGCAAAAAACCCAGGCCCGAGCCCGGCCTGGCCCAGCCATCGGGCCTAAAATTGGGCCCAAGCCCGGACCATCATGCTAAAAGCCCGCCGGGCCTTGGACCGGGCCTCTTTGTTAATGCGCGAATACGACGGGCCTGGCCGTCGGGCTTGAAATCGAGGCCCGAGCCCGGCCCGTGGACAAGGTCGGGCCGGGTCGGGATTTTTCGGGCTGACCGGGTCGGGCTGCCCATGGCCAGGTCTACTAGCAAATGACCGGATCCACTAGCCGTGGAGTATTCTAGACTTTTAGTCCCATATGAGATTCATTAGCCATGTACTCCCTCCATTCCCTTATACAAGGTCACTTCATATTTTTATGTCTTAACTTTGACCAGTAATTTTAACAACAAGAGCTGACTTATATGCCACAAAAAGTATTTCATTGAATGCACATTTCAAAGAACTTTCCGATGATATATTTTCGATGACATATAATCCATATTTTGTTGACCAAAATTATAAGTCAAAATTTGACACGAAAAACAAAGTGGCCTTGTATAAGGGAATGAAGGGAGTACCAGTATTTTAGACTCAAACCAGTTCAGTAGCCACCAATTATTTAAAGTAAATTGTTCATTAATATACTGCAAAAATCCAGCCCACAGTACTAACCCTTTTTTGTTACATTATTGTTTAGGTCGCCATGGAAGGTGAGAAGCAGCCGCAACCGGCGGTGGCAGACTCTTCCGCCACCGTATCGAAGGTGCTCAACGATGACAACCTCCTCGTTGAGATCCTTCTCCGTGTCAGCTTCCCCAACACCCTCGTTCGTGCCGCCCTGGTCTGCAGACGCTGGCTATGCCACGTCTCCGACAAGGCCTTCCTTGGCCGGTTCCGTAAGCTGCACCCCCCTCGCCTGCTCGGCTTCTACATCGACACCGGAATGGGGCCCCGTTTCACACCGATGCTGCCTCAGCCACCGGAGTTGGCCGCCGTCATCGACTGTGCATGCTTCTGCCCGGACACCTGGCAGTGTACACGGGCTGACGTCATTGACTGCCGGAATGGCCGCGTCTTAACTATGCTCCAAGACGGCCCTAGATTCAAACTTGGAGTGCATACCGCTCTGTGCACTGAGAGAGACATGACGACCTTCCCACCACTTCCAAGGTATAACCGGCCGGAGGGCAGGTTCTGCATCTGGCCGTGTCTCCTCTCCAAAGAACAAGGCGACGACTTGTCCTACTTTTATGTTCTGATCGAGTCTTCCGAGGAGACCACTAAGGTTACGGTGCGAGTATATATGTTGCAACATGGTGTCTGGTGCACACATCATACTTTGGCCACTGACCAGCCATCTCTTCCGCTATGGGACCCAAAACTTGTGCTGGTCGACAGTAAAATTTATATCACGGTTGCCCCGAGAAATATTATGGTCTTGGATTTGTCGGTCTCAAGTTGCTCTACAATTTTTCTGCCACAAGGGGTGGAGTATGGAGATAGAGACGCCATGTTGTCACGGGCAGATGATGCATCTAGTGTATATCTTATTCAAGTGAAGGAGTTTCAGCTTCATATCTGGCTCCACGAGGGGAACAACTGGCTGCTGGTGCACGCCATCTTTATGAGTGAGATGGTTGCTGATTTGAGGATGCAAGATTACACTGTTGAGGATGGGCATATTGATGTTCTTCGGATACTGCAGGTCGGGGACAACGCCGAGTTTGTGTTCTTCCAGATGGGTCGATGCATACTGTATCTAGATATCAAGGGCAAGACATTGCGTAAAGTCTATGCGATGAAAGATAAGGATTGGTATTCTGCTTATTACATTTTTCCTTTTAAGATGGTTTGGCCTCCTATATTTCCTGCACTGAAGCTGAACCTTCAAGGTATTCCTTTTGCTTCTGTTGAGGTTACAAAGATTTACAATGTGCATCGTGTGTGGAAATTTCTTCTCTATTTTGCTAGTTTTTTTGCCATGTGTTTTAAAGTCCAAATTTGTAGCATTGCTAATACACCGTCGTAATCGAGTAAATGTTGTATGAATTGGCTTTGCTGCATTTGTGATGCTTCGCACTCTTATTAATAGTTCATCAACCATCACACTGTTTGCTATAACTGCTGAGTGGTGTTAGGTGTGATTGATTTGTTAGGCCATTCTAGGAATACTAGTTCAGCATCATTCGACATTCTGTTGCTCTAAGTGCTCTTACTTGCCACACAATCTGAAAAAGAAATGGCGTGCATGGCTGCATGTTGTGCCAATGACCCTGTAACTTTGCATTTTCCTATACATTGCCATCCTTCATACCATCTCTTCATTTGTTTTATGTTTAGTGAAGCTAGCAGTTTTTATACCATGTCGAGATTAGCTAGGGAGCAGCATTTTTTGTGGTGATGAGAACAACTTATCTGGTGTATTGGCATGGACCTTTCATTTTGTTGTATCACTGTTTTCTGAACTACAAATTGGACATGTGTGAAAGTACAGGAAAGTCATATATAAGGTCTGGTAGCTTCCTAGCCTCGTTATCATGTTGCCCGTTGTATTTTCTGGTGCTGAACTATTATCACAACCCTTTATGCGTGCAATTGAGCTTCCCATTTCTCAAAATTAATCAATGTGTAATAATCTGCTGTGGTCGTGGCTTAGCTTCTTACATCTGAAGCTTACCCTCAATCTGTTATGTATGAGATTGTTAGTATACTTGGGTTTATCTAAATTCTGATTTTACTATGTTGAAGCATGTGATTGGTTGATCAAATATATAGAAGATACTATATGTTACGTCGGTGTGGTTGAATCTATGCATGAGTTCTGATTCCGATATGTCACAACGAATTTTCCTCTTATATCACAAAAGTGACTAATTCGAACTAACTGTTGGTAAAACTGTGCTTGTTTTTATTGGACTCTGAGCTGTATAATGTAAATTAATATACATATACCCATCTGGTATGAAGGCATTTAAGTTAACCTTGATCCCTGGAGCTTTTCCGGAGAAAAAAGAACATGTTACTGGAACAAATGCATCACTTCAACTTTCGAGCGCACATAATAGTTGACTATCCATCCGTCTACTAGCCACTTGTTTTGGTCTCCATTTGATGTTCTCATACTTCATTTTGCTTCCCATCCTGATCCTTGCTCGGTTTTGCTTGAAACAGAATCGCCATCTGAAGAGCAATATCATCCAGCTCAGTGACAAGGACCATAAGGTTATAACAAAAGAAATTTTATCTGTGGGCGTAGTAGATTCTGGCGCGCAAACCCTGCGAGGCCCCGTGTATATATGCCACGATGATTCAAGGATATGGCCACATTGGGAATATGGGTTCATTTTGCTGGTTACATATTTCCCACGATACCAAGCATATCTAGAGGGGCGTGTTGCGTAGACGTTAGTATTCTGTCATTTTGTCTTTGGAAAAGTTTGTCAGTCATTGTGAAATAGGTGTTTGTGTCGGTGTGATATATAATAGGTGAAATGGCTCCAGGTACATATCCCCCCGGGATGAAAAGAAGTGACATTTAGAAACACCTGGCGATGTAAGAAGATCCAAATGCATGCCCTCCAGGATGAAAAGAACAAGGCATTTAGAAACGCCTCCGGAATGTTCATGTATTTTATGCCCTTATAATTTATAACACAAGGTTCTCTTCAACGCCAACTCGCAAACCTTCCATATCAGTCCACACCATGTTGTCCGGACCGCGGTCCATGACGTTGTCCGGATGCGTTTTCTCCAGCAAACTGGAGACAAACATGGGAGAGGTTTGCGGGAGTCTGGACCGCTGTCACGCCCTAGCCCACCGAAAACCCCTTCCTCCTTCCACGTGCGCTTCCCGCCAATGACCAACTGCCCGCATTCATGCCGTTGTAGAGCGCCCCAGTCTGGACGCGACCTCTTATTGCCTCCACCATTGAAGGCCCCAGTCTGGACGCAACCTCTCATTGCCTCCACCATTGAAGCGGTGCGCCGGCCGAGGGCACCGCACGCTGCACACTCGACTAAACAAGCCTCCTCGCTGCATTCAAACGCCTTCATTAAACCCGCGTGGAAGCCGAGAAACCTACTCCGGCCACACATTCATTCATGAGCGTGCCGACATTAAACGCAACACCCGGCAAGCTCCTTCCATCCGTCCTCTATTTAAACGAGATCAGACGCCGGCCAAAAATCACACTGTATTCGGGTGACATAAATGGCTCTTGTCGTTTGGTTATTATTTTTATATTTACTTATGATACAATAATCATTCCACAATTGTAAACTTTACATCGAGTGATGGACGAGAGCGTTGCACCATAAGTTTCTTGTGCAATAAATATGTAAAAACTATCAATTTTCATGTATCTATACCAATATAAAAAAACCCAAAGGGCAGATCTAAATTATCTCGATCGTTAAATCATGTTATCTAGCGGTTCAAATCGCTTCAATGTTGAGCACCAAACACGTTTAACGCTCTAATTATCCACTACTGTCATTGGTTATAAACACGTTTTGACTCAACGATATCTCATGAAATCTGCCACGTAATTAATATCTTACTATTTCCATGAAAAATAATAATTAATATCTTATCAAATACCAACGTGCAACAGATATATCTTACCTAATATAACGTGCAACTAATATCCTACTTAATACTAGTAAAACGCCCGTGCGTTGCTACGGGCTATACTGTATATAAATGAATCAGACAAATTATTGATATTGAAGCTTATTTCTCTCTCATACACCAACCTCAAGGTCGACGGCAGGTTCCCGCGATCTAGTGTAGCATAAACATGGCCATATTGGAGGGCTATACTGTATATAATAAAGGGGATTTGTTTTCACTGTATGTATGATACACTGTCTGAAAAATGTAACAATGCGACAGTCCAGGCTCCCACAAATCCAGACCATACTGGAGAGACAAATGTCTAAACTGTGAACCCTGTTATCTTCAACACGCATACCAAACATAAAAGCTCCACCCCATGACACACCCTTATGTTTTCCTGTCGGACCCTCCCCTTCCGCTCGGTTTTCGCCGTAGTGAGACATTTCTCGCTGGAGTCCTCTCCTTTAAAACGGGATGACGCCCACCTCACCTTCGCCATCGCGGTCTCTCTCCTTCACATCATACTTCCCCACGGAGGGATTGCATTTAGACGTCGAAAAAAATCGATGGCGAGGGAGTCATGGAGGAGGGGTAGAGAACGAACCGGTGAAAGCCAAAAAAAAACCTACGTACAATGTTTGCTCCGCCTGGGTCATAGAGGAGTCCCCCTAGTAGAGGAGTTTGGGGAGAAGAGGACAGCGACACGAGGACACGTCGGGAGGATCGCAAGGAAGGCACGCTGGTAGAGGAGATCAGGGAGAAGAGGGCGGCAGCGCGAGGATGTCGGGATTATCGTGAGGAGGGCAGGCGATGGGAGGATTGCGTTCACATACACATTAATGGGCCAGCCCAATGCTATGATGTGATGATGTCAAAGGTGGGCGAAAGATAGGAGTGGTGGGATAAGGTGGAGTGAGGCGAGACTACCAACTAAGACATTAGTAGTAGAGATTACTAAGAGTTGGTATAACATACATAATCCTTATGGAAAATGTTAGGCTGAATCTTTGAGTAAGTGAATCTATCTTGTAAACTCCATTGTAGACCATGCATACACATTATTCTCCAGAAGAACTGGTGCAGATTATTTAAAGGAGCTTGATATCCCATAGACCATAGTCCTCGTGTAGTCTTGCATTGAAAGATATAGGTATGTAAGACAGTTAGTTTGGAATGAAATAGATAATTAAATGGAAAAGAGAAGAACTGAAATGAGGTAGAACTTCCAGTAGGGTCACATTTCATTACTCAGACTAACCAAAAGTTTCAGAACCGAGTTCTTGGAGCTCTTTGTCTTTGAGGTCATCATTCTTTATAATCTAAAACGTGACCATTTGGTTGGTAAAGAACATTACGTGTTAAATATGACATGTTATAGCAAGCCTAATATCAGGACCACCTCTCATGCGCACAATCAACTCCCTAAAGCCTCTTTTTTTATCAGATGCATAATGCACATCACTTACCGAGGAAGATTTTAGCCTCTTCAACATAACAATCAGCATCCCTTGTCAAAGCTCACACCAAAATAACTGCATGTGTAATCATCCTACCCTTTGATTGATAGACTGAAAATAAGTACACAAAAGATAGGAGCTACTCACATTCAAACTTCTGCCACAAGCTCGTTGATGGTCATGCCCCTTCAACATGTTCACACATAGTACGTCAAAAAATAATATTCCTCCAACCAGCCCATACAGAATGCCTCAAATTGGCATGATAAAACAAATCCAGATTGCATTATTCATTGAAATGATAAAAAATGAAAACATCTCAAACCAATATGTATGTAGAACCTGAAATTATATCTTATGTATCAAAACGACTATACAACCTTCCAAAAAGCGAAGGAGGACCATACATAATACAATACTCCTTTCCAGCACTTTACGTCGCCCGCCTCCCAATGCATGCCTGGTCATCTCCATGGCCTACAGGAGGCGCTTCACCTATAGCAGAATTTTGAGATAGGAATCCCTTCTTCACCTACAGCAAAATTTCGAGATCCCAACACTATCAGGCTAATACAAAGATCCATGAGAAGTGTGAACGCACCAACGTCTCCTGGTATGCATGGACCGTACGGGTAACTGATTTGGGAAACATAGGCGGCGATGCTGGCATGGTCGACGGCACATGATGCATCTATAGTGAGACCGGCGGCGGCCAGCAGCACCGTGGCGGCCCAATTCGATAAGCCCGGCGGTCGAGTACCTGGAAGGCCAGTAGCCCACGCCCACGACGTTGGAAAAGTAGCTCGGGATGGCAGATATTGGAGATTATTAAGATTCTAGCTTATTCCAAACTTTATTTATTTTTATCCCAGCTCTAGACTTCTAATGTCTGTGAAAGAAGAAAATCTTGACCGGAACACAAAATGGCAACAATAAGAAAAAGTTATCATCGGAGCAATGCAGTTAAGAGTTCCGGATACCTTTCAGAAAGAAGTGACATATATTAGCATATTTTATCAGAACAATTCAATCTACAAATTAGCAAACATGGACATTCCAGTGCATATTAGTACGAAAAAAGGTGAAAAACAAGTGAACTGTGACACAATGTAACAGCTGAATCAACAAGGACATGTTAGAATGCGAACATATTGGAGATGAGAATTCCATTTAACTCTTGTTGGACTCTTCAAATCAGATCACTGATGGCGCTTCCAGTAGCGAGGCTTCCCCACGGCAAGGCATCTTTCTGGCTATTGTAGCTCTGGAGGATTATGCCATCAGTAGATAATCTACCAGGACCTAAGGCTTCTCCATCCGGCCACGACTGCAGCCGCGTCCACATTGTCGTGGATGCTCCGCCATATCCGCCTAGACGAGCGCAAGCTCTTCATCACCAACCTCTTGTTTAGCCACGATGCCAAGGTGGCCACCAGGCGGCTTGAAGCCACAAACGACATGCTTGAGCACACATCGCGATGTTGGGGGTCACACCCGACAGCGACACCATGCAACACGTCATGGCGGCGTTCATGGAGGCGTTGGAGCGATGCTAGCTCCCGGCATGGGCTGGCCTATGCAGGGCACTGCTCCTACCCTGTGCGGCGCCCACGCCACCATCACACCATATACCATGCAATCAAATTGGCAGATAGAGTGCAAAATAATGGAACAAAATTGACAGAAAGATGAACAATGTGCAAGTAGCAACCTCAAAATACGAGGACTACTCGTTTTGAAGTTTCAGAAGAGTTGATCTCAGAAAACTTCAATTGAACGCAAGACCGAGTAGCAATGTACCCGGATCAGCAGTCTGATTTTTAGATGGTGTAGCTGGCAAATCATCAAATCTAGTCCCCAATAAGGAAATCAAGAGCACATCATTAAGTTAATATACAGAGCTTCCAGAAATCACACATTCACCTACATCCAAAATGAAGGCTCCACCTGCCAAAATCACATGCCAAGTTCTTATAGTGTCCCAAAGGCAGTATGTAAGGCAGCGGAATGGATGATCAAATCATAAAACACAATCTAGTATTTATCAGCGATTCAGTATCCTGCACGTCGGACTGGATCTCAGAGAGCCTCTGCTTCATCTTGTCTTCTTAGATCTCACCATGTAAGACGAAACCAACAACAACGAATAGAAATAGGCACGGGAAGAGAGGGTGGCGGTCTTGGCGAAGACCTCGCAGATGCAGAGTCGCAGTACTGGCGCTCGTAGCCCTGGAACACCTCGCTGCTTATGATTGCTCCTCTTGATCGCCTTTCATGGCATGTATTAAAGATAAATGGTAGCTAACCAAACCTGGCCGCTGCCACCGCCGAGAGGAGGTTGAGTAGTCAGCCGTTTGCATAGGTGAAAGCTGCTATGTACGGCCTTGATCCATCGCCCGCCGTCCAGGATCGACCCATGCACTTGAGACAATACTGGGCGCGCATCGAAGGAGACTTCATGGCTATGTCCCGGATCCACCGCCCCCTGTCCTGCTTGACCCATCCACAGGAATCAACACCGGACGCACCGACTCGTCATCGATGCCGACGAGCTGTTTCATTGCGAGGTCAAGGGGGACCGCGGAAGGGCCGCACTGGTGCCTGTGCTACGCGCTACTCGCTAGCGGCGTCAACTGGGAAGGGGCGGCTAGGGTTTGAACAGGGAGGAGGAGACACGGCTTGCGTGGATTTTTCGTTGCTTGCGTGCGTGGGTATGATGGTTTTGCTGGTTCTTTCACCGGATCGCATGGGGGTGGGGCCACGTAATTAAGAAGAACGAATCACGTTTGAGGTGGAACGTACGCAGGGAAAACCAATAGCACACGGGAGGGAGGCTCGACGAAGGGTTCGACGACGTAAGACGGGAAATGGAACACTGCGTTTCTTTTAGGTATTGTATTATATATTATATATTATTATTATTATTATTATTATTATTATTATTATTATTATTATTATTATTATTATTATTATTATAGAATTAGAGAATTAGAGATTAGGGATAGAGGTTAGAGATTAGAGATTATTTGTTTTCTAAAAATCTATTATTTATTTCCTAAAGCAAATTGCATTAATGAGAGAGATCCGTTGATTTGGCTAAGGTAGGAAAGAATCTATTATTTGTTTGCTAAATCAAATTGCATTAATGAGAGAGATCCGTTGATTTGGCTAAGGTAGGAAAGAATCTATTATTTGTTTCCTAAAGCAAATTGCATTAATGAGAGAGATTCATTAATTTGGCTAAGTTAGGAAAGTTAGATCCGTGATCTTTTGTCATTAGGAAAGTGTTGAAAATAAACCGTACCGGACTACCAACTCCTCCATTAGGTTTTTTTTTCGCTGATTAATTTTCGTAGGTTTTTTTCGCTGGATTGTCTTGGGTGCGATCGGAGGTTAGGCCCTCGAGTGCGTGGGGGAGGGTGGGGGCTTCGGTACGTGGTATTTCCGGTTCATGGCGGCTCAGTGTGAGGTGGGACGAGATACCAAAAAAACCATAAAAGGTGGGACGAAAAAAACCCTGAAAGCGAGACTACCAACTGCTCTATTAGGAGCAGAGATAAACGTGCATTGCACTTACATTATTACTAGTAAAGTTAATTTTCCATGTGATCTTGGTTAATGCAAAGCTCCTTTTTTTTCAGTTGCATGTGATTTAAGGCAAACCCCGCATTGTACCATAAAAAAGTTGATCTTGATCGTGCTGTTTATTCCTTTCTTGTACTTCCTCCGTTCGGAAATATTTGTCCTAGAAATGGTTGTATCTAGACTTGTTTTAGTTCTAGATATAACCATTTCTAAGACAAGTATTTCCGAACGGAAAGAGTAACATATTGTCTTTTTCGTGGAACCAAGCCACGATTGCGTAGTCGAGTGCCTGCCAACCTGCAAATCCGAGACAAATCCGCCAAAGTATGTTTTAAACCATACCAACAATGACTAAAGTTGATCACTTGTCCATCTCATCACCCAAGGTATACACACCAAGCCTAAGCTTTTGCGATCTCGTTGTCTGATCAGGTTCCCCCCCGATAACATGCTCGGCGTACCTATCACAGCGCTACAAGGACACGCACGCAGATCTGAGCACTTACGGCGACGGCAAAGCCTGAAGAAGAAGAATCTCTGGTTTTTGCCATGTTCCCCCTTTTTGACTTTCCATCCACTTCATCCGTCCGGAAATACTTATCCCAAAAATGAATGTATTTAGATGTATTTTAGTTTTAGATGACCAGTCTGTTAGTTTTTATCAGAGAGATTGCCACTGGTACTACTTGGAAGTGAAGTCTATAAGACAATCACTGTTATCGTACTACTGAGGGTATCTCATCTCAGAAATCAACACAGATCGTCGGAGTGTGCGGGCACACCGCAGTCAACAACACTCGGTAGACACGGCATAGTTTTCCTTCCCGTGTGCCTTCGGACGGTGCTGCCCCGTGGTGCAACTTGTACCTTTCAGCAAACTGAAATTGTACTTTTCTAAAACGATGAACTCTTAAGAACATCTGGGGCCTCGGTCAAATCTTGGTTTTTATCTCAGTATTTTTAACACGGCGACGGAAGCAAATGTTCAATTCCGAGATACTGAGTTGGTACAACATTTTAAGATTAAAGAAGTCACCGTAGACATTTTATAGTCGACAAAAAACGTCCTCACCCACTGAACAAACATTGGCAAAACCTTATAATACGTGTGAAATGTTTTTAGGTAAGAAGAGGCGAGACCCAGGGTGATCTAGACTTCCAAAAGGAGTAAAGGTCGGCGTCCTGAGTCGCCGTGGCTCCACGCCGCCGGAGCGCGCTGGCCGGGCTTTGTCACCCATCGTGCCGGGAAGGCTGGTGCAGAGCAAGCTCCTCATGCGCTTGAGCGGCGCTCGACAGGGCGCGGTGACGCGGCGTTGACGACCATCCCCGCGACGACGACAACTGCTGGTGGCTCGCGGTGGGCTGGTGGGCGGCAGTGTGGTCCATCGCGGCCGCGGCGGCTCGATCCGGTTCGGGCCCGACCAGATCCTGCTTGTGGCGGGTTGTGGCACGGCGGTTGTGCCTGCTGGAGTCGGGGACGGCGGCTGGCGAGGCGCAGCTCGGCTCGGCCGATCTGACCTCAGGCGGGGTGGGCCGTGGGTGGCGCGAGAAGGAGGGGGTGGTGGTGTGAGCAGGGGGTATGGGACGACGGCAATGGCGGCCCGCCAGATCTGACCTAGCGGCGTCGCGGGCCGTGGTCGGCTAGGGTTGCGGGCGGCTGCCTCAACCGGGGCCGTCTCGGCTGGTCGGGACGGCGACATAGTGGCGAAGGTTCGCCCCTCTCCTCATGCTTCATGGGGTGCTCGGATCTGCGGTTGATGGCGCGTCGGGTGGGTGGTATTGAAGGTCAAAGAGAGAGAAAAGGACATATAACTACTAGTTATGGACCCGTAGATTTGTGATAAACTAATCACGTATCATCGAAATGCAGCAAGGATGATGTAGAAAATCTCAGTGATTGATTCTTCCTTCGGCAGAGTGTCGAAAAAGGCTTCCAGATGGGATCGCGGAGAAACAAAAACTTGCGATAACAAAAAAATGTTTTGCATGGCTTTTTGTTGGTTTCTCAATATTTGAGAATTTATAGAAGTCCAATTAGGTCAGATAGAGCCTCGAGGGGCCCACAAGGCAACAAGGCGCCCCCCAGGGCGCGCCGGGTTGCCTTGTCGTCTCCTCGTACATCCTCTGATCTCCTCCCGAAGGTTTCAAGGTCTCTTATGTCCAGAAAAAATTGCCAAAAAGTTTCGTAGCGTTTGAACTTCATTTGATATTGATTTTCTGGAAGATTAAAAACAAACAGAAAACAGTAACTGACATTGGGCACTGAGTTAATAGGTTAGTCCCAAAAATTGATATAAAATAGCATATAAATGCATATAAAACATCCAAAATTGACACTATAATGCCGGTGTTAGAGACGTATCAGCATCCCCAACCTTAATTCATGCTCGTCCTCAAAGAGAAAAATGATAAAAATAAAATTTTTGATGTGAAATGCTACCTAACATGTTCGTCATGTAATCTCTTTATGGTATGAATATTAATAAACGAGTGATTCAAAATAAAATAGTCTACAATTTAATATAAAAACATCAATACTCGGCCATACCATAAACAATCATGTCTTAGAATAAAAATGCTAAAGAACGTTATCCCTACAAAATCATATAGCCTTATCATGGTATTCATAACACACAATATTAATAATTACAACGTCGATGACAAGCCGAGGAATTGGTTCATACTTTTTAATGTGTTTCAATTTTTTCAACCATCAAGTAATACATGAGTGTGAACCATTGATATAACACTATGGATGAAATAGAATGTGGTGATACATATCAATAAGGAAAAGTCAAAAAGGAATATAGTCTCGCATCGACACGGCTATGGAGATGCTCAGCGATTGATATTAATGCGAGGAGTAGGAATTATCATGCAACGGATGCACTAAGAGCTATAAGTGTATGAAAAGCTCAAACTGAAAACTAAGTGAGTGTGTATCCAACTTGCTTGCTCATGAAGACCTCGAACATTTAAAAAAGTACATCACCGGAATATACAAGCCAAGTTCTATAATGAAAAATTTCCACTAATATTACACAGAGTGTATTATTTCCATAATAAAACAATACCCGCACACATCCCTGTTTAAATTGAATGTGTGGCATCCAACTACGCTGTAGAAACCGGACGCTAGAAAAACCACCCTCACCAGGTTTTCTTTTCTGAAAGTCGTCGCGCGGTAGAAACTGAGAAGCATTCTACAGCAATCACTGTCATCATGCCATTCGAGTAATCTTGAAATCCATACATTGTCCACAATGCCCGGTAGACACGGCAGAGTTTTCAACCGTAGATTTCTCCTACTCCGCGTGGCTTAATTCCAATTTGGTGACGCCGGAGTCAAGATGGATTTCGCCAAGGAAGTGGTTCTTCCCGCTGCTCTGTCCGAGCTTCTCTCCAGGCTCTTCTCCTTCGCGCTCGGCAACTTCCCTCGGCTAACCAGTAGGGGGGAAGCGCACCGGCGTAGGCTGGAGCGGCTCCTCCTGACCATCGGTGGCACGGTGGAGGAGGCGGAGGGGCGGCACATCACCAACGACCACCTCCTCTCTCAACTCAAGGAGCTCACCGATGGCATGTACCGTGGCCGCTTCGCCCTCGAGGAGACGGACCTCGACGTTGCCATGGACGATAACGACGACGTTGTCGACCGTCGACGCTCCTTTGCGCTCTGTTCGCCGTTCAACGGCGCCAAGCGTCTCCGCGTCACAGGCATGGTCTTCGGCCGGGACAACCACGGCGACAAACTCGAGGCTGCCATCGAGGATCTGGAGAGCCTGACCCGCGACTGCATGCGAGGGTTCGTGCTGCTGGTGCAGGGGTACCCACGGCGGGTGCGCCGGCCGGTGACCACCACCCTGTACATGGACCGGTGCGTGTTCGGGCGGCACGTCGAGACGGAACGCGTGGTCAATTTCTTGCTGCAGCCGTCCCCTGCCGGTGCTCCTCCGTACCTAAGCGTCCTCCCCATCATCGGCCAGATCAAGGCCGGAAAGACCACGCTCGTCAAGCACGCCTGCGACGACGAGCGCGTGCGCGGCCGCTTCTCCGTCGTCGAGTGCTTCGAGCTGCACCATGTCATCAGGGAGGGCGGGCGCCCGGGCCAGACCATGTGGGCGAGCGACGGCGCCGAGTACCTTGCCGGCGTGCGCAGCATCCTTGGGAAGGAGAGGTTCGCCGCGCGGAGATCGCTCCTCATCTTCGAGGACGCGTGGCCCATCGACTCGTCGGCGTGGAGCGCGCTCGCCGCGTCACCCACGGCCTGCACCTTGGCAGCCGGGAGCAAGCTCCTGCTCACGAGCTGCGACGCCGACCACGCGTGGCTCGGTACGGTGGAGCCCGTGGTGCTGAGCCCGCTGCCGCAGGAGGAGTACTGGTACTACTTCAAGGCGTTCGCGTTCAGCGGCATGGACGCCGGAGACCACCCGAGGATGGCTGCCATGGGCAGGGAGATGTCCCGGCAGCTGGGCGGAACGTTCTCGGGCGCGAGGACGGTGGGCACGGTGCTCAGGTCTAAATTCGACGCCCGGTTCTGGCAGCTTCTCGTGAAAGCATGGCCATTTCGAGGGATTTGGGGGCCCGGTTTTGGTGAATGAGAAGAATATAAGACCATTGCAGATCTTTGGCATGGACATGAGCTCAAGTGTTCCTCTAGGAGGACCTTCTGTGATGAGCTTATGCTTCAATGGTTTGATTTGGTTAATATTCTGAAACTTACTTCCTTTAGTCAGAGTGATGATTCCTTGATTTGACAGTATGAATCCAAAGAGGTTTATTCTACTAAATCCCTTTATGCTATAGTTAATTTCTGGGGTGTGCAACCTGTTTATTTTATTTTAGAGAAAAGGAACGAAGGCCCGACTTCAAATTAATGAAACCATCAACCGGCTAGGATACAATGATGCTAAAATACAAAGGCAAAGACTTGACCAAAAACTGAAAAATAGAAGCCCAAATCACTACGACCAGCGACAGCAGCGGACAAAGCACCAAGAGAAGCAACGATCAAGCCGCCGGAGATATCGCTCAGCCAGAACGGCAGAGCCGAAGCCACCCGACGCCAGCAATTGCCATGGACATGAAGATGCAGACCGCTTGAAGGAAGATGTTGACTCCGCCGCTCGCTGCCCGCCACAGGCCACTGCTGAAGGGGAGACCACTACCTCCCGTTCATCCAGACCGTGCCAAACATGCGGACGACCACCACCGGCAGGCGACCAACCGACGCACAAGGCAGGGGCCGCTGAAAGATGCGAAGGACCCACACACCACCACCACCACCAACGCCAGCAACCAGGGGAGCCAAGCACTGCCGCCGCCACCAACCACCACGCACCAGGACCATAACCCCCAACCACCCCTTGAACGGCGCCTCCAGGAAGGACCAAGACGCCAGAATGCCTCCGTTGTCCGGCCAAAAGGCCTAGACTTTCGTTCGGAGAGGGATGGAGGAGGAGGGGGCGGACCTAGAAGCTCGACCTTCCCTTAAGGGGGAGAACGGCACCGGAGTGCCGGCGGCGTCGAGGTCGATGCGAAATCGACTGGGGGTTTGCCCCGTTCCAAGGCTCCACCACCCCATCCTCCACGGACAGATCTGACGGGCCAGCCACCAGATCAGATCGAGTCGAGACCGCCGTGAGGGGAAGGGGTTGGGAGGAAGAAGAGCCATCCGCCGTTGCAGCAAGACCACGCCGCCCACGTGACCGTAAGTGGCGACCCGCACCCGTGCGTACCATCCACCGGAGAGATCGACGCCGCCATCTCCACTCAAGGCCTCCGCCCTGGCTTCCAGAGCCCATCACACTAGCGCGAGGCAGTAGATCCTCGCCGCCACCTTCACCGGAAGATGCGCGGCAACCCGCAGCCTCCTCGGGTGGTGGCAGAGAGGGGGGAGGTGGGAGGAAGGAGAGGTTGTGGTGGCTAGGGTTTGGCCCCGCTCCCGTGTTACCCGAGAGGGGCGACGCGAGAGCCAGGGGGATCTCAAGGAAAGCGGATGCAACCGGTTTATTTACCCATTGTGTGGAGCATCAGGGTGCCCTCCATGATTCAAGGGTTTCCGTGGTTGTTTTCACATAACAAAATCATGACACGTGACAATCTTAGGAAGCATGGTTTAGCTAAATATTTGGGATGTGTTCACCGTAAGAAGATAGAATATGTGTATCACCTTTTCTTTGAATGTATTGTAGCTAGGGTGATCTGGATAGATGTTGAAGATGTTGGAGAACGTAGCATGCAATTTCAAAAAAATTCCCACGATCACACAAGATCTATCTAGGAGATGCATAGCAACAAGAGGGAGAGAGCATCTTCATACCCTTGAAGATCGCAAAGCGGAAGCGTTTATCAACGCGGTTGATGTAGTCGTACACCTTCACGATCCGTCCCGATCAAGTACCGAATGTATGGCACCTCCGCGTTCAGCACAAGTTCAGCTGAATGACGTCCTCGCCTTCTTGATCCAGTAAGACGGGCGAAGTAGTAGATGAGTTCCGACAGCACAACGACGTGGTGACAGTGTTGGTGAAGAACAATCTCCCAGGGCTTCGCCAAGCACAACAGAAACTGTGACGGAGGATAAACTAGAGGGGACAGGATTGCCAGCACACGGCTTGGTGATTCTTGATGTGCCTTTGGTGCTAGCCCTGCCCCTCTATTTATATGTTGAGCCTTGGGGTTGAAACTTGGAGTAAAAGCCTCCACAAAGTCAGTTTCACCCGAAAGGGCCAGACGCCAGGGTTCCCGACGTTTGGGCCCATACGCTAGGGACCTTGGCGTATGGCCCCTGGACTCCACAAAACTTTCTTTTGCACTTTCCAAAATCCTTGTGGGCTTTCCCCTTTGGCCCAAATAAAGTGTTCTCGTACCCAACCATTTAGGGAAACATCCGGAACCCCTTTCGGAGACCAAACACTATTATCCCATATATCAATCTTTACCTCCAGACCATTCCGGAGCTCCTCGTCATGTCCGTGATCACATCCGGGATTCCGAACAACATTCGGTTACCAACATACATAACTCATATAGTAGTATATCGTCAACGAACGTTTAAGCGTGCGGACCCTACAGGTTCGAGAACTATATAGACATGGCCAAGACACTTCTCCGGCCAATAACCAATAGCGGAACCTAGATGCCCATATTGGCTCCTACATATTCTATGAAGATCTTTATTGGTCGAACCTTATGACAACTTACGTAACTCCCTTTGTCATTGGTATGTTACTTGCCTGAGATTCGATCAACGGTATCCTCATACCTAGTTCAATCTCATTATCGGCAAGTCTCTTTACTCGTTCCGTAATGCATCATCCCGCAACTAACTGATTAGTCACTTTTCTTGCAAGACTTATAGTGATGTGCATTACCGAGAGGGCCCAGAGATACCTCTCCGATACACAGAGTAACAAATCCTAATCTTGATCTATGCCAACTCAACAAACACCTTCGGAGACACCTGTAGAGCATCTTTATAATCACCCAGTTACGTTGTGATGTTTTATAGCACACAAGGTGTTCCTCTGGTATTCGGGAGTTGCATAATCTCATAGTCAGAGGAATATGTATAAGTCATGAAGAAAGCAATAGCAATAAAACTAAACGATCATTATGCTAAGCTAATGGATGGGTCTTGTCCATCACATCATTCTCTAATGATGTGATCTCGTTCATCAAATGACAACACATGTCTATGGCTAGGAAACTTAACCATCTTTGATTAACGAGCTACTCAAGTAGAGGCATACTGGGGACACTTTGTTTGTCTATGTATTCACACATGTACTAAGTTTCTGGTTAATACAATTCTAGCATGAATAATAAACATTTATCATGATACAAGGAAATATAAAATAACAACTTTATGGGACAATTGCATTTTTACCCTTAGTTGGTTCCTACCCACGGGTTTTGCCCTTACTTTTCGAGCTTGCTCAGTTTTGCCCTTACTTTTTCCATCGAGGTCCCTCGAATGCCCTTTGACCGTTTGACCAAAACTTTGAAAAATCATAACTAATTCATACAAACTTAGAAAAATGCAAATAAGATATCAAAATGTTCAGATAAACATTACCTGTATGGGCATATCATTTGCATTCAGGACAAAAGCATCGTTTAAACTACCTGAGGTAATTAATGTTATTAACATTATTAAAAATAAATAGATATAAACAATATTTTTTCCATGAATAAAAATTACATGCAAATGTAGGTGATGTTTTCTGAACATCATGATAACTTATTTGCAATTTTTGAGTTTGTATCAACTTGTTATGAATGTTCTAACGACTTTGACCATTATTTGGAAACTTCATAACAAGTTGATACGAACTCAGGAAAATGCAAATAAGGTATCAGAATGTTCAGAAAACATCACCTACATTTGCATATAATTTTTATTCATGAAAAAATATATTGTTTATACCTATTTATTTTTAATAATGTTAATAACATTAATTACCTCGGGTAGTTTAAACGATGCTTTTGTCCTGAATGAAAATAATATGCCCATAAAGGTAATGTTTATATGAACATTTTGATATCTTATTTGCATTTTTCTGAGTTCATATGAATTAGTTATGAATTTTGAAACTTTTGGTCAAACGGTCAAAGGGCATTCGAGGGACCTCGATGGAAAAAGTAAGGGCAAAACTGAGCAAGCTCGAAAAGTAAGGGCAAAACCCATGGGTAGGAACCAACTAGGGGTAAAAATGCAATTGTCCCCAACTTTATTATTGCCTCTAGGGCATATTTCCTTCAGTCTCCCACTTGCACTAGAGTCAATAATCTAGTTCACATTGCCATGTGATTTAACACCAATAGTTCACATCACCATGTGATTAGAACCCATAGTTCACATCGCCATGTGACCAACACCCAAAGGGTTTACTAGAGTCAATAATCTAGTTCACATCACCATGTGATTAATACCCAAAGAGTACTAAGGTGTGATCATGTTTTGCTTGTGAGAGAAGTTTAGTCAACGGGTCTGCCACATTCAGATACGTATGCATTTGGCAAATTTCTATGTCTACAATGAACTGCATGGAGCTACTCTAGCTAATTGCCCCCTCTTTCAATATGTCCAGATTGAGACTCAGAGTCATCCAGATCGGTGTTAAAGCTTGCATCGATGTAACTCTTTACGATGAACTCTTTATCACCTCCATAACCGAGAAACATTTCCTTAGTCCTCTTTAGGTACTTAAGGATAATTTTGGCCACTGTCCAGTGATCTACTCCTAGATCACTATTGTACCCCCTTGCCAAACATGTGCCAAGGCACACATTTGGTCTGGTACATAGCTTGGCATGCTTTATAGAATCTATGGCTGAGGCATAGGGAATGACTTTCATTCTCTCTCTATTTTTCTGCAGTGGTCAGGCATTGAGTCTTACTCAACTTCATACCTTACAATTTAGGCAAGAACTCACTTTTTGACTGATCCATTTTGAACTCCTTCAAAATCTTATCAAGGTATGTGTTTTTGTGAAAGTTCTATTAAGCATCTTGATCTATCCCTATAGATCTTGATGCCCAATATATAAGCAGCTTCACCGAGGTCTTTCATTGTAAAACTCTTATTCAAGTATCATTTTATGCTATCCAGAAATTCTACATAATTTCCAATCAACAATATGTCATCCACATATAATATCAAAAATGCTACAGAGCTCCCACTCACTTTCTTGTAAATACAGGCTTCACCATAAGTCTATATAAAACCATATGCTTTGATCACCACATCAAAGCGTATATTCCAACTCCGAGATGCTTGCACCAGTCCATAGATCAATCGCTGGAGTTTGCACACTTTGTTAGCACCTTTAGGATTGAGAAAACCTTTTGGTTGCATCATATACAACTCTTCTTTAATAAATCAATTAAGGAATATAGTTTTGACATCCATTTGCCAGATTTCATAAAATGTGGCTATTGCTAACATGATTCGGACAGACTTAAGCATCGACACGGGTGAGAAAGTCCCATCGTAGTCAACGCCTTGAACTTGTCGAAAACCCATTTTGCAACAAGTCGAGCTTTGTAGATAGTAACCCTAGCATTAGCGTCCGTCTTCCTCTTGAAGATCCATTTATTCTCAATGGCCTGCTGATCATCGGGCAAGTCCACCAAAGTCCACACTTTGTTCTCATACATGGATCCTATCTCAGATTTCATGGCCTCAAGCCATTTATCGGAATCTGGGCTCATCATCGCTTCCTCATAGTTCGTAGGTTTGTCATGGTCTAGTAACATGACTTCCAGAACAGGATTACCGTACCACTCTGGTGCGGAACATGCTCTGGTTGACCTACGAGGTTCGGTAGTAACTTGATCTGAAGTTTTCATGATCATTAGCTTCCTCTCTAGTTGGTGTAGGCATCACTGGAACTGATTTCTGTGATGAACTACTTTCCAATTTGAGAGAAGGTACAATTACCTCATCAAGTTCTACTTTCCTCACACTCACTTCTTTTGAGAGAAACTACTTCTCTAGAAAGGATCCATTCTTTAGCAACAAAGATCTTTCCTTCAGATATGTGATAGAAGGTATACCCAACAATTTCTTTTAGGTATCCTATGAAGACGCACTTCTCTGAATTGGGTTCGAGCTTATCAGGCTGAAGCTTTTTCACATAAGCATCGCAACCCCAAACTTTAAGAAACGACTGCTTAGGTTTCTTCCCAAACCATAGTTCATGTGGTGTTGTCTCAACGGATTTAGACGGTGCCCTATTTAACATGAATGCAACTATCTCTAATGCATAACCCCAAAACGATAGTGGTAAATCGGTAAGAGACATCATAGATTGCACCATATCTAATAAAGTACGGTTACAACGTTCGAACACACCATTATATTGGGGAACGCGACAATTTCAAAAAAAAATCCTATGCACACGCAAGATCATGGTGATGCATAGCAACGAGAGGGACGAGTGTTGTCTACATACCCTCATAGACCGTAAGCGGAAGCGTTATGACAATGCGATTGATGTAGTCGTACGTCTTCACGATCAACCGATATTAGTACCGAAACTACGACACCTCCGCGATTTGCACACGTTCAGCTCGGTGACGTCCCATGAACTCACAATCTAGCAGAGTGTCGAGGGATAGCTTCATCAGCACGACGGCGTGATCATGGTGATGATGATACTACCGGAACAGGGCTTCACCTAAGCACCGCTATGATATGACTGAGGTGGATTATGGTGGAGGGGGCACCACACACGGCTGGAAACAATCAACTTGTGTGTCCTAGGGTGCCCCCTGCCCCCGTATATAAAGGAGCAAGGGGGGAGGCCGGCCGGCCCTTGGGGCGCACCAGGAGAGGAGTCCTCCTCCTCCTAGTAGGAGTAGGACTCCCCTTTTCCTACTCCTACTAGGAGGGGGAAAGGGAGGAGGAGAGGGAGAAGGAAAGGGGGGTGCCTCCCCCCTTCCCTAGTCCAATTCGGACCAGAGGGGGAGGGGGCGTGCGGCCTGCCCTGGCTGGCCCTCTCTCTCTCTCTCCACTAAGGCCCATGTTGCCCATTAGTTCTCC